>NW_025335048.1:0-518313 GCF_018152115.1 Drosophila rhopaloa
CCTTATGACACGGTTCAAATCCGAAGAAAATCACCTCGACTTTTCAGGTTTTTAATCAAAACCCAGCGAAATAGTGGTCAGATGTTGGAATGGCATACCTAGTTGAATTCGTTACAAAATTTCCACCAAAGTGTCATTTAGAGAAAAAAGAAAAAATTTTGAAAAATTTTTTCGATAAAAATAACATGACCCCCCTCCCTTATGACAAGGCTCAAATCCATAGAAAATCACCTCGATTTTTCATATTTTTAATCAAAACCCTGGGAAATAGTGGTCGGATGTTGGAATGGCATACCTAGTTTAATTCGTTACAGAATTTCCAACAGTCTCACGTACAGACAAAAAAACATTTTAAAAATTTGTGCGAAAAAAAAAACATGACCCCCACCTATATGACAAAGCCAAAATCCGAAGAAAAACACCTCGATTTTTCGTTTTTTTAATCAAAACCCTGGGAAATAGTGGTCGAATGTTGGAATGGCATACCTCGTTGAATTCGTTACCAAATTTCCAACAAAGTGGAATTTTCAGAAAAAAATATAAATTGAAAAATTTTTTCGAAAAAAATGATGACTTCCACCCTTATGACAAGGCTCAAATCCAAAGAAAATCACCTCGATTTTTCATGTTTTTAATCAAAACCCTGGTAAATAGTGGTCGGATGTTGGAATGATATACCTCGTTGGATTCGTTACAAAATTTTCAACAAAGTGTCATTTACAGAAAAAAATCATTTAAAAAATTGTTTCGAAAAGAAATCATGTCCCCCACCCGATTATGACAAAGCCCAAATCTGGATAATATCAGCTCGATTTTTCGGTTTTTTAATCAAAACCCTGGGAAATAGTGGTCGAATGTTGAAATGGCATACCTCGTTGAATTCAATACAAAATTTCCAACAAAGTGTCATTTACAGAAAACAAAAATCATTTGAAAAATGTTTTCGATTAAAAAAAAACATTGCCACATCCCTTATGACAAAGCCAAAATCCGAGGAAAATCACCTCGATTTTTCGGTTTTTTAATCAAAACCCTGGGAAATAGTGGTCGGATGTTGGAATGGCAAACCTAGTTTAATTCGTTACAGAATTTTCAACAGTCTCATTTACAGACAAAAAAAACATTTTAGAACTTTTTTCGAAAAAATAACATGACCCCTACCCTTATGACAAAGACAAAATCCGAAGAAAAACACCTCGATTTTTCGGTTTTTAATCAAAACCATGTGAAATAGTGGTCGAATGTTGGAATGGCATACCTCGTTGAATTCGTTACAAAATTTCAAACAAAGTGTCATCTACAGAAAAAAATCATTTTAAAAATTGGTTCGAAAAGAAATCATGTCCCCCACCCCATTATGACAAGGCCCAAATCCGGATAATATCAGCTCGATTTTTCGGTTTTTTAATCAAAACCCTGGGAAATAGTGGTCGAATGTTGGAATGGCATACCTCGTTAAATTCAATGCAAAATTTCCAACAAAGTGTCATTTACAGAAAACAAAAATCATTTGAAAAATTTGTTCGAAAAAAACCATGACCCCCACCATTATGACAAGGCTCAAATCCGAAAAAAATCACCTTGATTTTTCGGTTTTTTAATCAAAACCCTGTGAAATAGTGGTCGAATGTTGGAATTCGTTGGATTCGTTACAAAATTTCCAACAAAGTGTCATTTACAGAAAAAAAAATCATTTGAAAAATTTTTTCCAAAAAAACCATGACCCCCACCCTTATGAGAAGGCTCAAATCCAATGAAAATCACCTCGATTTTTCGGTTTTTTAATCAAAACGAATGTTGGAATGGCATACCTAGTTTAATTCGTTACAAAATTTCCAACAAGGTTTCATTTACAGAAAAAAAAATGATTTGAAAAATTTTTTCGATAAAAAAACATGACCCCCACCCCACTATGACAAGGCCCAGATCCGGATAATATCAGCTCGATTTTTCGGTTTTTTAATCAAAACCCTGGGGAATGGTGGTCGAATGTTGGAATGGCATACGTCTTTGAATTCGTTACAAAATTTCCAACAAAGTGTCATTTACAGAAAAAAAAATGATTTGAAAATTTTTTTCGATAAGAAATCATGTAACCCACCCCATTATGACAAGGCCCAGATCAAAAATCATTTGAAAAATTTTTTTGAAAAAAAACCATGACCCCCACCCTTATGACAATGCTTAAATCCAAACAAAATCACCTCAATTTGTCATTTACAGAAAAAAAAATAATTTCAAAAATTTATTCGATAAAAAATACATGACCCCCACCCTTATGACAAAGCTAAAATCCGAACAAAATCACCTCGATTTTTCGGTTTTTTAATAAAAACCCTGTGAAATAGTGGTCGAATGTTGGAATGGCATACCTAGTTGAATTCGTTACAAAATTTCCAACAGTGTCATTTACAGAAAAAAAAATCATTTCAAAATTTTTTTCGTTAAAAAAAACATAACTCCCACCCTTATGACAAGGCTCACATCCAAAGAAAATCACCTCGATTTTTCAGGTTTTTAATCAAAACCCTGGAAAATAGTGGACGGATGTTGGAACGGCAACCTATTTAAATTCGTTACAAAATTTCCAACAAAGTATCATTTACAGAAAAAAAACCATTTGCAAAATTTTTTCGATAAAAAAAAACATAACTCTCACCCTTATGACAAGGCTCAAAATCCAAAGAATGAAAATCACCTCGATTTTTCGGTTTTTTAATCAAAACGAATGTTGGAATAATTCGTTACAAAATTCAATTTCCAACAAAGTTTCATTTACAGAAAAAAAGATTGTTGGAGTTATTTATAGTAAAAAATAATTGTAGTGTTATTGAATTAGTCGAGGTCATACGTTGGTTATATTTTAATTTCTTCTATAACGCAACGATTTATTCCACTTAACTTTCATCACACTTACACTCCCTGGGGAGTGAACCCGACTATGATAGGACTAGCTAGTTTCGTCTGCACGTCACCTCAGACTCATCAGCTATCTACGGGGATGGAAGCAGAGCGTCAGAAACTCCCCAATGTTACGATCAGATAAGCTTTTTGGCAATTGTGAGTTGCCAAAGTTTATTGGTTTTAACATAGGTGGAGTTCTGTCGTTAAAGCTTCTATCAGTGTGTGAAAGTTTTCAGTGTTTTGTCTGTTGAAAAACCCCTCGGTTTTTTCGATATGCAGACTGGTAAATACAACAAATAGTTGAAGATTGTTTTTAATTGCTGAATTTAGGGCGAGTGGATCCCTTTTGTTTATGTTGGTTTTGTATCGACCTTGTAAACAATAATTGTAGTGTTATTGAATTACTCGAGGTCATACGTTGGTTATATTTTAATTTCTTCTATAACGCAACGATTTATTCCACTTAACTTTCATCACACTTACACTCCCTGGGGAGTGAACCCGACTATGATAGGACTAGCTAGTTTCGTCTGCACGTCACCTCAGACTCATCAGCTATCTACGGGGATGGAAGCAGAGCGTCAGAAACTCCCCAATGTTACGATCAGATAAGCTTTTTGGCAATTGTGAGTTGCCAAAGTTTATTGGTTTTAACATAGGTGGAGTTCTGTCGTTAAAGCTTCTATCAGTGTGTGAAAGTTTTCAGTGTTTTGTCTGTTGAAAAACCCCTCGGTTTTTTCGATATGCAGACTGGTAAATACAACAAATAGTTGAAGATTGTTTTTAATTGCTGAATTTAGGGCGAGTGGATCCCTTTTGTTTATGTTGGTTTTGTATCGACCTTGTAAACAATAATTGTAGTGTTATTGAATTACTCGAGGTCATACGTTGGTTATATTTTAATTTCTTCTATAACGCAACGATTTATTCCACTTAACTTTCATCACACTTACACTCCCTGGGGAGTGAACCCGACTATGATAGGACTAGCTAGTTTCGTCTGCACGTCACCTCAGACTCATCAGCTATCTACGGGGATGGAAGCAGAGCGTCAGAAACTCCCCAATGTTACGATCAGATAAGCTTTTTGGCAATTGTGAGTTGCCAAAGTTTATTGGTTTTAACATAGGTGGAGTTCTGTCGTTAAAGCTTCTATCAGTGTGTGAAAGTTTTCAGTGTTTTGTCTGTTGAAAAACCCCTCGGTTTTTTTCGATATGCAGACTGGTAAATACAACAAATAGTTGAAGATTGTTTTTAATTGCTGAATTTAGGGCGGGTGGATCCCTTTTTGTTTATGTTGGTTTTGTATCGACCTTGTAAACAATAATTGTAGTGTTATTGAATTACTCGAGGTCATACGTTGGTTATATTTTAATTTCTTCTATAACGCAACGATTTATTCCAGTTAACTTTCATCACACTTACACTCCCTGGGGAGTGAACCCGACTATGATAGGACTAGCTAGTTTCGTCTCGCGTCACCTCAGACTCATCAGCTATCTACGGGGATGGAAGCAGAGCGTCAGAAACTCCCCAATGTTACGATCAGATAAGCTTTTTGGCAATTGTGAGTTGCCAAAGTTTATTGGTTTTAACATAGGTGGAGTTCTGTCGTTAAAGCTTCTATCAGTGTGTGAAAGTTTTCAGTGTTTTGTCTGTTGAAAAACCCCTCGGTTTTTCGATATGCAGACTGGTAAATACAACAAATAGTTGAAGATTGTTTTTAATTGCTGAATTTAGGGCGAGTGGATCCCTTTTGTTTATGTTTTTAATCGACCTTGTAAACAATTGGATCCAGGTCACTTGTATTTAATTTTTATAAAACGATTACTTACTTCATACACTTACACCGGGCGACTAAAGGACTAGTTTCTCCTCACTAAATTAAAAAAAGGGATCCACTCGCCCTAAATTCAGCAATTAAAAACAATCTTCAACTATTTGTTGTATTTACCAGTCTGCATATCGAAACAACCGAGGGGTTTTTCAACAGACAAAAACACTGAAAAAACTTTCACACACTGATAGAAGCTTTAACGACAGAACTCCACCTATGTTAAAACCAATAAACTTTGGCAACTCACAATTGCCAAAAAGCTTATCTGATCGTAACATTGGGGAGTTTCTGACGCTCTGCTTCCATCCCCGTAGATAGCTGATGAGTCTGAGGTGACGTGCAGACGAAACTAGCTAGTCCTATCATAGTCGGGTTCACTCCCCAGGGAGTGTAAGTGTGATGAAAGTTAGTGGAATAAATCGTTGCGTTATAGAAGAAATTAAAATATAACCAACGTATGACCTCGAGTAATTCAATAACACTACAATTATTGTTTACAAGGTCGATACAAAACCAACAAAGAAAAAAAAATTATTTGAAAAATTTTTTCGATAAAAAAAACATGACCCCCACCCCACTATGACAAGGCCCAGATACGGATAATATCAGCTCGATTTTTCGGTTTTTTAATCAAAACCCTGGGGAATATGGTGGTCGAATGTTGGAATGGCATACGTCTTTGAATTCGTTACAAAATTTCCAACAAAGTGTCATTTACAGAAAAAAAAATGATTTGAAAATTTTTTTCGATAAGAAATCATGTAACCCACCCCATTATGACAAGGCCCAGATAAAAAATCATTGAAAAATTTTTTGGAAAAAAACCATGACCCCCACCATTATGACAAGGCTCAAATCCAAAGATAATCACCTCGATTTTTTCATGTTTTTAATCAAACCCCTGGAAAATAGTGGTTGGATGTTAAAATGGCATACCTATTTAAATTCGTTAAAAAATCATTTGAATATTTTTTCCGAAAAAAAAACATGACAACCACCCTTATGACAATGCTCAAATCCAAACAAAATCACCTCAATTTGTCATCTACAGAAAAAAAAATAATTTCAAAAATTTATTCGATAAAAAATACATGACCCCCACCCTTATGACAAAGCTAAAATCCGAACAAAATCACCTCGATTTTTCGGTTTTTTAATAAAAACCCTGTGAAATAGTGGTCGAATATTGGAATGGCATACCTAGTTGAATTCGTTACAAAATTTCCAACAGTGTCATTTACAGAAAAAAAATAATTTCAAAATTTTTTTTCGAAAAAAAAAACATTACTCCCACCCTTATGACAAGGCTCAAATCCAAAGAAAATCACCTCGATTTTTCAGGTTTTTAATCAAAACCCTGGAAAATAGTGGACGGACGTTGGAATGGCAACCTATTTAAATTCGTTACAAAATTTCCAACAAAGTGTCATTTACAGAAAAAAAATTATTTGCAAAATTTTTTCGATAAAAAAAAACATAACTCTCACCCTTATGACAAGGCTCAAAATCCAAGAAAAACACCTCGATTTTTCAGGTTTTAATCAAAACCCTGGGAAATAGTGGTCGGATGTTGGAATGGGATACCCAGTTGAATTCTCTGCAAAATTTCGAACAAAGTGTCATTTACAGAAAAAAATCATTTGAAAAATTTTTTCGAAAAAAAACCATGATTTAATCCCTTATGACAAGGCTCAAATCTAAAGAAAATCACCACGATTTTTCGGTTTTTTAATCAAAACCCTGGGAAATAGTGGTCGAACGTTGGAAAGGCATACCTCTTTGAATTCATTACAAAATATCCAACAAAGTGTCATTTACAGAAAAAAAAATCATTTCAAAATTTTTTTCGTTAAAAAAACATAACTCCCACCCTTATGACAAGGCTCAAATCCAAAGAAAATCACCTCGATTTTTCAGGTTTTTAATCAAAACCCTGGAAAATAGTGGACGGATGTTGGAAAGGCAACCTATTTAAATTCGTTACAAAATTTCCAACAAAGTGTCATTTACAGAAAAAAAACAATTGGCAAAATTTTTTCGATAAAAAAAAACATAACTCTCACCCTTATGACAAGGCTCAAAATCCAAAGAAAATCACCTCGATTTTTCATGTTTTTAATCAAAACCCTGGGAAATAGTGGTCGGATGTTGGAATGGCATACCTCATTGAATTCGTTACAAAATTTCCAACAAATTGTCATTTAAGAAAAAAAAATCATTTGTAAAATTTTTTCGAAAAAAAGGACCTCATCCCTGATGACAAAGCCAAAATTCGAGGAAAATCAGCTCGATTTTTTTAATCAAAACCCTGGGAAATAGTGGTCGAATGTTGGAATGGCATACCTAGTTAAATTCGTTGCAAAATTTCCAACAAAGTGTCATTTACAGAAAAAAAAATTATTGGAAAATTTTTTCGATAAAAAAACCATGACCCCCACCCTTATGACAAGGCTCAAATCCAATGAAAATCACCTCGATTTTTCGGTTTTTTAATCAAAACGAATGTTGGAATAATTCGTTACAAAATTTCCAACAAAGTTTCATTTACAGAAAAAAAAATTATTTGAAAAATTTTTTCGATTAAAAAAACATGACCCCCACCCCACTATGACAAGGCTCAGATCCGGATAATATCAGCTCGATTTTTCGGTTTTTTAATCAAAACCCTGGGGAATGGTGGTCGAATGTTGGAATGGCATACGTCTTTGAATTCGTTACAAAATTTCCAACAAAGTGTCATTTACAGAAAAAAAATGATTTGAAAATTTTTTTCGATAAGAAATCATGTAACCCACCCCATTATGACAAGGCCCAGATAAAAAATCATTTGAAAAATTTTTTCGAAAAAAACCATGACCCCACCCCCTTATGACAAGGCTCAAATCCAAAGATAATCACCTCGATTTTTCATGTTTTTAAACAAACCCCTGGAAAATAGTGGTTGGATGTTAAAATGGCATACCTATTTAAATTCGTTAAAAAAATCATTTGAATATTTTTTTCCGAAAAAAACAAGGACCCCCACCCTTATGACAATGCTCAAATCCAAACAAAATCACCTCAATTTGTCATCTACAGAAAAAAAAATAATTTCAAAAATTTATTCGATAAAAAATACATGACCCCCACCCTTATGACAAAGCTAAAATCCGAACAAAATCACCTCGATTTTTCGGTTTTTTAATAAAAACCCTGTGAAATAGTGGTCGAATGTTGGAATGGCATACCTAGTTGAATTCGTTACAAACCCTGGGGAATGGTGGTCGAATGTTGGAATGGCATACGTCTTTGAATTCGTTACAAAATTTCCAACAAAGTGTCATTTACAGAAAAAAAAATGATTTGAAAATTTTTTTCGATAAGAAATCATGTAACCCACCCCATTATGACAAGGCCCAGATCATCAAAATTATTTGAAAAATTTTTTGAAAAAAACCATGACCCCCACCATTATGACAAGGCTCAAATCCAAAGATAATCACCTCGATTTTTCATGTTTTTAATCAAAACCCTGGAAAATAGTGGTTGGATGTTAAAATGGCATACCTATTTAAATTCGTTAAAAAATCATTTGAATATTTTTTCCGAAAAAAAACATGACCCCACCCTTATGACAATGCTCAAATCCAAACAAAATCACCTCAATTTGTCATCTACAGAAAAAAAATAATTTCAAAAATTTATTCGATAAAAAATACATGACCCCCACCCTTATGACAAAGCTAAAATCCGAACAAAATCACCTCGATTTTTCGGTTTTTTAATAAAAACCCTGTGAAATAGTGGTCGAATATTGGAATGGCATACCTAGTTGAATTCGTTACAAAATTTCCAACAGTGTCATTTACAGAAAAAAAATCATTTCAAAATTTTTTTTCGATAAAAAAAACATTACTCCCACCCTTATGACAAGGCTCAAATCCAAAGAAAATCACCTCGATTTTTCAGGTTTTTAATCAAAACCCTGGAAAATAGTGGACGGACGTTGGAATGGCAACCTATTTAAATTCGTTAAAAAAATCATTTGAAAAATTTTTTCGAAAAAAAAACATGACCCCCACCCTTATGACAATGCTCAAATCCAAACAAAATCACCTCAATTTGTCATTTACAGAAAAAAAAAAATTGAAAAATTTTTTCGATAAAAAAAACACGACTCCCACCCTTATGACACGGTTCAAATCCGAAGAAAATCACCTCGACTTTTCAGGTTTTTAATCAAAACCCAGCGAAATAGTGGTCAGATGTTGGAATGGCATACCTAGTTGAATTCGTTACAAAATTTCCACCAAAGTGTCATTTAGAGAAAAAAGAAAAAATTTTGAAAAATTTTTTCGATAAAAATAACATGACCCCCTCCCTTATGACAAGGCTCAAATCCACAGAAAATCACCTCGATTTTTCATATTTTTAATCAAAACCCTGGGAAATAGTGGTCGGATGTTGGAATGGCATACCTAGTTTAATTCGTTACAGAATTTCCAACAGTCTCACGTACAGACAAAAAAAACATTTTAAAAATTTGTGCGAAAAAAAAAACATGACCCCCACCTATATGACAAAGCCCAAAATCCGAAGAAAAACACCTCGATTTTTCGTTTTTTTAATCAAAACCCTGGGAAATAGTGGTCGAATGTTGGAATGGCATACCTCGTTGAATTCGTTACCAAATTTCCAACAAAGTGGAATTTCCAGAAAAAAATATAAATTGAAAAATTTTTTCGAAAAAAAATGATGACCCCCACCCTTATGACAAGGCTCAAATCCAAAGAAAATCACCTCGATTTTTCATGTTTTTAATCAAAACCCTGGGAAATAGTGGTCGGATGTTGGAATGATATACCTCGTTGGATTCGTTACAAAATTTTCAACAAAGTGTCATTTACAGAAAAAAAATCATTTAAAAAATTGTTTCGAAAAGAAATCATGTCCCCCACCCGATTATGACAAAGCCCAAATCTGGATAATATCAGCTCGATTTTTCGGTTTTTTAATCAAAACCCTGGGAAATAGTGGTCGAATGTTGAAATGGCATACCTCGTTGAATTCATTACAAAATTTCCAACAAAGTGTCATTTACAGAAAACAAAAATCATTTGAAAAATGTTTTCGATTAAAAAAAACATTGCCACATCCCTTATGACAAAGCCAAAATCCGAGGAAAATCACCTCGATTTTTCGGTTTTTTAATCAAAACCCTGGGAAATAGTGGTCGTATTTTGGAATGGCATACCTAGTTAAATTCGTTGCAAAATTTCCAACAAAGTGTCATTTACAGAAAAAAAATAATTTGAAAAATTTTTGCGAAAAAAACATGACCCTCACCCTTATGACAAGGGTCAAATCCGATGAAAATCACCTGGATATTTTAGGTTTTTAATCAAAACCCAGGAAAATAGTGGTCAGATGTTGGAATGGCATACCTAGTTGAATTCGTTACAAAATTTCCAACAAAGTGGCATTTAAAGAAAAAAAAATTATTTGAAAAATTTTTTCGAAAAAAAACATGACCCTCAACCTTCTGACAAGGCTCAAATCCACAGAAAATCACCTCGATTTTTCATATTTTTAATCAAAACCCTGGGAAATAGTGGTCGGATGTTGGAATGGCAAACCTAGTTTAATTCGTAACAGAATTTTCAACAGTCTCATTTACAGACAAAAAAACATTTTAAAACTTTTTTCGAAAAAATAACATGACCCCTACCCTTATGACAAAGACAAAATCCGAAGAAAAACACCTCGATTTTTCGGTTTTTTAATCAAAACCATGTGAAATAGTGGTCGAATGTTGGAATGGCATACCTCGTTGAATTCGTTACAAAATTTCAAACAAAGTGTCATCTACAGAAAAAAATCATTTTAAAAATTGGTTCGAAAAGAAATCATGTCCCCCACCCCATTATGACAAGGCCCAAATCCGGATAATATCAGCTCGATTTTTCGGTTTTTTAATCAAAACCCTGGGAAATAGTGGTCGAATGTTGGAATGGCATACCTCGTTAAATTCAATGCAAAATTTCCAACAAAGTGTCATTTACAGAAAACAAAAATCATTTGAAAAATTTGTTCGAAAAAAAACCATGACCCCCACCATTATGACAAGGCTCAAATCCGAAAAAAAATCACCTTGATTTTTCGGTTTTTTAATCAAAACCCTGTGAAATAGTGGTCGAATGTTGGAATTCGTTGGATTCGTTACAAAATTTCCAACAAAGTGCCATTTACAGAAAAAAACATCATTTGAAAAATTTTTTTCCAAAAAAACCATGACCCCCACCCTTATGAGAAGGCTCAAATCCAATGAAAATCACCTCGATTTTTCGGTTTTTTAATCAAAACGAATGTTGGAATGGCATACCTAGTTTAATTCGTTACAAAATTTCCAACAAAGTTTCATTTACAGAAAAAAAATGATTTGAAAAATTTTTTCGATAAAAAAACATGACCCCCACCCCACTATGACAAGGCCCAGATCCGGATAATATCAGCTCGATTTTTCGGTTTTTTAATCAAAACCCTGGGGAATGGTGGTCGAATGTTGGAATGGCATACGTCTTTGAATTCGTTACAAAATTTCCAACAAAGTGTCATTTACAGAAAAAAAAATGATTTGAAAATTTTTTTCGATAAGAAATCATGTAACCCACCCCATTATGACAAGGCCCAGGTTTAAAAATCATTTGAAAAATTTTTTGAAAAAAAACCATGACCCCCACCCTTATGACAATGCTTAAATCCAAACAAAATCACCTCAATTTGTCATTTACAGAAAAAAAATAATTTCAAAAATTTATTCGATAAAAAATACATGACCCCCACCCTTATGACAAAGCTAAAATCCGAACAAAATCACCTCGATTTTTCGGTTTTTTAATAAAAACCCTGTGAAATAGTGGTCGAATATTGGAATGGCATACCTAGTTGAATTCGTTACAAAATTTCCAACAGTGTCATTTACAGAAAAAAAATCATTTCCAAAATTTTTTTCGAAAAAAAAACATTACCCCCACCCTTATGACAAGGCTCAAATCCAAAGAAAATCACCTCGACTTTTCAGGTTTTTAATCAAAACCCAGGGAAATAGTGGTCGGATGTTGGAATGGCATACCTAGTTGAATTCGTTACAAAATTTCCACCAAAGTGTCATTTAGAGAAAAAAAAAAATTTTGAAAAATTTTTTCGATAAAAAAATAACATGACCCCCCCCTTATGACAAGGCTCAAATCCAAAGAAAATCACCTCGATTTTTCAAGTTTTTAATCAAAACCCTGGGAAATAGTGGTCGGATGTTGGAATGGCATACCTAGTTGAATTCGTTACAAAATTTCAAAAGTGTCATTTACAGAAAAAAATCATTTGAAAAATTTTTTCGAAAAAGAAACATGCCCCAACCCTATGACAAAGCCAAATCCGGAGAAAATCACTCGATTTTTCGGTTTTTTAATCAAAACCCTGGGAAATAGTGGTCGAATGTTGGAATGGCATACCTCGTTGAATTCGTTACAAAATTTCCAACAAAGTGATTTCAGAAAAAATTTTTGAAAAATTTTTCGAAAAAAAATGACCCCACCCTTATGACAAGGCCCAAATCCGAAGAAAATCACCTCGATTTTTGGTTTTTAATCAAAACCCTGGGGAAATAGTGAATTTGGAATGACAATGCTCTAAATTCTTACAAAATTTCCAACAATTTGTCATTTACAGAAAAAAAAAAATTTGAAAAATTTTTTCGAAAAAAAAAACATGACCCCCACCCTTATGACAAGGCTCAAATCCGAAGAAAATCACCTCGACTTTTCAGGTTTTTAATCAAAACCCAGGGAAATAGTGGTCAGATGTTGGAATGGCATACCTAGTTGAATTCGTTACAAAATTTCCACCAAAGTGTCATTTAGAGAAAAAAAAAAAATTTTGAAAAATTTTTTTCGATAAAAATAACATGACCCCCTCCCTTATGACAAGGCTCAAATCCACAGAAAATCACCTCGATTTTTCATATTTTTAATCAAAACCCTGGGAAATAGTGGTCGGATGTTGGAATGGCATACCTAGTTTAATTCGTTACAGAATTTCCAACAGTCTCACGTACAGACAAAAAAACATTTTAAAAATTTGTGCGAAAAAAAAACATGACCCCCACCTATATGACAAAGCCAAAATCCGAAGAAAAACACCTCGATTTTTCGTTTTTTTAATCAAAACCCTGGGAAATAGTGGTCGAATGTTGGAATGGCATACCTCGTTGAATTCGTTACAAAATTTCCAACAAAGTGGAATTTCCAGAAAAAAATATAAATTGAAAAATTTTTTCGAAAAAAAATGATGACCCCCACCCTTATGACAAGGCTCAAATCCAAAGAAAATCACCTCGATTTTTCATGTTTTTAATCAAAACCCTGGGAAATAGTGGTCGGATGTTGGAATGATATACCTCGTTGGATTCGTTACAAAATTTTCAACAAAGTGTCATTTACAGAAAAAAAATCATTTTAAAAATTGGTTCGAAAAGAAATCATGTCCCCCACCCGATTATGACAAAGCCCAAATCTGGATAATATCAGCTCGATTTTTCGGTTTTTTAATCAAAACCCTGGGAAATAGTGGTCGAATGTTGAAATGGCATACCTCGTTGAATTCAATACAAAATTTCCAACAAAGTGTCATTTACAGAAAACAAAAATCATTTGAAAAATGCTTCGATTAAAAAAAACATTGCCACATCCCTTATGACAAAGCCAAAATCCGAGGAAAATCACCTCGATTTTTCGGTTTTTTAATCAAAACCCTGGGAAATAGTGGTCGTATTTTGGAATGGCATACCTAGTTAAATTCGTTGCAAAATTTCCAACAAAGTGTCATTTACAGAAAAAAAATAATTTGAAAAATTTTTCGAAAAAAAACATGACCCTCACCCTTATGACAAGGGTCAAATCCGATGAAAATCACCTGGATATTTTAGGTTTTTAATCAAAACCCAGGAAAATAGTGGTCGGATGTTGGAATGGCATACCTAGTTGAATTCGTTACAAAATTTCCAACAAAGTGTCATTTAAAGAAAAAAAAATTATTTGAAAAATTTTTTCGATAAAAAACTTGACCCTCAACCTTCTGACAAGGCTCAAATCCACAGAAAATCACCTCGATTTTTCATATTTTTAATCAAAACCCTGGGAAATAGTGGTCGGATGTTGGAATGGCAAACCTAGTTTAATTCGTAACACAATTTTCAACAGTCTCATTTACAGACAAAAAAAACATTTTAAAACTTTTTTCGAAAAAATAACATGACCCCTACCCTTATGACAAAGACAAAATCCGAAGAAAAACACCTCGATTTTTCGGTTTTTTAATCAAAACCATGTGAAATAGTGGTCGAATGTTGGAATGGCATACCTCGTTGAATTCGTTACAAAATTTCCAACAAAGTGTCATTTACAGAAAAAAAAATGATTTGAAAATTTTTTTCGATAAGAAATCATGTAACCCACCCCATTATGACAAGGCCCAGATCCGAAAAATCATTTTTTTGAAAAATTTTTTGGAAAAAAACATGACCCCCACCCTTATGACAATGCTTAAATCCAAACAAAATCACCTCAATTTGTCATTTACAGAAAAAAAAAATTGAAAAATTTTTCGATAAAAAAAACATGACTCCCACCCTTATGACAAGGTTCAAATCCGAAGAAAATCACCTCGATTTTTCAGGTTTTTAATCAAAACCCAGCGAAATAGTGGTCAGATGTTGGAATGGCATACCTAGTTGAATTCGTTACAAAATTTCCACCAAAGTGTCATTTAGAGAAAAAAAAAAATTTTGAAAAATTTTTTCGATAAAAATAACATGACCCCCTCCCTTATGACAAGGCTCAAATCCACAGAAAATCACCTCGATTTTTCAGATTTTTAATCAAAACCCTGGGAAATAGTGGTCGGATGTTGGAATGGCATACCTAGTTTAATTCGTTACAGAATTTCCAACAGTCTCACGTACAGACAAAAAAACATTTTAAAAATTTGTGCGAAAAAAAAAACTGACCCCACCTATATGACAAAGCCAAAATCCGAAGAAAAACACCTCGATTTTTCGGTTTTTAATCAAAACCCTGGGAAATAGTGGTCGAATGTTGGAATGGCATACCTCGTTGAATTCGTTACCAAATTTCCAACAAAGTGGAATTTCCAGAAAAAAATATAATTTGAAAAATTTTTTCGAAAAAAATGATGACTTCCACCCTTATGACAAGGCTCAAATCCAAAGAAAATCACCTCGATTTTTCATGTTTTTAATCAAAACCCTGGTAAATAGTGGTCGGATGTTGGAATGATATACCTCGTTGGATTCGTTACAAAATTTTCAACAAAGTGTCATTTACAGAAAAAAAATCATTTAAAAAATTGTTTCGAAAAGAAATCATGTCCCCCACCCGATTATGACAAAGCCCAAATCTGGATAATATCACCTCGATTTTTCGGTTTTTTAATCAAAACCCTGGGAAATAGTGGTCGAATGTTGAAATGGCATACCTCGTTGAATTCAATACAAAATTTCCAACAAAGTGTCATTTACAGAAAACAAAAATCATTTGAAAAATGTTTTCGATTAAAAAAAACATTGCCACATCCCTTATGACAAAGCCCAAATCCGAGGAAAATCACCTCGATTTTTCGGTTTTTTAATCAAAACCCTGGGAAATAGTGGTCGGATGTTGGAATGGCAAACCTAGTTTAATTCGTTACAGAAATTTCAACAAAGTCTCATTTACAGAAAAAAAAAACATTTTAAAACTTTTTTCGAAAAAATAACATGACCCCTACCCCCTTATGACAAAGACAAAATCCGAAGAAAAACACCTCGATTTTTCGGTTTTTTAATCAAAACCATGTGAAATAGTGGTCGAATGTTGGAATGGCATACCTCGTTGAATTCGTTACAAAATTTCAAACAAAGTGTCATCTACAGAAAAAAAAATCATTTTAAAAATTGGTTCGAAAAAAAATCATGTCCCCCACCCGATTATGACAAGGCCCAGATCCGGATAATATCAGCTCGATTTTTCGGTTTTTTAATCAAAATCCTTGGAAATAGTGGTCGAATGTTGGAATGGCATACCTCGTTAAATTCAATTTACGAAAAAATTTCCAAGAAAGTGTCATTTACAGAAAACAAAAATCATTTGAAAAATTTGTTCGAAAAAAAACCATGACCCCCACCTTTTTAAACAAGGCTCAAATCGCAAAAAAATCACCTTGATTTTTCGGATTTTTAATCAAAACCCTGTGAAATAGTGGTCGAATGTTGGAATTCGTTGGATTCGTTACAAAATTTCCAACAAAGTGTCATTTACAGAAAAAAATCATTTGAAAAATTTTTCAAAAAAACCATGACCCCACCCTTGTGAAGGCTCAAATCCAATGAAAATCACCTCGATTTTTTCGGTTTTTTAATCAAAACGAATGTTGGAATGGCATACCTAGTTTAATTCGTTACAAAATTTCCAACAAGGTTTCATTTACAGAAAAAAAATGATTTGAAAAATTTTTTCGAAAAAAAACATGACCCCCACCCCACTATGACAAGGCCCAGATCCGGATAATATCAGCTCGATTTTTCGGTTTTTTAATCAAAACCCTGGGGAATGGTGGTCGAATGTTGGAATGGCATACGTCTTTGAATTCGTTACAAAATTTCCAACAAAGTGTCATTTACAGAAAAAAATGATTTGAAAAATTTTTTCGATAAGAAATCATGTAACCCACCCCATTATGACAAGGCTTTCCAGATAAAATATCATTTGAAAAATTTTTTGAAAAAAAAACCATGACCCCCACCCTTATGACAATGTTTAAATCCAAACAAAATCACCTCAATTTGTCATTTTAAACTAGAAAAATAAATAATTTCAGAAAAAAATTTGATTCGATTTTAAAAATACATGACCCCCACCCTTATGACAAAGCTAAAATCCGAAGAAAATCACTTCGATTTTTCGGTTTTTTAATAAAAACCCTGTGAAATAGTGGTCGAATGTTGGAATGGCATACCTAGTTGAATTCGTTACAAAATTTCCAACAGTGTCATTTACAGAAAAAAATCATTTCAAAAATTTTTCGTTAAAAAAAACATAACTCCCACCCTTATGACAAGGCTCAAATCCAAAGAAAATCACCTCGATTTTTCAGGTTTTTAATCAAAACCCTGGAAAATAGTGGACGGATGTTGGAACGGCAACCTATTTTAAATTCGTTACAAAATTTCCAACAAAGTATCATTTACAGAAAAAAACTCATTTGCAAAATTTTTTCGAAAAAAAACATAACTTTCTCACCCTTATGACAAGGCTCAAAATCCAAAGAATGAAAATCACCTCGATTTTTCGGTTTTTTAATCAAAACGAATGTTGGAATAATTGGTTACAAAATTTCCATCATGGTTTCATTTACAGAAAAAAAATAATTGTAGTGTTATTGAATTACTCGAGGTCATACGTTGGTTATATTTTAATTTCTTCTATAACGCAACGATTTATTCCACTTAACTTTCATCACACTTACACTCCCTGGGGAGTGAACCCGACTATGATAGGACTAGCTAGTTTCGTCTGCACGTCACCTCAGACTCATCAGCTATCTACGGGGATGGAAGCAGAGCGTCAGAAACTCCCCAATGTTACGATCAGATAAGCTTTTTGGCAATTGTGAGTTGCCAAAGTTTATTGGTTTTAACATAGGTGGAGTTCTGTCGTTAAAGCTTCTATCAGTGTGTGAAGGTTTTTTTTCAGTGTTTTGTCTGTTGAAAAACCCCTCGGTTTTTTCGATATGCAGACTGGTAAATACAACAAATAGTTGAAGATTGTTTTTAATTGCTGAATTTAGGGCGAGTGGATCCCTTTTGTTTATGTTGGTTTTTGTATCGACCTTGTAAACAATAATTGTAGTGTTATTGAATTACTCGAGGTCATACGTTGGTTATATTTTAATTTCTTCTATAACGCAACGATTTATTCCACTTAACTTTCATCACACTTACACTCCCTGGGGAGTGAACCCGACTATGATAGGACTAGCTAGTTTCGTCTGCACGTCACCTCAGACTCATCAGCTATCTACGGGGATGGAAGCAGAGCGTCAGAAACTCCCCAATGTTACGATCAGATAAGCTTTTTGGCAATTGTGAGTTGCCAAAGTTTATTGGTTTTAACATAGGTGGAGTTCTGTCGTTAAAGCTTCTATCAGTGTGTGAAGGTTTTTTTTCAGTGTTTTGTCTGTTGAAAAACCCCTCGGTTTTTTCGATATGCAGACTGGTAAATACAACAAATAGTTGAAGATTGTTTTTAATTGCTGAATTTAGGGCGAGTGGATCCCTTTTGTTTATGTTGGTTTTTGTATCGACCTTGTAAACAATAATTGTAGTGTTATTGAATTACTCGAGGTCATACGTTGGTTATATTTTAATTTCTTCTATAACGCAACGATTTATTCCACTTAACTTTCATCACACTTACACTCCCTGGGGAGTGAACCCGACTATGATAGGACTAGCTAGTTTCGTCTGCACGTCACCTCAGACTCATCAGCTATCTACGGGGATGGAAGCAGAGCGTCAGAAACTCCCCAATGTTACGATCAGATAAGCTTTTTGGCAATTGTGAGTTGCCAAAGTTTATTGGTTTTAACATAGGTGGAGTTCTGTCGTTAAAGCTTCTATCAGTGTGTGAAAGTTTTTTTCAGTGTTTTGTCTGTTGAAAAACCCCTCGGTTTTTTCGATATGCAGACTGGTAAATACAACAAATAGTTGAAGATTGTTTTTAATTGCTGAATTTAGGGCGAGTGGATCCCTTTTGTTTATGTTGGTTTTGTATCGACCTTGTAAACAATAATTGTAGTGTTATTGAATTACTCGAGGTCATACGTTGGTTATATTTTAATTTCTTCTATAACGCAACGATTTATTCCACTTAACTTTCATCACACTTACACTCCCTGGGGAGTGAACCCGACTATGATAGGACTAGCTAGTTTCGTCTGCACGTCACCTCAGACTCATCAGCTATCTACGGGGATGGAAGCAGAGCGTCAGAAACTCCCCAATGTTACGATCAGATAAGCTTTTTGGCAATTGTGAGTTGCCAAAGTTTATTGGTTTTAACATAGGTGGAGTTCTGTCGTTAAAGCTTCTATCAGTGTGTGAAAGTTTTCAGTGTTTTGTCTGTTGAAAAACCCCTCGGTTTTTTCGATATGCAGACTGGTAAATACAACAAATAGTTGAAGATTGTTTTTAATTGCTGAATTTAGGGCGAGTGGATCCCTTTTGTTTATGTTGGTTTTGTATCGACCTTGTAAACAATAATTGTAGTGTTATTGAATTACTCGAGGTCATACGTTGGTTATATTTTAATTTCTTCTATAACACAACGATTTATTCCACTTAACTTTTCATCACACTTACACACAACCCGACTATGATAGGACTAGCTAGTTTCGTCTGCACGTCACCTCAGACTCATCAGCTATCTACGGGGATGGAAGCAGAGCGTCAGAAACTCCCCAATGTTACGATCAGAGAAGCTTTTTGGCAATTGTGAGTTGCCAAAGTTCATTGGTTTTAACATAGGTGGAGTTCTGTCGTTAAAGCTTCTATCAGTGTGTGAAAGTTTTCAGTGTTTTGTCTGTTGAAAAACCCTCGGTTTTTTCGATATGCAGACTGGTAAATACAACAAATAGTTGAAGATTGTTTTTAATTGCTGAATTTAGGGCGAGTGGATCCCTTTTGTTTATGTTGGTTTTGTATCGACCTTGTAAACAATAATTGTAGTGTTATTGAATTACTCGAGGTCATACGTTGGTTATATTTTAATTTCTTCTATAACGCAACGATTTATTCCACTTAACTTTCATCACACTTACACTCCCTGGGGAGTGAACCCGACTATGATAGGACCTAGCGATTTATCGTCTGCCGTCACCTTCTTAACTCATAAACCAACATAAACAAAAGGGATCCACTTGCCCTAAATTCAGCAATTAAAAACAATCTTCAACTATTTGTTGTATTTACCAGTCTGCATATCGAACAACCGGAGGGTTTTTCAACAGAAAAAATAAAATTTGAAACAATTTTTGGAAAAAAACGACAGACCTCCACCCCTATGTTAAAACCAATAAACTTTGGCAAAGAAAATCACCTCGATTTATCTGTATCGTAATCAAAAACCTGGGAAATAGTGGTCGTATTGTTAGATAGTTGCATGAGCTCGTTGAGTAGTGAAATTTACAGAAAAAAATCCTTTTGAAAATTTTTTCAAAACAGGGCGTGTTGACAGGATCCAAGTTCCGGAGCAAATCATCTCGATTTAGAAGATTTTTTAATCAAAACCCTGGTAAATAGTGTTTGGATTTTGGAATGGCATACCTCGTTGAATTCGTTTACAAAAGGTCGATACAAAACCAACAAAGAAAAAAAAATTATTTGAAAAATTTTTTCGATAAAAAAAACATGACCCCCACCCCACTATGACAAGGCCCAGATACGGATAATATCAGCTCGATTTTTCGGTTTTTTAATCAAAACCCTGGGGAATGGTGGTCGAATGTTGGAATGGCATACGTCTTTGAATTCGTTACAAAATTTCCAACAAAGTGTCATTTACAGAAAAAAATGATTTGAAAATTTTTTTCGATAAGAAATCATGTAACCCACCCCATTATGACAAGGCCCAGATAAAAAAATCATTGAAAATTTTTTGGAAAAAACCATAACCCCCCATTATGACAAGGCTCAAATCCAAAGATAATCACCTCGATTTTTCATGTTTTTAATCAAACCCTTGGAAAATAGTGGTTGGATGTTAAAATGGCATACCTATTTAAATTCGTTAAAAAATCATTTGAATATTTTTTCAAAAAAAAACATGACAACCACCCTTATGACAATGCTCAAATCCAAACAAAATCACCTCAATTTGTCATCTACAGAAAAAAAAAATAATTTCAAAAATTTATTCGAAAAAAAATACATGACCCCCACCCTTATGACAAAGCTAAAATCCGAACAAAATCACCTCGATTTTTCGGTTTTTTAATAAAAACCCTGTGAAATAGTGGTCGAATATTGGAATGGCATACCTAGTTGAATTCGTTACAAAATTTCCAACAGTGTCATTTACAGAAAAAAATAATTAAAAAATTATTTTTTTTTCGAAAAAAAACATTACTCCCACCCTTATGACAAGGCTCAAATCCAAAGAAAATCACCTCGATTTTTCAGGTTTTTAATCAAAACCCTGGAAAATAGTGGACGGACGTTGGAATGGCAACCTATTTAAATTCGTTACAAAATTTCCAACAAAGTGTCATTTACAGAAAAAAATTATTTGCAAAATTTTTTCGATAAAAAAAAACATAACTCTCACCCTTATGACAAGGCTCAAAATCCAAGAAAAACACCTCGATTTTTCAGGTTTTAATCAAAACCCTGGGAAATAGTGGTCGGATGTTGGAATGGGATACCCAGTTGAATTCTCTGCAAAATTTCGAACAAAGTGTCATTTACAGAAAAAATATATTATAAAAATTTTTTCATTTGACAAGGTCAATCTAAGAAAAACCGATTTTTCGGTTTTTTCAAAACCCTGGGAAGTCGAAGGAAAGGCACCTTTTTTTACATCCCATGTCATTTAAGACAAAATTTTTTCGTTAAAAAAATTTGACAAGCTAAGAAAATCACCTCGATTTTTCGGTTTTTAATCAAAACCCTGGGAAATAGTGGTCGAATGTTGGAATGGCATACCTAGTTAAATTCGTTGCAAAATTTCCAACAAAGTGTCATTTACAGAAAAAAAATTATTGGAAAATTTTTATTTTTTGATATTAAAAACCATGACCCCCACCCTTATGACAAGGCTCAAATCCAAAGATAATCACCTCGATTTTTCATGTTTTTAAACAAACCCCTGGAAAATAGTGGTTGGATGTTGAAATGGCATACCTATTTAAATTCGTTAAAAAAAAATCATTTGAATATTTTTTTCCGAAAAAAAACATGACCCCCACCCTTATGACAATGCTCAAATCCAAACAAAATCACCTCAATTTGTCATCTACAGAAAAAAAAATAATTTCAAAAATTTATTCGATAAAAAATACATGACCCCCACCCTTATGACAAAGCTAAAATCCGAACAAAATCACCTCGATTTTTCGGTTTTTTAATAAAAACCCTGTGAAATAGTGGTCGAATGTTGGAATGGCATACCTAGTTGAATTTAGTTACAAACCCTGGGGAATGGTGGTCGAATGTTGGAATGGCATACGTCTTTGAATTCGTTACAAAATTTCCAACAAAGTGTCATTTACAGAAAAAAAATGATTTGAAAATTTTTTTCGATAAGAAATCATGTAACCCACCCCATTATGACAAGGCCCAGATCAAAAATTATTTGAAAAATTTTTTGGAAAAAAACCATGACCCCCACCATTATGACAAGGCTCAAATCCAAAGATAATCACCTCGATTTTTCATGTTTTTAATCAAACCCCTGGAAAATAGTGGTTGGATGTTAAAATGGCATACCTATTTAAATTCGTTAAAAAATCATTTGAATATTTTTTCCGAAAAAAAACATGACCCCCACCCTTATGACAATGCTCAAATCCAAACAAAATCACCTCAATTTGTCATCTACAGAAAAAAAAATAATTTCAAAAATTTATTCGATAAAAAATACATGACCCCCACCCTTATGACAAAGCTTAAATCCGAACAAAATCACCTTGATTTTTCGGTTTTTTAATAAAAACCCTGTGAAATAGTGGTCGAATATTGGAATGGCATACCTAGTTGAATTCGTTACAAAATTTCCAACAGTGTCATTTACAGAAAAAAAAATCATTTCAAAATTTTTTTCGATAAAAAAAACATTACTCCCACCCTTATGACAAGGCTCAAATCCAAAGAAAATCACCTCGATTTTTCAGGTTTTTAATCAAAACCCTGGAAAATAGTGGACGGACGTTGGAATGGCAACCTATTTAAATTCGTTAAAAAATCATTTGAAAAATTTTTTCGAAAAAAAACATGACCCCCACCCTTATGACAATGCTCAAATCCAAACAAAATCACGTCAATTTGTCATTTACAGAAAAAAAAAATTTGAAAAATTTTTTCGATAAAAAAACACGACTCCCACCCTTATGACACGGTTCAAATCCGAAGAAAATCACCTCGACTTTTCAGGTTTTTAATCAAAACCCAGCGAAATAGTGGTCAGATGTTGGAATGGCATACCTAGTTGAATTCGTTACAAAATTTCCACCAAAGTGTCATTTAGAGAAAAAAAAAAAATTTTGAAAAATTTTTTCGATAAAAATAACATGACCCCCTCCCTTATGACAAGGCTCAAATCCACAGAAAATCACCTCGATTTTTCATATTTTTAATCAAAACCCTGGGAAATAGTGGTCGGATGTTGGAATGGCATACCTAGTTTAATTCGTTACAGAATTTCCAACAGTCTCACGTACAGACAAAAAAACATTTTAAAAATTTGTGCGAAAAAAAAAACATGACCCCCACCTATATGACAAAGCCCAAAATCCGAAGAAAAACACCTCGATTTTTCGTTTTTTTAATCAAAACCCTGGGAAATAGTGGTCGAATGTTGGAATGGCATACCTCGTTGAATTCGTTACCAAATTTCCAACAAAGTGGAATTTCCAGAAAAAAATATAAATTGAAAAATTTTTTCGAAAAAAATGATGACCCCCCACCCTTATGACAAGGCTCAAATCCAAAGAAAATCACCTCGATTTTTCATGTTTTTAATCAAAACCCTGGGAAATAGTGGTCGGATGTTGGAATGATATACCTCGTTGGATTCGTTACAAAATTTTCAACAAAGTGTCATTTACAGAAAAAAATCATTTAAAAAATTGTTTCGAAAAGAAATCATGTCCCCCACCCGATTATGACAAAGCCCAAATCTGGATAATATCAGCTCGATTTTTCGGTTTTTTAATCAAAACCCTGGGAAATAGTGGTCGAATGTTGAAATGGCATACCTCGTTGAATTCATTACAAAATTTCCAACAAAGTGTCATTTACAGAAAACAAAAATCATTTGAAAAATGTTTTCGATTAAAAAAAACATTGCCACATCCCTTATGACAAAGCCAAAATCCGAGGAAAATCACCTCGATTTTTCGGTTTTTTAATCAAAACCCTGGGAAATAGTGGTCGTATTTTGGAATGGCATACCTAGTTAAATTCGTTGCAAAATTTCCAACAAAGTGTCATTTACAGAAAAAAAAATAATTTGAAAAATTTTTGCGAAAAAAAACATGACCCTCACCCTTATGACAAGGGTCAAATCCGATGAAAATCACCTGGATATTTTAGGTTTTTAATCAAAACCCAGGAAAATAGTGGTCAGATGTTGGAATGGCATACCTAGTTGAATTCGTTACAAAATTTCCAACAAAGTGTCATTTAAAGAAAAAAAAATTATTTGAAAAATTTTTTCGATAAAAAACATGACCCTCAACCTTCTGACAAGGCTCAAATCCACAGAAAATCACCTCGATTTTTCATATTTTTAATCAAAACCCTGGGAAATAGTGGTCGGATGTTGGAATGGCAAACCTAGTTTAATTCGTAACAGAATTTTCAACAGTCTCATTTACAGACAAAAAAAACATTTTAAAACTTTTTTCGAAAAAATAACATGACCCCTACCCTTATGACAAAGACAAAATCCGAAGAAAAACACCTCGATTTTTCGGTTTTTTAATCAAAACCATGTGAAATAGTGGTCGAATGTTGGAATGGCATACCTCGTTGAATTCGTTACAAAATTTCAAACAAAGTGTCATCTACAGAAAAAAAATCATTTTAAAAATTGGTTCGAAA
Organism: Drosophila rhopaloa; assembly: GCF_018152115.1. Classification (NCBI taxonomy): domain Eukaryota; kingdom Metazoa; phylum Arthropoda; class Insecta; order Diptera; family Drosophilidae; genus Drosophila; species Drosophila rhopaloa. The sequence continues at coordinate 24,651 of NW_025335048.1, forward strand.
AGAAATCATGTCCCCCACCCCATTATGACAAGGCCCAAATCCGGATAATATCAGCTCGATTTTTCGGTTTTTTAATCAAAACCCTGGGAAATAGTGGTCGAATGTTGGAATGGCATACCTCGTTAAATTCAATGCAAAATTTCCAACAAAGTGTCATTTACAGAAAACAAAAATCATTTGAAAAATTTGTTCGAAAAAAAACCATGACCCCCACCATTATGACAAGGCAAATCCGAAAAATCCTTTGAAAGGCTCAAATACAAAAAATCACCTTGATTTTTCGGTTTTTTAATCAAAACCCTGTGAAATAGTGGTCGAATGTTGGAATTCGTTGGATTTAATTCGTTACAAAATTTCCAACAAAGTTTCATTTACAGAAAAAAATGATTTGAAAAATTTTTCGAAAAAAAACATGACCCCCACCCCACTATGACAAGGCCCAGATCCGGATAATATCAGCTCGATTTTTCGGTTTTTTAATCAAAACCCTGGGGAATGGTGGTCGAATGTTGGAATGGCATACGTCTTTGAATTCGTTACAAAATTTCCAACAAAGTGTCATTTACAGAAAAAAAATGATTTGAAAATATTTTTCGATAAGAAATCATGTAACCCACCCCATTATGACAAGGCCCAGATCAAAAATCATTTGAAAAATTTTTGGAAAAAAAAAACCTGACCCCACCCTTAATGACAATGCTTAAATCCAAACAAAATCACCTCAATTTGTCATTTACAGAAAAAAAATAATTTCAAAAATTTATTCGATAAAAAATACATGACCCCCACCCTTATGACAAAGCTAAAATCCGAACAAAATCACCTCGATTTTTCGGTTTTTTAATAAAAACCCTGTGAAATAGTGGTCGAATGTTGGAATGGCATACCTAGTTGAATTCGTTACAAAATTTCCAACAAGTGTCATTTACAGAAAAAAAATCATTTAAAAATTTTTTCGAAAAAAAACTTTTCGTAAAACCCTTATGACAAGGCTCAAATCCAAAGAAAATCACCTCGATTTTTCAGGTTTTTAATCAAAACCCTGGAAAATAGTGGACGGACGTTGGAATGGCAACCTATTTAAATTCGTTAAAAAAATCATTTGAAAATTTTTTGCAAAAAAACATGACCCCCACCCTTATGACAATGCTCAAATCCAAACAAAATCACCTCAATTTGTCATTTACAGAAAAAAAAAAATTTGAAAAATTTTTTCGAATAAAAAAACACGACCCCCACCCTTATGACACGGTTCAAATCCGAAGAAAATCACCTCGACTTTTCAGGTTTTTAATCAAAACCCAGCGAAATAGTGGTCAGATGTTGGAATGGCATACCTAGTTGAATTCGTTACAAAATTTCCACCAAAGTGTCATTTAGAGAAAAAAGAAAAAATTTTGAAAAATTTTTTCGATAAAAAATAACATGACCCCCTCCCTTATGACAAGGCTCAAATCCACAGAAAATCACCTCGATTTTTCATATTTTTAATCAAAACCCTGGGAAATAGTGGTCGGATGTTGGAATGGCATACCTAGTTTAATTCGTTACAGAATTTCCAACAGTCTCACGTACAGACAAAAAAACATTTTAAAAATTTGTGCGAAAAAAAACATGACCCCCACCTATATGACAAAGCCAAAATCCGAAGAAAAACACCTCGATTTTTCGTTTTTTAATCAAAACCCTGGGAAATAGTGGTCGAATGTTGGAATGGCATACCTCGTTGAATTCGTTACCAAATTTCCAACAAAGTGGAATTTCCAGAAAAAAATTTAATTTGAAAAATTTTTCGAATAAAAAATGATGACCCCCACCCTTATGACAAGGCTCAAATCCAAAGAAAATCACCTCGATTTTTCATGTTTTTAATCAAAAACCCTGGTAAATAGTGGTCGGATGTTGGAATGATATACCTCGTTGGATTCGTTACAAAATTTTCAACAAAGTGTCATTTACAGAAAAAAATCATTTAAAAAATTGTTTCGAAAAGAAATCATGTCCCCCACCCGATTATGACAAAGCCCAAATCTGGATAATATCAGCTCGATTTTTCGGTTTTTTAATCAAAACCCTGGGAAATAGTGGTCGAATGTTGAAATGGCATACCTCGTTGAATTCGTTACAAAATTTCCAACAAAGTGTCATTTACAGAAAACAAAAATCATTTGAAAAATTTTTTCGAAAAAAAACATGACCCCCACCCTTATGACAAGGCTCAAATCCGAAGAAAATCACCTCGATTTTTCAGGTTTTTAATCAAAACCCTGTGAAAATAGTGTGTTGGAATTCGTTGGAATGGTTACAACCAATTTCCAACAAAGTGTCGTTTACGAAAAAATCATTTGAAAAATTTTTTCCAAAAAAACCATGACCCCCCCCCTTATGACAAGGCTCAAATCCAAACAAAATCACCTCAATTTGTCATTTACAGAAAAAAAAAAATTGAAAAATTTTTTCGATAAAAAAAACACGACTCCCACCCTTATGACACGGTTCAAATCCGAAGAAAATCACCTCGACTTTTCAGGTTTTTAATCAAAACCCAGCGAAATAGTGGTCAGATGTTGGAATGGCATACCTAGTTGAATTCGTTACAAAATTTCCACCAAAGTGTCATTTAGAGAAAAAAAAAAAATTTTGAAAAATTTTTTCGATAAAAATAACATGACCCCCTCCCTTATGACAAGGCTCAAATCCACAGAAAATCACCTCGATTTTTCATATTTTTAATCAAAACCCTGGGAAATAGTGGTCGGATGTTGGAATGGCATACCTAGTTTAATTCGTTACAGAATTTCCAACAGTCTCACGTACAGACAAAAAAACATTTTAAAAATTTGTGCGAAAAAAAAACATGACCCCCACCTATATGACAAAGCCAAAATCCGAAGAAAAACACCTCGATTTTTCGTTTTTTTAATCAAAACCCTGGGAAATAGTGGTCGAATGTTGGAATGGCATACCTCGTTGAATTCGTTACCAAATTTCCAACAAAGTGGAATTTCCAGAAAAAAATTTAAATTGAAAAATTTTTTCGAAAAAAAATGATGACCCCCACCCTTATGACAAGGCTCAAATCCAAAGAAAATCACCTCGATTTTTCATGTTTTTAATCAAAACCCTGGTAAATAGTGGTCGGATGTTGGAATGATATACCTCGTTGGATTCGTTACAAAATTTTCAACAAAGTGTCATTTACAGAAAAAAAATCATTTAAAAAATTGTTTCGAAAAGAAATCATGTCCCCCACCCGATTATGACAAAGCCCAAATCTGGATAATATCAGCTCGATTTTTCGGTTTTTTAATCAAAACCCTGGGAAATAGTGGTCGAATGTTGAAATGGCATACCTCGTTGAATTCAATACAAAATTTCCAACAAAGTGTCATTTACAGAAAACAAAAATCATTTGAAAAATTTGTTCGAAAAAAAACCATGACCCCCACCATTATGACAAGGCTCAAATCCGAAAAAAATCACCTTGATTTTTCGGTTTTTTAATCAAAACCCTGTGAAATAGTGGTCGAATGTTGGAATTCGTTGGATTCGTTACAAAATTTCCAACAAAGTGTCATTTACAGAAAAAAAATCATTTGAAAAATTTTTTCCAAAAAAAACCATGACCCCCACCCTTATGAGAAGGCTCAAATCCAATGAAAATCACCTCGATTTTTCGGTTTTTTAATCAAAACGAATGTTGGAATGGCATACCTAGTTTAATTCGTTACAAAATTTCCAACAAAGTTTTATTTACAGAAAAAAAAATGATTTGAAAAATTTTTTCGATAAAAAAACATGACCCCCACCCCACTATGACAAGGCCCAGATCCGGATAATATCAGCTCGATTTTTCGGTTTTTTAATCAAAACCCTGGGGAATGGTGGTCGAATGTTGGAATGGCATACGTCTTTGAATTTGTTACAAAATTTCCAACAAAGTGTCATTTACAGAAAAAAAATGATTTGAAAATTTTTTCGATAAGAAATCATGTAACCCACCCCATTATGACAAGGCCCAGATCAAAAATCATTTGAAAAATTTTTTGGAAAAAAAACCATGACCCCCACCCTTATGACAATGCTTAAATCCAAACAAAATCACCTCAATTTGTCATTTACAGAAAAAAAATAATTTCAAAAATTTATTCGATAAAAAATACATGACCCCCACCCTTATGACAAAGCTAAAATCCGAACAAAATCACCTCGATTTTTCGGTTTTTTAATAAAAACCCTGTGAAATAGTGGTCGAATGTTGGAATGGCATACCTAGTTGAATTCGTTACAAAATTTCCAACAGTGTCATTTACAGAAAAAAAAATCATTTCAAAATTTTTTTCGTTAAAAAGAACATAACTCCCACCCTTATGACAAGGCTCAAATCCAAAGAAAATCACCTCGATTTTTCAGGTTTTTAATCAAAACCCTGGAAAATAGTGGACGGATGTTGGAACGGCAACCTATTTAAATTCGTTACAAAATTTCCAACAAAGTGTCATTTACAGAAAAAAAAACCAATTGCAAAATTTTTTCGATAAAAAAAAACATAACTCTCACCCTTATGACAAGGCTCAAATCCAAAGAAAATCACCTCGATTTTTCAGGTTTTTAATCAAAACCCTGGAAAATAGTGGACGGACGTTGGAATGGCAACCTATTTAAATTCGTTAAAAAATCATTTGAAAATTTTTTCGAAAAAAAACATGACCCCCACCCTTATGACAATGCTCAAATCCAAACAAAATCACCTCAATTTGTCATTTACAGAAAAAAAAAAAATTGAAAAATTTTTTCGATAAAAAAAACACGACTCCCACCCTTATGACACGGTTCAAATCCGAAGAAAATCACCTCGACTTTTCAGGTTTTTAATCAAAACCCAGCGAAATAGTGGTCAGATGTTGGAATGGCATACCTAGTTGAATTCGTTACAAAATTTCCACCAAAGTGTCATTTAGAGAAAAAAAAAAAATTTTGAAAAATTTTTTCGATAAAAATAACATGACCCCCTCCCTTATGACAAGGCTCAAATCCACAGAAAATCACCTCGATTTTTCATATTTTTAATCAAAACCCTGGGAAATAGTGGTCGGATGTTGGAATGGCATACCTAGTTTAATTCGTTACAGAATTTCCAACAGTCTCACGTACAGACAAAAAAACATTTTAAAAATTTGTGCGCAAAAAAACATGACCCCCACCTATATGACAAAGCCAAAATCCGAAGAAAAACACCTCGATTTTTCGTTTTTTTAATCAAAACCCTGGGAAATAGTGGTCGAATGTTGGAATGGCATACCTCGTTGAATTCGTTACCAAATTTCCAACAAAGTGGAATTTCCAGAAAAAAATTTAAATTGAAAAATTTTTTCGAAAAAAAATGATGACCCCCACCCTTATGACAAGGCTCAAATCCAAAGAAAATCACCTCGATTTTTCATGTTTTTAATCAAAACCCTGGTAAATAGTGGTCGGATGTTGGAATGATATACCTCGTTGGATTCGTTACAAAATTTTCAACAAAGTGTCATTTACAGAAAAAAATCATTTAAAAAATTGTTTCGAAAAGAAATCATGTCCCCCACCCGATTATGACAAAGCCCAAATCTGGATAATATCAGCTCGATTTTTCGGTTTTTTAATCAAAACCCTGGGAAATAGTGGTCGAATGTTGAAATGGCATACCTCGTTGAATTCAATACAAAATTTCCAACAAAGTGTCATTTACAGAAAACAAAAATCATTTGAAAAATGTTTTCGATTAAAAAAAAACATTGCCACATCCCTTATGACAAAGCCAAAATCCGAGGAAAATCACCTCGATTTTTCGGTTTTTTAATCAAAACCCTGGGAAATAGTGGTCGTATTTTGGAATGGCATACCTAGTTAAATTCGTTGCAAAATTTCCAACAAAGTGTCATTTACAGAAAAAAAATAATTTGAAAAATTTTTTGGAAAAAAACATGACCCTCACCCTTATGACAAGGGTCAAATCCGATGAAAATCACCTGGATATTTTAGGTTTTTAATCAAAACCCAGGAAAATAGTGGTCAGATGTTGGAATGGCATACCTAGTTGAATTCGTTACAAAATTTCCAACAAAGTGTCATTTAAAGAAAAAAAAATTATTTGAAAAATTTTTTCGATAAAAAACATGACCCTCAACCTTCTGACAAGGCTCAAATCCACAGAAAATCACCTCGATTTTTCATATTTTTAATCAAAACCCTGGGAAATAGTGGTCGGATGTTGGAATGGCAAACCTAGTTTAATTCGTTACAGAATTTTCAACAGTCTCATTTACAGACAAAAAAAACATTTTAAAACTTTTTTCGAAAAAATAACATGACCCTTATGACAAAGACAAAATCCGAAGAAAAACACCTCGATTTTTCGGTTTTTTAATCAAAACCATGTGAAATAGTGGTCGAATGTTGGAATGGCATACCTCGTTGAATTCGTTACAAAATTTCAAACAAAGTGTCATCTACAGAAAAAAAATCATTTTAAAAATTGGTTCGAAAAGAAATCATGTCCCCCACCCCATTATGACAAGGCCCAAATCCGGATAATATCAGCTCGATTTTTCGGTTTTTTAATCAAAACCCTGGGAAATAGTGGTCGAATGTTGGAATGGCATACCTCGTTAAATTCAATGCAAAATTTCCAACAAAGTGTCATTTACAGAAAACAAAAATCATTTGAAAAATTTGTTCGAAAAAAACCATGACCCCCACCATTATGACAAGGCTCAAATCCGAAAAAAATCACCTTGATTTTTCGGTTTTTTAATCAAAACCCTGTGAAATAGTGGTCGAATGTTGGAATTCGTTGGATTCGTTACAAAATTTCCAACAAAGTGTCATTTACAGAAAAAAAAATCATTTGAAAAATTTTTTCCAAAAAACCATGACCCCCACCCTTATGAGAAGGCTCAAATCCAATGAAAATCACCTCGATTTTTCGGTTTTTTAATCAAAACGAATGTTGGAATGGCATACCTAGTTTAATTCGTTACAAAATTTCCAACAAAGTTTCATTTACAGAAAAAAAAATGATTTGAAAAATTTTTTCGATAAAAAAACATGACCCCCACCCCACTATGACAAGGCCCAGATCCGGATAATATCAGCTCGATTTTTCGGTTTTTTAATCAAAACCCTGGGGAATGGTGGTCGAATGTTGGAATGGCATACGTCTTTGAATTTGTTACAAAATTTCCAACAAAGTGTCATTTACAGAAAAAAAAATGATTTGAAAATTTTTTTCGATAAGAAATCATGTAACCCACCCCATTATGACAAGGCCCAGATCAAAAATCATTTGAAAAATTTTTTGGAAAAAAAACCATGACCCCCACCCTTATGACAATGCTTAAATCCAAACAAAATCACCTCAATTTGTCATTTACAGAAAAAAAAAAAATTGAAAAATTTTTTCGATAAAAAATACATGACCCCCACCCTTATGACAAAGCTAAAATCCGAACAAAATCACCTCGATTTTTCGGTTTTTTAATAAAAACCCTGTGAAATAGTGGTCGAATGTTGGAATGGCATACCTAGTTGAATTCGTTACAAAATTTCCAACAGTGTCATTTACAGAAAAAAATCATTTCAAAATTTTTTTCGTTAAAAAAAAACATAACTCCCACCCTTATGACAAGGCTCAAATCCAAAGAAAATCACCTCGATTTTTCAGGTTTTTAATCAAAACCCTGGAAAATAGTGGACGGATGTTGGAACGGCAACCTATTTAAATTCGTTACAAAATTTCCAACAAAGTGTCATTTACAGAAAAAAAAACCAATTGCAAAATTTTTTCGATAAAAAAAAACATAACTCTCACCCTTATGACAAGGCTCAAAATCCAAAGAATGAAAATCACCTCGATTTTTCGGTTTTTTAATCAAAACGAATGTTGGAATAATTCGTTACAAAATTTCCAACAAAGTTTCATTTACAGAAAAAAAAATTATTGTAGTGTTATTGAATTACTCGAGGTCATACGTTGGTTATATTTTAATTTCTTCTATAACGCAACGATTTATTTCACTTAACTTTCATCACACTTACACTCCCTGGGGAGTGAACCCGACATGATAGGATTAGAGAGTTTCGTCTGCACGTCACCTCAGACTCATCAGCTATCTACGGGGATGGAAGCAGAGCGTCGGAAACTCCCCAATGTTGGAAGCTTTTGGGTGGAGTTGCTTTGTTGGTTTTATAGGTGTTGTGTGGTTTGTTTTGTTGTTGCCCTGTTTTGTATGGGTAATAACATGTTGTTTGTTTATTGTTTGGGGTTTATGTTGGTTTGTATCTGTAATATTGTGTGTTTTGTTTGGTTCGTTGGTTTTTTTTTTAGACTTTTTCTTACTTCGAGTGACCCGTTGTGGTGTGTTGCGTCCTCGACTTAGCTATCGGGGGTCAGAAACTCCCCAATGTTACGATCAGATAAGCTTTTTGGCAATTGTGAGTTGCCAAAGTTTATTGGTTTTAACATAGGTGGAGTTCTGTCGTTAAAGCTTCTATCAGTGTGTGAAAGTTTTCAGTGTTTTGTCTGTTGAAAAACCCCTCGGTTTTTTCGATATGCAGACTGGTAAATACAACAAATAGTTGAAGATTGTTTTTAATTGCTGAATTTAGGGCGAGTGGATCCCTTTTGTTTATGTTGGTTTTGTATCGACCTTGTAAACAATAATTGTAGTGTTATTGAATTACTCGAGGTCATACGTTGGTTATATTTTAATTTCTTCTATAACGCAACGATTTATTCCACTTAACTTTCATCACACTTACACTCCCTGGGGAGTGAACCCGACTATGATAGGACTAGCTAGTTTCGTCTGCACGTCACCTCAGACTCATCAGCTATCTACGGGGATGGAAGCAGAGCGTCAGAAACTCCCCAATGTTACGATCAGATAAGCTTTTTGGCAATTGTGAGTTGCCAAAGTTTATTGGTTTTAACATAGGTGGAGTTCTGTCGTTAAAGCTTCTATCAGTGTGTGAAAGTTTTCAGTGTTTTGTCTGTTGAAAAATCCCTCGGTTTTTTCGATATGCAGACTGGTAAATACAACAAATAGTTGAAGATTGTTTTTAATTGCTGAATTTAGGGCGAGTGGATCCCTTTTGTTTATGTTGGTTTTGTATCGACCTTGTAAACAATAATTGTAGTGTTATTGAATTACTCGAGGTCATACGTTGGTTATATTTTAATTTCTTCTATAACGCAACGATTTATTCCACTTAACTTTCATCACACTTACACTCCCTGGGGAGTGAACCCGACTATGATAGGACTAGCTAGTTTCGTCTGCACGTCACCTCAGACTCATCAGCTATCTACGGGGATGGAAGCAGAGCGTCAGAAACTCCCCAATGTTACGATCAGATAAGCTTTTTGGCAATTGTGAGTTGCCAAAGTTTATTGGTTTTAACATAGGTGGAGTTCTGTCGTTAAAGCTTCTATCAGTGTGTGAAAGTTTTCAGTGTTTTGTCTGTTGAAAAACCCCTCGGTTTTTTCGATATGCAGACTGGTAAATACAACAAATAGTTGAAGATTGTTTTTAATTGCTGAATTTAGGGCGAGTGGATCCCTTTTGTTTATGTGGTTTTGTATCGACCTTGTAACATATTGTGTGTTATTGATTATGGTCATGTTGTTTTAACTTTTCAATACCCCTTTGTGCTAGCTTCAGTTCTACGGGGATGGGGTCAAACTCCCTGATCGATGCTTTTGGCAATGGAGTTTATTGGTTTTAATGTTCTGGTTAAGTTATCGTGTGTGGTTTTGTTGTTGAACCTCGTTTTCGTATGCAGACTGGTAATCACAAATAGTTGAAGATTGTTTTTAATTGCTGAATTTAGGGCGAGTGGATCCCTTTTGTTTATGTTGGTTTTGTATCAATCTTGTAAACAATAATTGTAGTGTTATTGAATTACTCGAGGTCATACGTTGGTTATATTTCAATTTCTTCTATAACGCAACGATTTATTCCACTTAACTTTCATCACACTTACACTCCCTGGGGAGTGAACCCGACTATGATAGGACTAGCTAGTTTCGTCTGCACGTCACCTCAGACTCATCAACCAACATAAACAAAAGGGATCCACTCGCCCTAAATTCAGCAATTAAAAACAATCTTCAACTATTTGTTGTATTTACCAGTCTGCATATCGAAACAACCGAGGGGTTTTTCAACAGACAAAACACTGAAAACTTTCACACACTGATAGAAGCTTTAACGACAGAACTCCACCTATGTTAAAACCCAATAAACTTTGGCAACTCACAATTGCCAAAAAGCTTATCTGATCGTAACATTGGGGAGTTTCTGACGCTCTGCTTCCATCCCCGTAGATAGCTGATGAGTCTGAAGTGACGTGCAGACGAAACTAGCTAGTCCTATCATAGTCGGGTTCACTCCCCAGGGAGTGTAAGTGTGATGAAAGTTAAGTGGAATAAATCGTTGCGTTATAGAAGAAATTAAAATATAATCCAACGTATGACCTCGAGTAATTCAATAACACTACAATTATTGTTTACAAGGTCGATACAAAACCAACAAAGAAAAAAAATATTTGAAAAATTTTTTCGATAAAAAAAACATGACCCCCACCCCACTATGACAAGGCCCAGATACGGATAATATCAGCTCGATTTTTCGGTTTTTTAATCAAAACCCTGGGGAATAATGGTCGAATGTTGGAATGGCATACGTCTTTGAATTCGTTACAAAATTTCCAACAAAGTGTCATTTACAGAAAAAAAATGATTTGAAAATTTTTTTCGATAAGAAATCATGTAACCCACCCCATTATGACAAGGCCCAGATAAAAAATCATTGAACAATTTTTTGGAAAAAAACCATGACCCCCACCATTATGACAAGGCTTAAATCCAAAGATAATCACCTCGATTTTTCATGTTTTTAATCAAACCCCTGGAAAATAGTGGTTGGATGTTAAAATGGCATACCTATTTAAATTCGTTAAAAAATCATTTGAATATTTTTTCCGAAAAAAAAACATGACCCCCACCCTTATGACAATGCTCAAATCCAAACAAAATCACCTCAATTTGTCATCTACAGAAAAAAAAATAATTTCAAAAATTTATTCGATAAAAAATACATGACCCCCACCCTTATGACAAAGCTAAAATCCGAACAAAATCACCTCGATTTTTCGGTTTTTTAATAAAAACCCGGTGAAATAGTGGTCGAATATTGGAATGGCATACCTAGTTGAATTCGTTACAAAATTTCCAACAGTGTCATTTACAGAAAAAAATCATTTCAAAATTTTTTTCGAAAAAAAAAACATTATTCCCACCCTTATGACAAGGCTCAAATCCAAAGAAAATCACCTCGATTTTTCAGGTTTTTAATCAAAACCCTGGAAAATAGTGGACGGACGTTGGAATGGAAACCTATTTAAATTCGTTACAAAACTTCCAACAAAGTGTCATTTACAGAAAAAAAATTATTTGCAAAATTTTTTCGATAAAAAAAAACATAACTCTCACCCTTATGACAAGGCTCAAAATCCAAGAAAAACACCTCGATTTTTCAGGTTTTAATCAAAACCCTGGGAAATAGTGGTCGGATGTTGGAATGGGATACCCAGTTGAATTCTCTGCAAAATTTCGAACAAAGTGTCATTTACAGAAAAAAAATCATTTGAAAAATTTTTTCGAAAAAAAACCATGATTTAATCCCTTATGACAAGGCTCAAATCTAAAGAAAATCACCACGATTTTTCGGTTTTTTAATCAAAACCCTGGGAAATAGTGGTCGAACGTTGGAATGGCATACCTCGTTAAATTCAATGCAAAATTTCCAACAAAGTGTCATTTACAGAAAACAAAAATCATTTGAAAAATTTGTTCGAAAAAAAACCATGACCCCCACCATTATGACAAGGCTCAAATCCGAAAAAAATCACCTTGATTTTTCGGTTTTTTAATCAAAACCCTGTGAAATAGTGGTCGAATGTTGGAATTCGTTGGATTCGTTACAAAATTTCCAACAAAGTGTCATTTACAGAAAAAAAATCATTTGAAAAATTTTTTCCAAAAAAACCATGACCCCCACCCTTATGAGAAGGCTCAAATCCAATGAAAATCACCTCGATTTTTCGGTTTTTTAATCAAAACGAATGTTGGAATGGCATACCTAGTTTAATTCGTTACAAAATTTCCAACAAAGTTTCATTTACAGAAAAAAAAATGATTTGAAAAATTTTTTCGATAAAAAACATGACCCCCACCCCACTATGACAAGGCCCAGATCCGGATAATATCAGCTCGATTTTTCGGTTTTTTAATCAAAACCCTGGGGAATGGTGGTCGAATGTTGGAATGGCATACGTCTTTGAATTCGTTACAAAATTTCCAACAAAGTGTCATTTACAGAAAAAAAAATGATTTGAAAATTTTTTTCGATAAGAAATCATGTAACCCACCCCATTATGACAAGGCCCAGATCAAAAATCATTTGAAAATTTTTTGAAAAAAAACCATGACCCCCACCCTTATGACAATGCTTAAATCCAAACAAAATCACCTCAATTTGTCATTTACAGAAAAAAAAATAATTTCAAAAATTTATTCGATAAAAAATACATGACCCCCACCCTTATGACAAAGCTAAAATCCGAACAAAATCACCTCGATTTTTCGGTTTTTTAATAAAAACCCTGTGAAATAGTGGTCGAATGTTGGAATGGCATACCTAGTTGAATTCGTTACAAAATTTCCAACAGTGTCATTTACAGAAAAAAAATCATTTCAAAATTTTTTTCGTTAAAAAAAACATAACTCCCACCCTTATGACAAGGCTCAAATCCAAAGAAAATCACCTCGATTTTTCAGGTTTTTAATCAAAACCCTGGAAAATAGTGGACGGATGTTGGAACGGCAACCTATTTAAATTCGTTACAAAATTTCCAACAAAGTGTCATTTACAGAAAAAAAAACAAATTGCAAAATTTTTTTGATAAAAAAAAACATAACTCTCACCCTTATGACAAGGCTCAAAATCCAAAGAATGAAAATCACCTCGATTTTTCGGTTTTTTAATCAAAACGAATGTTGGAATAATTCGTTACAAAATTTCCAACAAAGTTTCATTTACAGAAAAAAAAATTATTGTAGTGTTATTGAATTACTCGAGGTCATACGTTGGTTATATTTTAATTTCTTCTATAACGCAACGATTTATTCCACTTAACTTTCATCACACTTACACTCCCTGGGGAGTGAACCCGACTATGATAGGACTAGCTAGTTTCGTCTGCACGTCACCTCAGACTCATCAGCTATCTACGGGGATGGAAGCAGAGCGTCAGAAACTCCCCAATGTTACGATCAGATAAGCTTTTTGGCAATTGTGAGTTGCCAAAGTTTATTGGTTTTAACATAGGTGGAGTTCTGTCGTTAAAGCTTCTATCAGTGTGTGAAAGTTTTCAGTGTTTTGTCTGTTGAAAAACCCCTCGGTTTTTCGATATGCAGACTGGTAAATACAACAAATAGTTGAAGATTGTTTTTAATTGCTGAATTTAGGGCGAGTGGATCCCTTTTGTTTATGTTGGTTTTGTATCGACCTTGTAAACAATAATTGTAGTGTTATTGAATTACTCGAGGTCATACGTTGGTTATATTTTAATTTCTTCTATAACGCAACGATTTAATCCACTTAACTTTCATCACACTTACACTCCCTGGGGAGTGAACCCGACTATGATAGGACTAGCTAGTTTCGTCTGCACGTCACCTCAGACTCATCAGCTATCTACGGGGATGGAAGCAGAGCGTCAGAAACTCCCCAATGTTACGATCAGATAAGCTTTTTGGCAATTGTGAGTTGCCAAAGTTTATTGGTTTTAACATAGGTGGAGTTCTGTCGTTAAAGCTTCTATCAGTGTGTGAAAGTTTTCAGTGTTTTGTCTGTTGAAAAATCCCTCGGTTTTTCGATATGCAGACTGGTAAATACAACAAATAGTTGAAGATTGTTTTTAATTGCTGAATTTAGGGCGAGTGGATCCCTTTTGTTTATGTTGGTTTTGTATCGACCTTGTAAACAATAATTGTAGTGTTATTGAATTACTCGAGGTCATACGTTGGTTATATTTTAATTTCTTCTATAACGCAACGATTTATTCCACTTAACTTTCATCACACTTACACTCCCTGGGGAGTGAACCCGACTATGATAGGACTAGCTAGTTTCGTCTGCACTTCACCTCAGACTCATCAACCAACATAAACAAAAGGGATCCACTCGCCCTAAATTCAGCAATTAAAAACAATCTTCAACTATTTGTTGTATTTACCAGTCTGCATATCGAAACAACCGAGGGGTTTTTCAACAGACAAAACACTGAAAACTTTCACACACTGATAGAAGCTTTAACGACAGAACTCCACCTATGTTAAAACCAATAAACTTTGGCAACTCACAATTGCCAAAAAGCTTATCTGATCGTAACATTGGGGAGTTTCTGACGCTCTGCTTCCATCCCCGTAGATAGCTGATGAGTCTGAGGTGACGTGCAGACGAAACTAGCTAGTCCTATCATAGTCGGGTTCACTCCCCAGGGAGTGTAAGTGTGATGAAAGTTAAGTGGAATAAATCGTTGCGTTATAGAAGAAATTAAAATATAACCAACGTATGACCTCGAGTAATTCAATAACACTACAATTATTGTTTACAAGGTCGATACAAAACCAACAAAGAAAAAAAAATTATTTGAAAAATTTTTTCGATAAAAAAAACATGACCCCCACCCCACTATGACAAGGCCCAGATACGGATAATATCAGCTCGATTTTTCGGTTTTTTAATCAAAACACTGGGGAATGGTGGTCGAATGTTGGAATGGCATACGTCTTTGAATTCGTTACAAAATTTCCAACAAAGTGTCATTTACAGAAAAAAAAATGATTTGAAAATTTTTTTCGATAAGAAATCATGTAACCAACCCCATTATGACAAGGCCCAGATAAAAAATCATTGAAAAATTTTTTGGAAAAAAACCATGACCCCCACCATTATGACAAGGCTCAAATCCAAAGATAATCACCTCGATTTTTCATGTTTTTAATCAAACCCCTGGAAAATAGTGGTTGGATGTTAAAATGGCATACCTATTTAAATTCGTTAAAAAATCATTTGAATATTTTTTCCGAAAAAAAAACATGACCCCCACCCTTATGACAATGCTCAAATCCAAACAAAATCACCTCAATTTGTCATCTACAGAAAAAAAAATAATTTCAAAAATTTATTCGATAAAAAATACATGACCCCCACCCTTATGACAAAGCTAAAATCCGAACAAAATCACCTCGATTTTTCGGTTTTTTAATAAAAACCCTGTGAAATAGTGGTCGAATATTGGAATGGCATACCTAGTTGAATTCGTTACAAAATTTCCAACAGTGTCATTTACAGAAAAAAATCATTTCAAAATTTTTTTTCGAAAAAAAAACATTACTCCCACCCTTATGACAAGGCTCAAATCCAAAGAAAATCACCTCGATTTTTCACGTTTTTAATCAAAACCCTGGAAAATAGTGGACGGACGTTGGAATGGCAACCTATTTAAATTCGTTACAAAATTTCCAACAAAGTGTCATTTACAGAAAAAAATTATTTGCAAAATTTTTTCGATAAAAAAAACATAACTCTCACCCTTATGACAAGGCTCAAAATCCAAGAAAAACACCTCGATTTTTCAGGTTTTAATCAAAACCCTGGGAAATAGTGGTCGGATGTTGGAATGGGATACCCAGTTGAATTCTCTGCAAAATTTCGAACAAAGTGTCATTTACAGAAAAAAAATAATTTGAAAAATTTTTTCGAAAAAAAACCATGATTTAATCCCTTATGACAAGGCTCAAATCTAAAGAAAATCACCACGATTTTTCGGTTTTTTAATCAAAACCCTGGGAAATAGTGGTCGAACGTTGGAATGGCATACCTCTTTGAATTCATTACAAAATATCCAACAAAGTGTCATTTACAGAAAAAAAAATCATTTCAAAATTTTTTTCGTTAAAAAAACATAACTCCCACCCTTATGATAAGGCTCAAATCCAAAGAAAATCACCTCGATTTTTCAGGTTTTTAATCAAAACCCTGGAAAATAGTGGACGGATGTTGGAATGGCAACCTATTTAAATTCGTTACAAAATTTCCAACAAAGTGTCATTTACAGAAAAAAAACCATTTGCAAAATTTTTTCGATAAAAAAAAACATAACTCTCACCCTTATGACAAGGCTCAAAATCCAAGAAAAACACCTCGATTTTTCAGGTTTTAATCAAAACCCTGGGAAATAGTGGTCGGATGTTGGAATGGGATACCCAGTTGAATTCTCTGCAAAATTTCGAACAAAGTGTCATTTACAGAAAAAAAATAATTTGAAAAATTTTTCCGAAAAAAACCATGATTTAATCCATTATGACAAGGCTCAAATCCAAAGAAAATCACCACGATTTTTCGGTTTTTTAATCAAAACCCTGGGAAATAGTGGTCGAACGTTGGAATGGCATACCTCTTTGAATTCATTACAAAATATCCAACAAAGTGTCATTTACAGAAAAAAAAATCATTTCAAAATTTTTTTCGTTAAAAAAACATAACTCCCACCCTTATGATAAGGCTCAAAATCCAAAGAAAATCACCTCGATTTTTCATGTTTTTAATCAAAACCCTGGGAAATAGTGGTCGGATGTTGGAATGGCATACCTCATTGAATTCGTTACAAAATTTCCAACAAATTGTCATTTAAGAAAAAAAAATCATTTGTAAAATTTTTTCGAAAAAAAGGACCTCATTCCTTATGACAAAGCCAAAATTCGAGGAAAATCAGCTCGATTTTTTTAATCAAAACCCTGGGAAATAGTGGTCGAATGTTGGAATGGCATACCTAGTTAAATTCGTTGCAAAATTTCCAACAAAGTGTCATTTACAGAAAAAAAATTATTGGAAAATTTTTTCGATAAAAAAAACATGACCCTCACCCTCATGACAAGGATCAAATCCGAAGAAAATCACCTCGATTTTTCAGGTTTTTAATCAAAACCCAGGGAATTTCCAACAGTCAAAAAAAACATTTTAAAATTTTTTCGAAAATAAACATGACCCCCACCCATACCTCCTTGAATTCGTTAGCAAATGTCCAACAAATGTCCAAAGAGAAAAAATCATTTGTAAAATTTTTACAAAAAAAAAAAACTCTTTTGAAAATTTTTCCAAAAAAACCATGACCCCCACCCTTATGACAAGGCTCAAATCCAATGAAAATCACCTCGATTTTTCGGTTTTTTAATCAAAACGAATGTTGGAATAATTCGTTACAAAATTTCCAACAAAGTTTCATTTACAGAAAAAAAATTATTTGAAAAATTTTTTCGATTAAAAAAACATGACCCCCACCCCACTATGACAAGGCTCAGATCCGGATAATATCAGCTCGATTTTTCGGTTTTTTAATCAAAACCCTGGGGAATGGTGGTCGAATGTTGGAATGGCATACGTCTTTGAATTCGTTACAAAATTTCCAACAAAGTGTCATTTACAGAAAAAAAAATGATTTAAAAATTTTTTTCGATAAGAAATCATGTAACCCCATTATGACAAGGCCCAGATCAAAAATCATTTGAAAAATTTTTTGGAAAAAAACCATGACCCCCACCCTTATGACAAGGCTCAAATCCAAAGATAATCACCTCGATTTTTCATGTTTTTAAACAAACCCCTGGAAAATAGTGGTTGGATGTTAAAATGGCATACCTATTTAAATTCGTTAAAAAATCATTTGAATATTTTTTCCGAAAAAAAAACATGACCCCCACCCTTATGACAATGCTCAAATCCAAACAAAATCACCTCAATTTGTCATCTACAGAAAAAAAATAATTTCAAAAATTTATTCGATAAAAAATACATGACCCCCACCCTTATGACAAAGCTAAAATCCGAACAAAATCACCTCGATTTTTCGGTTTTTTAATAAAAACCCTGTGAAATAGTGGTCGAATGTTGGAATGGCATACCTAGTTGAATTCGTTACAAACCCTGGGGAATGGTGGTCGAATGTTGGAATGGCATACGTCTTTGAATTCGTTACAAAATTTCCAACAAAGTGTCATTTACAGAAAAAAAAATGATTTGAAAATTTTTTTCGATAAGAAATCATGTAACCCACCCCTTTATGACAAGGCCCAGATCAAAAATTATTTGAAAAATTTTTTGGAAAAAAACCATGACCCCCACCATTATGACAAGGCTCAAATCCAAAGATAATCACCTCGATTTTTCATGTTTTTAATCAAACCCCTGGAAAATAGTGGTTGGATGTTAAAATGGCATACCTATTTAAATTCGTTAAAAAATCATTTGAATATTTTTTCCGAAAAAAAACATGACAACCACCCTTATGACAATGCTCAAATCCAAACAAAATCACCTCAATTTGTCATCTACAGAAAAAAATAATTTCAAAAATTTATTCGATAAAAAATACATGACCCCACCCTTATGACAAAGCTAAAATCCGAACAAAATCACCTCGATTTTTCGGTTTTTTAATAAAAACCCTGTGAAATAGTGGTCGAATATTGGAATGGCAAACCTAGTTGAATTCGTTACAAAATTTCCAACAGTGTCATTTACAGAAAACAAAATCATTTCAAAATTTTTTTTCGAAAAAAACATTACTCCCACCCTTATGACAAGGCTCAAATCCAAAGAAAATCACCTCGATTTTTCAGGTTTTTAATCAAAACCCTGGAAAATAGTGGACGGATGTTGGAATGGCAACCTATTTAAATTCGTTACAAAATTTCCAACAAAGTGTCATTTACAGAAAAAAATTATTTGCAAAATTTTTTCGATAAAAAAAACATAACTCTCACCCTTATGACAAGGCTCAAAATCCAAGAAAAACACCTCGATTTTTCAGGTTTTAATCAAAACCCTGGGAAATAGTGGTCGGATGTTGGAATGGGATACCCAGTTGATATTCTCTGCAAAATTTCGAACAAAGTGTCATTTACAGAAAAGAAATCATTTGAAAAATTTTTTCGAAAAAAAACCATGATTTAATCCCTTATGACAAGGCTGAAATCTAAAGAAAATCACCACGATTTTTCGGTTTTTTAATCAAAACCCTGGGAAATAGTGGTCGAACGTTGGAATGGCATACCTCTTTGAATTCATTACAAAATATCCAACAAAGTGTCATTTACAGAAAAAAAAATCATTTCAAAATTTTTTTTCGAAAAAAAAAACATTACTCCCACCCTTATGACAAGGCTCAAATCCAAAGAAAATCACCTCGATTTTTCAGGTTTTTAATCAAAACCCTGGAAAATAGTGGACGGATGTTGGAATGGCAACCTATTTAAATTCGTTACAAAATTTCCAACAAAGTGTCATTTACAGAAAAAAAACCATTTGCAAAATTTTTTCGATAAAAAAAAACATAACTCTCACCCTTATGACAAGGCTCAAAATCCAAAGAAAATCACCTCGATTTTTCATGTTTTTAATCAAAACCCTGGGAAATAGTGGTCGGATGTTGGAATGGCATACCTCATTGAATTCGTTACAAAATTTCCAACAAATTGTCATTTAAGAAAAAAAATCATTTGTAAATTTTTTCGAAAAAAAGGACCTCATCCCTTATGACAAAGCTCAAAAATCCGAGGAAAATCAGCTCGATTTTTCGGTTTTTTAATCAAAACCCTGGGAAATAGTGGTCGAATGTTGGAATGGCATACCTAGTTAAATTCGTTGCAAAATTTCCAACAAAGTGTCATTTACAGAAAAAAAATTATTGGAAAATTTTTTCGATAAAAAAAACATGACCCTCACCCTCATGACAAGGATCAAATCCGAAGAAAATCACCTCGATTTGTCAGGTTTTTAATCAAAACCCAGGGAAATAGTGGTCAGATGTTGGAATGGAAAATTTTTTTCGATAAGAAATCATGTAATCCACCCCATTATGACAAGGCCCAGAAAAAAAATCATTTGAAAAATTTTTTGGAAAAAAAACCATGACCCCCACCATTATGACAAGGCTCAAATCCAAAGATAATCACCTCGATTTTTCATGTTTTTAATCAAAACCCTGGAAAATAGTGGTTGGATGTTAAAATGGCATACCTATTTAAATTGGAAAAAAATCATTTGAAAATTTTTCCAAAAAAAACATGACAACCACCCTTATGACAATGCTCAAATCCAAACAAAATCACCTCGATTTGTCATCTACAGAAAAAAATAATTTCAAAAATTTATTCGATAAAAAATACATGACCCCCACACTTATGACAAAGCTCAAATCCGAAAAAAATTCGATTTGAATTTTTTGATAAAAAACCCTGTGACAATGAGTGGTCGAATGTTGGGATGGTATACCTGTTTTTCGGTTTTTATAAAAACCCTGGGGAATGGTGGTCGAATGTTGGAATGGCATACGTCTTTGAATTCGTTACAAAATTTCCAACAAAGTGTCATTTACAGAAAAAATGATTTGAAAATTTTTTTCGATAAGAAATCATGTAACCCACCCCTTTATGACAAGGCCCAGATCAAAAATCATTTGAAAAATTTTTTGGAAAAAAACCATGACCCCCACCATTATGACAAGGCTCAAATCCAAAGATAATCACCTCGATTTTTCATGTTTTTAATCAAACCCCTGGAAAATAGTGGTTGGATGTTAAAATGGCATACCTATTTAAATTCGTTAAAAAATCATTTGAATATTTTTTCCGAAAAAAAAACATGACAACCACCCTTATGACAATGCTCAAATCCAAACAAAATCACCTCAATTTGTCATCTACAGAAAAAAAAATAATTTCAAAAATTTATTCGATAAAAAATACATGACCCCCACCCTTATGACAAAGCTAAAATCCGAACAAAATCACCTCGATTTTTCGGTTTTTTAATAAAAACCCTGTGAAATAGTGGTCGAATATTGGAATGGCATACCTAGTTGAATTCGTTACAAAATTTCCAACAGTGTCATTTACAGAAAACAAAATCATTTCAAAATTTTTTTCGAAAAAAAAAACATTACTCCCACCCTTATGACAAGGCTCAAATCCAAAGAAAATCACCTCGATTTTTCAGGTTTTTAATCAAAACCCTGGAAAATAGTGGACGGACGTTGGAATGGCAACCTATTTAAATTCGTTACAAAATTTCCAACAAAGTGTCATTTACAGAAAAAAATTATTTGCAAAATTTTTCGATAAAAAAAACATAACTCTCACCCTTATGACAAGGCTCAAAATCCAAGAAAAACACCTCGATTTTTCAGGTTTTAATCAAAACCCTGGGAAATAGTGGTCGGATGTTGGAATGGGATACCCAGTTGAATTCTCTGCAAAATTTCGAACAAAGTGTCATTTACAGAAAAGAAATCATTTGAAAAATTTTTTCGAAAAAAAAACCATGATTTAATCCCTTATGACAAGGCTGAAATCTAAAGAAAATCACCACGATTTTTCGGTTTTTTAATCAAAACCCTGGGAAATAGTGGTCGAACGTTGGAATGGCATACCTCTTTGAATTCATTACAAAATATCCAACAAAGTGTCATTTACAGAAAAAAAATCATTTCAAAATTTTTTTCGAAAAAAAAAACATTACTCCCACCCTTATGACAAGGCTCAAATCCAAAGAAAATCACCTCGATTTTTCAGGTTTTTAATCAAAACCCTGGAAAATAGTGGACGGATGTTGGAATGGCAACCTATTTAAATTCGTTACAAAATTTCCAACAAAGTGTCATTTACAGAAAAAAAAAACCATTTGCAAAATTTTTTCGATAAAAAAAACATTACTCCCACCCTTATGACAAGGCTCAAAATCCAAAGAAAATCACCTCGATTTTTCATGTTTTTAATCAAAACCCTGGGAAATAGTGGTCGGATGTTGGAATGGCATACCTCATTGAATTCGTTACAAAATTTCCAACAGATTGTCATTTAAGAAAAAAAATCATTTGTAAAATTTTTTCGAAAAAAAGGACCCTCATTCCTTATGACAAAGCCAAAATCCGAGGAAAATCAGCTCGATTTTTCGGATTTTTAATCAAAACCCTGGGAAATAGTGGTCGAATGTTGGAATGGCATACCTAGTTAAATTCGTTACAAAATTTCCAACAAAGTGTCATTTACAGAAAAAAAATTATTGGAAAATTTTTTCGATAAAAAAAACATGACCCTCACCCTCATGACAAGGATCAAATCCGAAGAAAATCACCTCGATTTGTTCAGGTTTTTAATCAAAACCCAGGGAAATAGTGGTCAGATGTTGGAATGAAAATTTTTTCGATAAGAAATCATGTAACCCACCCCATTATGACAAGGCCCAGATCAAAAATCATTTGAAAAATTTTTGAAAAAAACCATGACCCCCACCATTATGACAAGGCTCAAATCCAAAGATAATCACCTCGATTTTTCATGTTTTTAATCAAACCCCTGGAAAATAGTGGTTGGATGTTAAAATGGCATACCTATTTAAATTCGTTAAAAATCATTTGAATATTTTTTTCCGAAAAAAAAACATGACACCCACCCTTATGACAATGCTCAAATCCAAACAAAATCACCTCAATTTGTCATCTACAGAAAAAAAAATAATTTCAAAAATTTATTCGATAAAAAATACATGACCCCCACCCTTATGACAAAGCTAAAATCCGAACAAAATCACCTCGATTTTTCGGTTTTTTAATAAAAACCCTGTGAAATAGTGGTCGAATATTGGAATGGCATACCTAGTTGAATTCGTTACAAAATTTCCAACAGTGTCATTTACAGAAAAAAAAATCATTTCAAAATTTTTTTCGTTAAAAAAAACATAACTCCCACCCTTATGACAAGGCTCAAATCCAAAGAAAATCACCTCGATTTTTCAGGTTTTTAATCAAAACCCTGGAAAATAGTGGACGGACGTTGGAATGGCAACCTATTTAAATTCGTTACAAAATTTCCAACAAAGTGTCATTTACAGAAAAAAATTATTTGCAAAATTTTTCGATAAAAAAAAACATAACTCTCACCCTTATGACAAGGCTCAAAATCCAAAGAAAAACACCTCGATTTTTCAGGTTTTAATCAAAACCCTGGGAAATAGTGGTCGGATGTTGGAATGGGATACCCAGTTGAATTCTCTGCAAAATTTCGAACAAAGTGTCATTTACAGAAAAAAAATCATTTGAAAAATTTTTCGAAAAAAAACCATGATTTAATCCCTTATGACAAGGCTCAAATCTAAAGAAAATCACCACGATTTTTCGGTTTTTTAATCAAAACCCTGGGAAATAGTGGTCGAACGTTGGAATGGCATACCTCTTTGAATTCATTACAAAATATCCAACAAAGTGTCATTTACAGAAAAAAAAATCATTTCAAAATCATTTTCGTAAAAAAAAACATAACTCCCACCCTTATGACAAGGCTCAAATCCAAAGAAAATCACCTCGATTTTTCAGGTTTTTAATCAAAACCCTGGAAAATAGTGGACGGATGTTGGAATGGCAACCTATTTAAATTCGTTACAAAATTTCCAACAAAGTGTCATTTACAGAAAAAAAACCATTTGCAAAATTTTTTCGATAAAAAAAACATAA
This sequence comes from Drosophila rhopaloa, assembly GCF_018152115.1. Taxonomy (NCBI): domain Eukaryota; kingdom Metazoa; phylum Arthropoda; class Insecta; order Diptera; family Drosophilidae; genus Drosophila; species Drosophila rhopaloa. The sequence continues at coordinate 48,330 of NW_025335048.1, forward strand.
CTCTCACCCTTATGACAAGGCTCAAAATCCAAAGAAAATCACCTCGATTTTTCATGTTTTTAATCAAAACCCTGGGAAATAGTGGTCGGATGTTGGAATGGCATACCTCATTGAATTCGTTACAAAATTTCCAACAAATTGTCATTTAAGAAAAAAAATCATTTGTAAAATTTTTTCGAAAAAAAGGACCTCATCCCTTATGACAAAGACAAAAATCCGAGGAAAATCAGCTCGATTTTTCGGTTTTTTAATCAAAACCCTGGGAAATAGTGGTCGAATGTTGGAATGGCATACCTAGTTAAATTCGTTACAAAATTTCCAACAAAGTGTCATTTACAGAAAAAAAATAATTTGGAAAATTTTTTCGATAAAAAAAACATGACCCTCACCCTCATGACAAGGATCAAATCCGAAGAAAATCACCTCGATTTTTCAGGTTTTTAATCAAAACCCAGGGAAATAGTGGTCAGATGTTGGAATGGAAAATTTTTTCGCTAAGAAATCAGTAACCCACCAAATTATGACAAGGCCCAGAAAAAAAAATCATTTGAAAAATTTTTTGAAAAAAACCATGACCCCCACCATTATGACAAGGCTCAAATCCAAAGATAATCACCTCGATTTTTCATTTTTTAATCAAACCCTGGAAAATAGTGGTTGGATGTTAAAATGGCATACCTATTTAAATTCGTTAAAAAAAAAATCATTTGAATATTTTTTCCGAAAAAAAACATGACAACCACCCTTATGACAATGCTCAAATCCAAAACAAAATCACCTCAATTTGTCATCTACAGAAAAAAAATAATTTCAAAAATTTATTCGGATAAAAATACATGACCCTACATTTATGACAAAGCTAAAATCCGAACAAAATCACCTTATTTGAAAATTGTTTTTAAAAAAAACCCTGTGAAATATGGACAAGGTTGGAATCGGATAATATCAGCTTGATTTTTCGTTTTAATCAAAACCCTGGGGAATGGTGGTCGAATGTTGGAATGGCATACGTCTTTGAATTCGTTACAAAATTTCCAACAAAGTGTCATTTACAGAAAAAAAATGATTTGAAAATTTTTTCGATAAGAAATCATGTAACCCACCCCATTATGACAAGGCCCAGATCAAAAATCATTTGAAAAATTTTTTTGGAAAAAAATCATGACCCCCACCCTTATGACAAGGCTCAAATCCAAAGATAATCACCTCGATTTTTCATGTTTTTAATCAAACCCCTGGAAAATAGTGGTTGGATGTTAAAATGGCATACCTATTTAAATTCGTTAAAAAATCATTTGAATATTTTTTCCGAAAAAAAAAACATGACCCACCCTTATGACAATGCTCAAATCCAAACAAAATCACCTCAATTTGTCATCTACAGAAAAAAAATAATTTCAAAAATTTATTCGATAAAAAATACATGACCCCCACCCTTATGACAAAGCTAAAATCCGAACAAAATCACCTCGATTTTTCGGTTTTTTAATAAAAACCCTGTGAAATAGTGGTCGAATGTTGGAATGGCATACCTAGTTGAATTCGTTACAAAATTTCCAACAGTGTCATTTACAGAAAAAAAAATCATTTCAAAATTTTTTTTCGATAAAAAAAACATTACTCCCACCCTTATGACAAGGCTCAAATCCAAAGAAAATCACCTCGATTTTTCAGGTTTTTAATCAAAACCCTGGAAAATAGTGGACGGACGTTGGAATGGCAACCTATTTAAATTCGTTACAAAATTTCCAACAAAGTGTCATTTACAGAAAAAAAACCATTTGCAAAATTTTTTCGATAAAAAAAACATAACTCTCACCCTTATGACAAGGCTCAAAATCCAAAGAAAAACACCTCGATTTTTCATGGTTTTAATCAAAACCCTGGGAAATAGTGGTCGGATGTTGGAATGGGATACCTCAGTTGAATTCGTTACAAAATTTCCAACAAAGTGTCATTTACAGAAAAAAATCATTTGAAAAATTTTTTCGAAAAAAAACCATGATTTAATCCCTTATGACAAGGCTAAAATCCAAACAAAATCACCTCGATTTTTTGGTTTTTTAATCAAAACCCTGGGAAATAGTGGTCGAATGTTGGAATGGCATACCTAGTTGAATTCATTACAAAATTTCCAACAAAGTGTCATTTACAGAAAAAAAATCATTTGAAAATTTTTTCGAAAAAAAAAACATGACCCTCACCCTTATGACAAGGCTCAAATCCGAAGAAAATCACTCGATTTTTCAGGTTTTTAATCAAAACCCAGGGAAATAGTGGTCGGATGTTGGAATGGAAAACCTGTTTAATTCGTTAAGAAATTTCCAACAAAGTGTCATTTACAGGCCAGAAAAAAATCATTTGAAAAATTTTTCGAAAAAAACCATGACCCCCACCATTATGACAAGGCTCAAATCCAAAGAAAATCACCTCGATTTTTCATGTTTTTAATCAAAACCCTGGAAAATAGTGGTCGGATGTTGAAATGGCATACCTATTTAAATTCGTTACAAAATCATTTGAAATTTTTTCCAAAAAACATGACAACCACCCTTTACTGCTCAAATCCAAAAAAATCACCTCAATTTGTCATCTACAGAAAAAAAATAATTTCAAAAATTTATTCGATAAAAAATACATGACCCCCACCCTTATGACAAAGCTAAAATCCGAACAAAATCACCTCGATTTTTCGGTTTTTAATAAAAACCCTGTGAAATAGTGGTCGAATATTGGAATGGCATACCTAGTTGAATTCGTTACAAAATTTCCAACAGTGTCATTTACAGAAAAAAAATCATTTCAAAATTTTTTTTCGAAAAAAAAACATTACTCCCACCCTTATGACAAGGCTCAAATCCAAAGAAAATCACCTCGATTTTTCAGGTTTTTAATCAAAACCCTGGAAAATAGTGGACGGACGTTGGAATGGCAACCTATTTAAATTCGTTACAAAATTTCCAACAAAGTGTCATTTACAGAAAAAAAATCATTTGCAAAATTTTTTCGATAAAAAAAAACATAACTCTCACCCTTATGACAAGGCTCAAAATCCAAAGAAAATCACCTCGATTTTTCATGTTTTTAATCAAAACCCTGGGAAATAGTGGTCGGATGTTGGAATGGCATACCTCATTGAATTCGTTACAAAATTTCCAACAAATTGTCATTTAAGAAAAAAAAATCATTTGTAAATTTTTTCGAAAAAAAGGACCTCATCCCTTATGACAAAGCCAAAAATCCGAGGAAAATCAGCTCGATTTTTCGGTTTTTTAATCAAAACCCTGGGAAATAGTGGTCGAATGTTGGAATGGCATACCTAGTTAAATTCGTTGCAAAATTTCCAACAAAGTGTCATTTACAGAAAAAAAATTATTGGAAAATTTTTTTCGATAAAAAAAACATGACCCTCACCCTCATGACAAGGATCAAATCCGAAGAAAATCACCTCGATTTTTCAGGTTTTTAATCAAAACCCAGGGAAATAGTGGTCAGATGTTGGAATGAAAATTTTTTTCGATAAGAAATCATGTAACCCACCCCATTATGACAAGGCCCAGATCAAAAATCATTTGAAAAATTTTTTTGAAAAAAACCATGACCCCCACCTTTATGACAAGGCTCAAATCCAAAGATAATCACCTCGATTTTTCATGTTTTTAAACAAACCCCTGGAAAATAGTGGTTGGATGTTAAAATGGCATACCTATTTAAATTCGTTAAAAAAATCATTTGAATATTTTTTCCGAAAAAAAAACATGACCCCCACCCTTATGACAATGCTCAAATCCAAACAAAATCACCTCAATTTGTCATCTACAGAAAAAAAATAATTTCAAAAATTTATTCGATAAAAAATACATGACCCCCACCCTTATGACAAAGCTAAAATCCGAACAAAATCACCTCGATTTTTCGGTTTTTTTAATAAAAACCCTGTGAAATAGTGGTCGAATGTTGGAATGGCATACCTAGTTGAATTCGTTACAAACCCTGGGGAATGGTGGTCGAATGTTGGAATGGCATACGTCTTTGAATTCGTTACAAAATTTCCAACAAAGTGTCATTTACAGAAAAAAAAATGATTTGAAAATTTTTTCGATAAGAAATCATGTAACCCACCCCCATTATGACAAGGCCCAGATCAAAAATTATTTGAAAAATTTTTGGAAAAAAAACCATGACCCCCACCATTATGACAAGGCTCAAATCCAAAGATAATCACCTCGATTTTTCATGTTTTTAATCAAACCCCTGGAAAATAGTGGTTGGATGTTAAAATGGCATACCTATTTAAATTCGTTAAAAAATCATTTGAATATTTTTTCCGAAAAAAAAACATGACCCCCACCCTTATGACAATGCTCAAATCCAAACAAAATCACCTCAATTTGTCATCTACAGAAAAAAAAATAATTTCAAAAATTTATTCGATAAAAAAATACATGACCCCCACCCTTATGACAAAGCTAAAATCCGAACAAAATCACCTCGATTTTTCGGTTTTTTAATAAAAACCCTGTGAAATAGTGGTCGAATATTGGAATGTCATACCTAGTTGAATTCGTTACAAAATTTCCAACAGTGTCATTTACAGAAAAAAAAATCATTTCAAAATTTTTTTTCGAAAAAAATAAACATTACTCCCACCCTTATGACAAGGCTCAAATCCAAAGAAAATCACCTCGATTTTTCAGGTTTTTAATCAAAACCCTGGAAAATAGTGGACGGACGTTGGAATGGCAACCTATTTAAATTCGTTACAAAATTTCCAACAAAGTGTCATTTACAGAAAAAAAATTATTTGCTAAATTTTTTCGATAAAAAAAAACATAACTCTCACCCTTATGTCAAGGCTCAAAATCCAAGAAAAACACCTCGATTTTTCAGGTTTTAATCAAAACCCTGGGAAATAGTGGTCGGATGTTGGAATGGGATACCCAGTTGAATTCTCTGCAAAATTTCGAACAAAGTGTCATTTACAGAAAAAAAAATCATTTGAAAAATTTTTTCGAAAAAAAACCATGATTTAATCCCTTATGACAAGGCTCAAATCTAAAGAAAATCACCACGATTTTTCGGTTTTTTAATCAAAACCCTGGGAAATAGTGGTCGAACGTTGGAATGGCATACCTCTTTGAATTCATTACAAAATATCCAACAAAGTGTCATTTACAGAAAAAAAATCATTTCAAAATTTTTTTCGTTAAAAAAACTCCCACCCTTATGACAAGGCTCAAATCCAAAGAAAATCACCTCGATTTTTCAGGTTTTTAATCAAAACCCTGGAAAATAGTGGACGGATGTTGGAATGGCAACCTATTTAAATTCGTTACAAAATTTCCAACAAAGTGTCATTTACAGAAAAAAACCATTTGCAAAATTTTTTCGATAAAAAAAACATAACTCTCACCCTTATGACAAGGCTCAAAATCCAAAAGAAAATCACCTCGATTTTTCATGTTTTTAATCAAAACCCTGGGAAATAGTGGTCGGATGTTGGAATGGCATACCTCATTGAATTCGTTACAAAATTTCCAACAAATTGTCATTTAAGAAAAAAAAATCATTTGTAAAATTTTTTCGAAAAAAAAGGACCTCATCCCTTATGACAAAGCCAAAATTCGAGGAAAATCAGCTCGATTTCGTTTTTTAATCAAAACCCTGGGAAATAGTGGTCGAATGTTGGAATGGCATACCTAGTTAAATTCGTTGCAAAATTTCCAACAAAGTGTCATTTACAGAAAAAAAAAATTATTGGAAAATTTTTTCGATAAAAAAAAACATGACCCTCACCCTCATGACAAGGATCAAATCCGAAGAAAATCACCTCGATTTTTCAGGTTTTTAATCAAAACCCAGGGAAATAGTGGTCAGATGTTGGAATGACATACCTAGTTGAATTCTATACAGAATTTCCAACAGTCAAAAAAAACATTTTAAAATTTTTTCGAAAATAAACATGACCCCCACCCATACCTCGTTGAATTCGTTAGCAAATGTCCAACAAATGTCCAAAGAGAAAAAAATCATTTGTAAAATTTTTACAAAAAAAAAACTCTTTTGAAAATTTTTCCAAAAAAAACCATGACCCCCACCCTTATGACAAGGCTCAAATCCAATGAAAATCACCTCGATTTTTCGGTTTTTAATCAAAACGAATGTTGGAATAATTCGTTACAAAATTTCCAACAAAGTTTCATTTACAGAAAAAAAATTATTTGAAAAATTTTTTCGATTAAAAAAACATGACCCCCACCCCATTATGACAAGGCTCAGATCCGGATAATATCAGCTCGATTTTTCGGTTTTTAATCAAAACCCTGGGGAATGGTGGTCGAATGTTGGAATGGCATACGTCTTTGAATTCGTTACAAAATTTCCAACAAAGTGTCATTTACAGAAAAAAAAATGATTTGAAAATTTTTTTCGATAAGAAATCATGTAACCCACCCCATTATGACAAGGCCCAGATCAAAAATAATTTGAAAAATTTTTTGGAAAAAAACCATGACCCCCACCCTTATGACAAGGCTCAAATCCAAAGATAATCACCTCGATTTTTCATGTTTTTAAACAAACCCCTGGAAAATAGTGGTTGGATGTTAAAATGGCATACCTATTTAAATTCGTTAAAAAAATCATTTGAATATTTTTTCCAAAAAAAACATGACCCCCACCCTTATGACAATGCTCAAATCCAAACAAAATACTCAATTTGTCATTTACAGAAAAAAAATAATTTCAAAAATTTATTCGAAAAAAAATACATGACCCCCACCCTTATGACAAAGCTAAAATCCGAACAAAATCACCTCGATTTTTCGGTTTTTTAATAAAAACCCTGTGAAATAGTGGTCGAATGTTGGAATGGCATACCTAGTTGAATTCGTTACAAAATTTCCAACAAAGTGGAATTTACAGAAAAATAATATCATTTCAAAATTTTTTTCGAAAAAAAAACATTACTCCCACCCCTTATGACAAGGCTCAAATCCAAAGAAAATCACCTCGATTTTTCAGGTTTTTAATCAAAACCCTGGAAAATAGTGGACGGACGTTGGAATGGCAACCTATTTAAATTCGTTACAAAATTTCCAACAAAGTGTCATTTACAGAAAAAAATCATTTGCAAAATTTTTTCGATAAAAAAAAACATAACTCTCACCCTTATGACAAGGCTCAAAATCCAAAGAAAATCACCTCGATTTTTCAGGTTTTAATCAAAACCCTGGGAAATAGTGGTCGGATGTTGGAATGGGATACCCAGTTGAATTCTCTGCAAAATTTCGAACAAAGTGTCATTTACAGAAAAAAAATCATTTGAAAAATTTTTTCGAAAAAAAACCATGATTTAATCCCTTATGACGAGGCTCAAATCTAAAGAAAATCACCACGATTTTTCGGGTTTTTAATCAAAAACCCTGGGAAATAGTGGTCGAATGTTGGAATGGCATACCTCTTTGAATTCATTACAAAATATCCAACAAAGTGTCATTTACAGAAAAAAAAATCGTTTGAAAAATTTTTTCCAAAAATAACCATGACCCCCACCCTTATGACAAGGCTAAAATCCAAAGAAAATCACCTCGATTTTTCATGTTTTTAATAAAAACCCTGGGAAATAGTGGTCGGATGTTGGAATGGCATACCTAGTTTAATTCGTTACAAAATTTCCAACAAAGTGTCATTTACAGAAAAAAAAATGATTTGAAAACTTTTTTCGACAAGAAATCATGTCCCCCACCCCATTATGACAAGGCCCAGAACCGGATAATATCAGCTCGATTTTTCGGTTTTTTAATCAAAACCCTGGAAAATAGTGGTCGAATGTTGGAATGGAAGACCTCGTTGAATTCATTACAAAATTTACAAAAAAGTGTCATTTACAGAAAAAAAAATCATTCGAAAAATTTTTTCGAAAAAAAATATGACCCTCACTTTTATGACAAGGCTCAAATCCGAAGAAAATCACCTCGATTTTTCAGGTTTTTAATCAAAACCCTGGGAAATAGTGGTCAGATGTTGGAATGGCATACCTAGTTGAATTTGATACAAAATTTCCAACAAAGTGTGATTTAAAGAAAATAAAAATCATTTGAAAAATTTTTTCGAAAAAGAACCATGATCCCCACCTTTATGACAAGGCTCAAATCCTAAAAAAAAACAGGATTTTTAATGTTTTTAATAAAAACCCTTGGAAATAGTGGTCGGATGTTGGAATGGAATACCTAGTTTAATTCATTTAAAAATTTCGAACAAAAAGTCATTTACAGAAAAAAAATCATTTGAAAAATTTTTTCGAAAAAAAAAACATGACCCTCACTTTTATGACAAGGCTCATTTCCGAAGAAAATCACATCGATTTTTCAGATTTTTAATCAAAAACCCTGGGAAATAATGGTCGGATGTTGGAATGGCATACCTAGTTGAATTCGTTGCAAAATTTCGAAAAAAGTGTCATTTACAGAAAAAAAATCATCTGAAAAATTTTTTCGAAAAAAAACCATGATATAATCCCTTATGACAATGCTCAAATCCAAAGAAAATCACCTTGATTTTTCGTTTTTTAATCAAAACCGTGGGAAATAGTTGTCGAATGTTGGAATGGCATACCTCGTTGGATTCGTTACAAAATTTTCAACAAAGTGTCATTTACAGAAAAAAAAATCATTTAAAAAATATTTTCGAAAAGAAATCATGTCCCCCACACCATTATGACAAAGCCAAAATCCGGATAATATCAGCTCGATTTTTCGGTTTTTTAATCAAAACCTAGTATACCTAGTCTAATTCGTTACAAAATTTCCAACAAAGTGTCATTTACAGAAAAAAAATGGTTTGAAAAATGTTTTCGACAAGAAATCATGTACCCCACCCCATTATGACAAGGCCCACATCCGGATAATATCAGCTCGATTTTTCGGGTTTTTAATCAAAACCCTGCGATATAGTTGTCGAGTGTTGGAATGGCATACCTCGTTGAATTCATTACAAAATTTCCAACAAAGTGTCATTTACAGAAAAATAATCATTCGAAAAATTTTTTCGAAAAAAAAACATGACCCTCACTTTTATGACAAGGCTCAAATCCGAAGAAAATCACCTCGATTTTTCATGTTTTTAATCAAAACCCTGGGAAATAGTGGTCGGATGTTGGAATGGCATACCTAGTTTAATTCGTTACAAAATTTCCAACAAAGTGTCATTTACAGAAAAAAAAATGATTTGAAAACTTTTTTCGACAAGAAATCATGTCCCCCACCCCATTATGACAAGGCCCAGAACCGGATAATATCAGCTCGATTTTTCGGTTTTTTAATCAAAACCCTGGAAAATAGTGGTCGAATGTTGGAGTGGAAGACCTCGTTGAATTCATTACAAAATTTACAAAAAAGTGTCATTTACAGAAAAAAAAATCATTCGAAAAATTTTTTCGAAAAAAAAACATGACCCTCACTTTTATGACAAGGCTCAAATCCGAAGAAAATCACCTCGATTTTTCAGGTTTTTAATCAAAACCGTGGGAAATAGTTGTCGAATGTTGGAATGGCATACCTCGTTGGATTCGTTACAAAATTTTCAACAAAGTGTCATTTACAGAAAAAAAAATCATTTAAAAAATATTTTCGAAAAGAAATCATGTCCCCCACACCATTATGACAAAGCCAAAATCCGGATAATATCAGCTCGATTTTTCGGTTTTTTAATCCAAACCTAGTATACCTAGTCTAATTCGTTACAAAATTTCCAACAAAGTGTCATTTACAGAAAAAAAATGGTTTGAAAAATGTTTTCGACAAGAAATCAAGTACCCCACCCCATTATGACAAGGCCCACATCCGGATAATATCAGCTCGATTTTTCGGGTTTTTAATCAAAACCCTGCGATATAGTTGTCGAGTGTTGGAATGGCATACCTCGTTGAATTCATTACAAAATTTCCAACAAAGTGTCATTTACAGAAAAATAATCATTCGAAAAATTTTTTTGAAAAAAAACATGACCCTCACTCTTATGACAAGGCACAAATCCGAAGAAAATCACCTCGATTTTTCATGTTTTTAATCAAAACCCTGGGAAATAGTGGTCGGATGTTGGAATGGCATACCTAGTTTAATTCGTTACAAAATTTCCAACAAAGTGTCATTTACAGAAAAAAAATGATTTGAAAACATTTTTTCGACAAGAAATCATGTCCCCCACCCCATTATGACAAGGCCCAGAACCGGATAATATCAGCTCGATTTTTCGGTTTTTTAATCAAAACCCTGGAAAATAGTGGTCGAATGTTGGAATGGAAGACCTCGTTGAATTCATTACAAAATTTACAAAAAAGTGTCATTTACAGAAAAAAAATCATTCGAAAAATTTTTTCGAAAAAAAACATGACCCTCACTTTTATGACAAGGCTCAAATCCGAAGAAAATCACCTCGATTTTTCAGGTTTTTAATCAAAACCCTGGGAAATAGTGGTCAGATGTTGGAATGGCATACCTAGTTGAATTTGATACAAAATTTCCAACAAAGTGTCATTTAAAGAAAATAAAAATCATTTGAAAAATTTTTTCGAAAAAGAACCATGATCCCCACCTTTATGACAAGGCTCAAATCCTAACAAAAAAACAGGATTTTTAATGTTTTTAATAAAAACCCTTGGAAATAGTGGTCGGATGTTGGAATGGAATACCTAGTTTAATTCATTTAAAAATTTCGAACAAAAAGTCATTTACAGAAAAAAAATCATTTGAAAAATTTTTTCGAAAAAAAAACATGACCCTCACTTTTATGACAAGGCTCATTTCCGAAGAAAATCACATCGATTTTTCAGATTTTTAATCAAAAACCCTGGGAAATAGTGGTCGGATGTTGGAATGGCATACCTAGTTGAATTCGTTGCAAAATTTCGAAAAAAGTGTCATTTACAGAAAAAAAAATCATCTGAAAAATTTTTTCGAAAAAAAACCATGATATAATCCCTTATGACAATGCTCAAATCAAAACCGTGGGAAATAGTTGTCGAATGTTGGAATGGCATACCTCGTTGGATTCGTTACAAAATTTTCAACAAAGTGTCATTTACAGAAAAAACAAGAAAGGAAAGCTAACTTCGGGCGGAGCCGAAGTTGATATACCCTTGCAGAATACTCTGTAAATTATATTCTCCAAAATTATTCATATGATGCATTCTTAATACTCATAAAAAATCCCAACTTCCAAAATTTTTTAAAAACACCAAAGTTATGGCATTTCCAATCGTTCAGTTATATGGCAGCTATAGGATATAGTCGGCCGATCCTTATGAAATTTGATATGTCGGATTGATTGGCCAAATATAAAACCCATAGAAAATCCCAACTTCCTAACTTGACAAACACCAAAGTTATGGCATTTCCGATCAATCAGTTATATGGCAGCTATAGGATATAGTCGGCCGATCCTTATGAAATTTGGTATGTCGGATTGATTGGCCAAATATAAAACCCATAGAAAATCCCAACTTCTTAACTTGACAAACACCAAAGTTATGGCATTTCCGATCAATCAGTTATATGGCAGCTATAGGATATAGTCGGCCGATCCTTATGAAATTTGTAGTGTCGGATTGGCTGGCCAAATATAACACCCTTAGAAAATCCCAACTTCCTAACTTTACAAACACCAAAAGTTATGGCATTTCCGATCAATCAGTTATATGGCAGCTATAGGATATGGCCGGCCGATCCCGGCCGTTCCCGACTTATATACGGCGTTCAAAGGAAAGAAGGGTGTGTGCAAAGTTTGAATTCGATATCTTTAAAACTGAGAGACTAGTTCGCGTAGAAACAGACAGACGGACAGACAGACGGACAGACGGACAGACGGACAGACGGACAGACGGAGGACGGACAGACGGACATGGCTATATCAACTCAGGAGGTGATCCTGATCAAGGATATATATACTTTATAGGGTCGGAGATGTCTCCTTCAACTGCGTTGCACACTTTTGACCCAAAATTATAATACCCTCTGCAAGGGTATAACAAGAAAGGAAAGCTAACTTCGGCGGAGCCGAAGTTGATATACCCTTGCAGAATACTCTGTAAATTATATTCTCCAAAATTATTCATATGATGCATTCTTAATACTCATAAAATCCGAACTTCCTAACTTTAACAACAACAAAGTTATGGCATTTCCAATCGTTCAGTTATATGGCAGCTATAGGATATAGTCGGCCGATCCTTATGAAATTTGATAGGTCGGATTGATTGGCCAAAAATAAAATCCATAGAAAATCCCAACTTCCTAACTTTACAAACACCAAAGTTATGGCATTTCCGATCAATCAGTTATATGGCAGCTATAGGATATAGTCGGCCGATCCTTATGAAATTTGGTGGGTCGGATTGATTGGCCAAATATAAAACCCATAGAAAATCCCAACTTCCTAACTTTACAAACACCAAAGTTATGGCATTTCCGATCAATCAGTTATATGGCAGCTATAGGATAAAGTCGGCCGATCCTTATGAAATTTGGTAGGTCGGATTGATTGGCCAAATATAAAACCCATAGAAAATCCCAACTTTCTAACTTTACAAACACCAAAGTTATGGCATTTCCGATCAATCAGTTATATGGCAGCTATAGGATATAGTCGGCCGATCCTTATGAAATTTGGTAGGTCGGATTGATTGGCCAAATATAAAACCCATAGAAAATCCCAACTTCCTAACTTTACAAACACGAAAGTTATGGCATTTCCGATCAATCAGTTATATGGCAGCTATAGGATATAGTCGGCCGATCCCGGCCGTTCCGACTTATATACTGCGTGCAAAGGAAAGAAGGGTGGTGCAAAGTTTCAATCCGATAGCTTTAAAACTGAGAGACTAGTTTGCGTAGAAACAGACAGACGGACAGACGGACAGACGGACAGACGGACAGACGGACAGACGGACAGACGGACATGGCTATATCAACTCAGGAGGTGATCCTGATCAAGAATATATATACTTTATAGGGTCGGAGATGTCTCCTTCACTGCGTTGCACACTTTTGACCAAAATTATAATACCCTCTGCAAGGGTATAAAAATCATTTAAAAAATATTTTCGAAAAGAAATCATGTCCCCCACACCATTATGACAAAGCCAAAATCCGGATAATATCAGCTCAATTTTTCGGTTTTTTAATCAAAACCTAGTATACCTAGTCTAATTCGTTACAAAATTTCCAACAAAGTGTCATTTACAGAAAAAAAATGGTTTGAAAAATGTTTTCGACAAGAAATCATGTACCCCACCCCATTATGACAAGGCCCACATCCGGATAATATCAGCTCGATTTTTCGGGTTTTTAATCAAAACCCTGCGATATAGTTGTCGAGTGTTGGAATGGCATACCTCGTTGAACTCATTACAAAATTTTCAACAAAGTGTCATTTACAGAAAAATAATCATTCGAAAAATTTTTTTGAAAAAAAACATGACCCTCACTCTTATGACAAGGCACAAATCCGAAGAAAATCACCTCGATTTTTCATGTTTTTAATCAAAACCCTGGGAAATAGTGGTCGGATGTTGGAATGGCATACCTAGTTTAATTCGTTACAAAATTTCCAACAAAGTGTCATTTACAGAAAAAAAAATGATTTGAAAACTTTTTTCGACAAGAAATCATGTCCCCCACCCCATTATGACAAGGCCCAGAACCGGATAATATCAGCTCGATTTTTCGGCTTTTTAACCAAAACCCTGGGAAATAGTGGTCGAATGTTGGAATGGCATACCTCGTTTAATTCGTTACAAAATGTCCAAAAAAGTGTCATTTACAGAAAAAAAAATCATTTAAAAATTTTTTTCGAAAAAAAATTATGTCCCCACCACATTGTGACAAGGCCCAAATCCGGATAATATCAGCTCGATTTTTCACTGGGAAATAGTGGTCGGATGTTGGAATGGCATACCTCATTGAATTCGTTACAAAATTTCCAACAAAGTGTCATTTACAAAAAAAAAAAATCATTTGTAAAATTTTTTCGAAAAAAAACATGACCTCATCCCTTATGACAAATCCAAAATCCGAAGAAATTCACCTCGATTTTTCAGGTTTTTATTCAAAACCCTGGGAAAGAGTGGTCAGATGTTGGAATGGCATACCTCGATGAATTCGTTACAAAATTTCCAACAAAGTGTCATTTATAGAAAACAAAAATCATTTGAAAAAATTTTTCAAAAAAAAACATGACACTTACCCTTATGACAAGTCTCAAATCCGAAGAAAATCACCTCGACTTTTCAGGTTTTTAATCAAAACCCTGGGAAATAGTGGTCGGATGTTGGAATGGCATACCTATTTAAATTGGTTACAAAATTTCCAACAAAGTGTCATTTTCAGAAAAAAAAATCATTTGCAAAATTTTTTCGATAAAAAAAAAAACATAACTACCACTTATGACAAGGCTCAAACCAAAGAAAATCACCTCGATTTTTCATGTTTTTAATCAAAACCCTGGGAAATAGTGGTCGGATGTTGGAATGGCATACCTCGTTGAATTCGTTACGAAATTTCCAACAAAGTGTCATTTACAGAAAAAATAAATCATTTGAAAAATTTTTTCGATAAAAATAACATGACCCCCACTCTTATGACAGGGCTCAAATCCACAGAAAATCACCTCGATTTTTCATATTTTTAATCAAAACCCTGGGAAATAGTGGTCGATGTTGGAATGGCATACCTAGTTTAATTCGTTACAGAATTTCCAACAGTCTCATTTACAGAAAAAAAAATCATTTGAAAAATTTTTTCGAAAAAAAAACGACCCCATCGGTTATGACAAAGCCAAAATGTTGGAATGGCATACCTAGTTAAATTCGTTGCAAAATATTCAACAACGTGTCATTTACAGAAAAAAAAATCAAATGAAAATTTTTTTCTATAAAAAAACATGACCCCCACTTTTATGACAAGGCTCAAATCCACAGAAAATCACCTCGATTTTTCATATTTTTAATCAAAACCCTGGGAAATATTGGTCGGATGTTGGAATGGCATACCTCGTTGAATTCATTACGAAATTTCCAACAAAGTGTCATTTACAGAAAAAGAAAATTAAATGAAAAATTTTTTCGATAAAAAAACATGACCCCCACCCATATGACAAGTCTCAAATCCACAGAAAATCGCCTCGATTTTTCATATTTTTAATCAAAACCCTGGGAAATAGTGGCCGGATTTTGGAATGGCATACCTAGTTTAATTCGTTACAGAACTTCCAACAGTCTCATTAACAGAAAAAAATAACATTATAAAAATTTTTCCAAAAAAAATGACCTCATCCCTTATGACAAAGCCAAAATCCGAAGAAAAACACCTCGATTTTTCGGTTTTTTAATCAAAACCCTGCGAAATAGTGGTCGAATGTTGGAATGACATACCTAGTATAATTCGTTATAAAATTTCCAACAAAGTGTCATTTACGAAAAAAAAAACATTTGAAATATTTTTTCGAAAAAAAACATGACCCTCACCCTTATGACAAGGCTTAAATCCGAAGAAAATCACCTCGATTTTTTCAGGTTTTTAATCAAAACCCTGGAAAACAGTGGTCGGATATTGGAATGGCATACCTATTTACATTCGTTACAAAATTTCCAACAGATTGTCATTTACAGAAAAAAAAATCATTTGTAAAAATTTTTCGAAAAGAATGACCCCATCCCTTATGACAAAGCCAAAATCCAAGGAAAATCACCTCGATTTTTGGGTTTTTTAATCAAAACCCTGCAAAATAGTGGTCGTATGGCATACCTAATTAAATTCGTAACAAAATTTCCAACAAAGTGTCATTTACAGAAAAAGAAAATTAAATGAAAAATTTTTTCGATTAAAAAACATGACCCCCACCCATATGACAAGTTTCAAATCCACAGAAAATCGCCTCGATTTTTCATATTTTTAATCAAAACCCTGGGAAATAGTGGCCGGATTTTGGAATGGCATACCTAGTTTAATTCGTTACAGAACTTCCAACAGTCTCATTAACAGAAAAAATAACATTATAAAAATTTTTTCGAAAAAAAAATGCCTCCATCCCTTATGACAAAGCCAAAATCCGAAGAAAAACACCTCGATTTTTCGGTTTTTTAATCAAAACCCTGGGAAATATTGGTCGAATGTTGAAATGGCATACCTCGTTGAATTCATTACAAATTTTCCAACAAAGTGTCATTTACGAAAAAAAAAACATTTGAAAAATTTTTTCGAAAAAAAAAAATGACCCTCACCCTTATGACAAGGCTCAAATCCGAAGAAAATCACCTCGATTTTTTCAGGTTTTTAACAAAACCCTGGAAAGTAGTGGTCGACAAAAATAATGTCCCCCACCCCATTATGACAATGTCCAGATCCGGATAATATCAGCTCGATTTTTCGGTTTTTTAATCAAAACCCTAGGAAATAGTGGTCGAGTGTTGGAATGGCATACCTCGTTGAATTCATTACAAATTTTCCAACAAAGTGTTATTTACAGAAAAAAAAATCATTTGAAAAATTTTTTCGAAAAAAAAACATGACTCCCACCCTTACGACAAAAAAAATTATTTGTAAAATTTTTTCGTAAAACAAAATGACCCCATCCCTTATCACAAAGCCAAAAAGTTGGAATGGCATACCTAGTTAAATTCGTTACAAAATATTCAACAACGTGTCATTTACAGAAAAAAAATCAAATGAAAACTTTTTTTGATAAAAAAACATGACCCCCACCCTTATGATAAGGCTCAAATCCACAGAAAATCACCTCGATTTTTCATATTTTTAATCAAAACCCTGGGAAATATTGGTCGGGTGTTGGAATGGCATACCTCGTTGAATTCATTACAAAATTTCCAACAAAGTGTCATTTACAGAAAAAAAAATCATTTGAAAAATTTGTTCGAAAAAAAAACATGACCCTCACCCATATGAAAAGGCTCAAACCCGAAGAAAATCACCTCGATTTTTCATATTTTTAATCAAAACCCTGGGAAATAGTGGTCGAATGTTGGAATGGCATACCTCGTTGAATTCATTACAAAATTTCCAACAAAGTGTCATTTACAGAAAAAAAATCATTTGAAAAATTTTTTTGAAAAAAACTGTTCTTATGACAAGGAAATCCGAAGAAAATCACCTCGTTTTTCAGTTTTTAATCAAACCCTGGGAAATAGTGGTCGGATGTTGGAATGGCATACCTAGTTTAATTCGTTACAAAATTTCCAACAAAGTGTCATTTACAGAAAAAAATCATTTGAAAATTTTTTTCGAAAAAAAAATGACCCCCACCCTTATGACAAAGCTAAAATCCGAAGAAAATCACCTCGATTTTTCAGGTTTTTAATCAAAACCCTGGGAAATAGTGGTCCGATGTTGGAATGGCATACCTTGTTGAATTCGTTGCAAAATTTCCAACAAAGTGTCATTTACAGAAAAAAAATCAATTGAAAAATTTTTTCGAAAAAAAAAACATGACCCCCACCCTTATGACAAGGCTCAAATCCAAAGAAAATCACCTCGATGATACATATTTTTAATCAAAACCGTGGGAAATAGTGGTCGATGTTGGAATGGCATACCTAGTTTAATTCGTTACAGAATTTCCAACAGTCTCATTTACAGACAAAAAAAACATTTTAAAAATTTTTTTGAAAAAAAAACATGACCCCCACCCTTATGACAAATCCAAAATCCGAAGAAAATCACTTCGATTTTTCGGTTTTTTAATCAAAACCCTGTGAAATAGTGGTCGAATGTTGGAATGGCATACCTCGTTGAATTCCTTACAAAATTTCCAACAAAGTGTCATTAACAGAAAAAAAAATCATTTGAAAAATTTTTTCGAAAAAAAAAACATGACCCCCACCCTTATGACAAGGCTCAAATCCACAGAAAATCACCTCGATTTTTCATATTTTTAATCAAAACCCTGGGAAATAGTGGTCGATGTTGGAATGGCATACCTAGTTTAATTCGTTACAGAATTTCCAACAGTCTCATTTACAGACAAAAAAAACATTTTAAAAATTTTTTTGAAAAAAAAAACATGACCCCCACCCTTATGACAAATCCAAAATCCGAAGAAAATCACTTCGATTTTTCGGTTTTTTAATCAAAACCCTGTGAAATAGTGGTCGAATGTTGGAATGGCATACCTCGTTGAATTCCTTACAAAATTTCCAACAAAGTGTCATTTACAGAAAAAAAAATCATTTAAAAAATTTTTTTGATAAAAAAAACATGACCCCCACCCTTATGACAAGGCTCAAATCCACAGAAAATCACCTCGATTTTTCATATTTTTAATCAAAACCCTGGGAAATAGTGGTCGATGTTGGAATGGCATACCTTGTTGAATTCGTTGCAAAATTTCCAACAAAGTGTCATTTACAGAAAAAAAAATCAATTGAAAAATTTTTTCGATAAAAAAAAACATGACCCCCACCCTTATGACAAGGCTCAAATCCACAGAAAATCACCTCGATGATACATATTTTTAATCAAAACCGTGGGAAATAGTGGTCGATGTTGGAATGGCATACCTAGTTTAATTCGTTACAGAATTTCCAACAGTCTCATTTACAGACAAAAAAAACATTTTAAAAATTTTTTTGAAAAAAAAACATGACCCCCACCCTTATGACAAATCTAAAATCCGAAGAAAATCACTTCGATTTTTGGGTTTTTTAATCAAAACCCTGTGAAATAGTGGTCGAATGTTGGAATGGCATACCTCGTTGAATTCCTTACAAAATTTCCAACAAAGTGTCATTTACAGAAAAAAAAATCATTTGAAAAATTTTTTCGATAAAAAAAACATGACCCCCACCCTTATGACAAGGCTCAAATCCACAGAAAATCACCTCGATTTTTCATATTTTTAATCAAAACCCTGGGAAATAGTGGTCGATGTTGGAATGGCATACCTAGTTTAATTCGTTACAGAATTTCCAACAGTCTCATTTACAGACAAAAAAAATTTTAAAAATTTTTTTGGAAAAAAAAACATGACCCCCACCCTTATGACAAATCCAAAATCCGAAGAAAATCACTTCGATTTTTCGGTTTTTTAATCAAAACCCTGTGAAATAGTGGTCGAATGTTGGAATGGCATACCACGTTGAATTCCTTACAAAATTTCCAACAAAGTGTCATTAACAGAAAAAAAAATCATTTGAAAAATTTTTTCGATAAAAAAACATGACTCCCACCTTTATGACACGGCTCAAATCCGAAGAAAATCACCTGGATTTTTCAGGTTTTTAATAAAAACCCAGGGAAATAGTAGTCAGATGTTGGAATGGCATACCTAGTTTAATTCGTTACAGAATTTCCAACAGTCTCATTTACAGACATTTTTTTCGAAAAAAACATGACCCCCACCCTTATGACAAAGCCAAAATACGAAATAAAAAAAACAATGCCCCCACCCTTATGACAGGGCTCAAATCCACAGAAAATAACCTCGATTTTTCATATATTTAATCAAAATCCTGGAAAATAGTGGTCGGATGTTGGAATGGCATACCTAGTTTAATTCGTTACAGAATTTCCAACAGTCTCATTTACAGAATAAAAAACATTTTAAAAATTTTTTCGCAAAAATAACATGATTACAGAATTTCCAACAGTATCATTTACAAAAAAAAAAATCATTTGAAAAATTTTTTCGTAAAAAAAACATGACACTTATTCTTATGACAAGGCTCAAATGCGAAGAAAATCACCTCTATTTTTCAGGTTTTTAATCAAAACCCTGGGAAATAGTGGTCGAATGTTTGAATGGCATACCTAGTTGAATTCGTTTGAAAATTTTTTTACTCCCACCCTTATGACAAGGGTCAAATCCAAAGAAAATCACCTCGATTTTTCAGGTTCTTAATCAAAACCCTGGAAAATAGTGGTCGGGTGTAGGAATGGCATACCCATTTAAATTCGCTACAAAATTGCCAACAAAGTGTCATTTACAGAAAACAAAAATCATTTTAAACATTTTTTCGAAAAAAAACCATGACACCCACCCTTATGACAAATCCAAAATCCGAAGAAAATCACCTCGATTTATCGGTTTTTTAATCAAAACCCTGTGAAATAGTGGTCGAATGTTGGAATGACATACCTCGTTGAATTCGTTACAAAATTTCCAACAAAGTGTCATTTACAGAAAAAAAAAATCATTTGAAAAATTTTTTCGTTAAAATAACATGACCCCCACTCTTATGACAAGGCTCAAATCCACAGAAAATCACCTCGATTTTTCATATTTTTAATCAAAACCCTGGGAAATAGTGGTCCGATGTTGGAATGGCATACCTTGTTGAATTCGTTGCAAAATTTCCAACAAAGTGTCGTTTACAGAAAAAAAATCAATTGAAAAATTTTTTCGATAAAAAAAACATGACCCCCACCCTTATGACAAGGCTCAAATCCACAGAAAATCAACTCGATGATACATATTTTTAATCAAAACCGTGGGAAATAGTGGTCGATGTTGGAATGGCATACCTAGTTTAATTCGTTACAGAATTTCCAACAGTCTCATTTACAGACAAAAAAAACATTTTAAAAATTTTTTTGAAAAAAAAAACATGACCCCCACCCTTATGACAAATCCAAAATCCGAAGAAAATCACTTCGATTTTTCGGTTTTTTAATCAAAACCCTGTGAAATAGTGGTCGAATGTTGGAATGGCATACCTCGTTGAATTCCTTACAAAATTTCCAACAAAGTGTCATTTACAGAAAAAAAAATCATTTGAAAATTTTTTCGATAAAAAAAAAACATGACCCCCACCCTTATGACAAGGCTCAAATCCACAGAAAATCACCTCGATTTTTCATATTTTTAATCAAAACCCTGGGAAATAGTGGTCGATGTTGGAATGGCATACCTAGTTTAATTCGTTACAGAATTTCCAACAGTCTCATTTACAGACAAAAAAAACATTTTAAAAAATTTTTTTGGAAAAAAAAACATGACCCCCACCCTTATGACAAATCCAAAATCCGAAGAAAATCACTTCGATTTTTCGGTTTTTTAATCAAAACCCTGTGAAATAGTGGTCGAATGTTGGAATGGCATACCTCGTTGAATTCCTTACAAAATTTCCAACAAAGTGTCATTAACAGAAAAAAAATCATTTGAAAAATTTTTTCGATAAAAAAACATGACTCCCACCTTTATGACACGGCTCAAATCCGAAGAAAATCACCTGGATTTTTCAGGTTTTTAATCAAAACCCAGGGAAATAGTAGTCAGATGTTGGAATGGCTTACCTAGTTTAATTCGTTACAGAATTTCCAACAGTCTCATTAACAGACAAAAAACATTTTAAAAATTTTTTCGAAAAAAAAACGTGACCCCCACCCTTATGACAAATCCAAAATCCGAAGAAAATCACTTCGATTTTTCGGTTTTTTAATCAAAACCCTGTGAAATAGTGGTCGAATGTTGAAATGGCATACCTCTTTGAATTCGTTACAAAATTTCCAACAAAGTGTCATTTACAGAAAAAAAATCATTTGAAAAATTTTTTTGATAAAAAAACATGACCCCCACCCTTATGACAAGGCTCAAATCCACAGAAAATCACCTCGATTTTTCATATTTTTAATCAAAACCCTGGGAAATAGTGGTCGATGTTGGAATGGCATACCTAGTTTAATTCGTTACAGAATTTCCAACAGTCTCATTAACAGACAAAAAACATTTTAAAAATTTTTTCGAAAAAAAAAACGTGACCCCCACTCTTATGACAAAGCCAAAATCCGAAGAAAAACACCTCGATTTTTCGGTTTTTTAATCAAAACCCTGGGAAATAGTGATCGAATGTTGAAATGGCATACCTCTTTGAATTCGTTACAAAATTTCCAACAAAGTGTCATTTACAGAAAAAAAATAAATTAAAAAATTTTTTCGATAAAAAAAACATGACCCCACCCTTTTGACAAGGCTCAAGTCCACAAAAAATCATCTCGATGTTACGTATTTTTAATCAAAACCCTGGGAAATAGTGGTCGGATGTTGGAATGGCATACCTTGTTGAATTCGTTACAAAATTTCCAACAAGGTGTCATTAACAGAAAAAAAAATCATTTGAAAAATTTTTTCGATAAAAAAACATGACTCCCACCTTTATGACACGGCTCAAATCCGAAGAAAATCACCTGGATTTTTCAGGTTTTTAACAAAACCCTGGAAAATAGTGGTCGACAAAAAAATAATGGCCCCCACCCCATTATGACAAGGTCCAGATCCGGATAATATCAGCTCGATTTTTCGGTTTTTTAATCAAAACCCTGGGAAATAGTGGTCGAATGTTGGAATGGCATACCTCGTTGAATTCATTACAAAATTTCCAACAAAATGTCATTTACAGAAAAAAAATAATTTGAAAAATTTTTTCGAAAAAAAAACATGACCCTCACCCTTATGACAAGGCTCAAATCCGAGGAAAATCACCTCTATTTTTCAGGTTTTTAATCAAAACCCTGGGAAATAGTGGTCGAATGTTGGAATGGCATACCTATTTAAATTCGTTACAAAATTACCAACAATGTGTCATTTACGAAAAAAAAATTATTTGAAAAATTTATTCGAAAAAAAACATGACCCCCACCCTTATGACAAGGCTCAAATTCAAACAAAATCACCTCGATTTTTCAGGTTTTTAATCAAAACCCTGGAAAATAGTGGTCGGATGTTGGAATGGCATACCTATTTAAATTCGTTACAAAATTTCCAACAAAGTGTCATTTACAGAAAAAAAATTATTTGAAAATTTTTTCGATAAAAAATACATGACCCCCACCCTTATGACAAAGCTAAAACCCGAACAAAATGAACTCGATTTTTCGATTTTTTAATCAAAACCCTGGGAAATAGTGGTCGGATGTTGGAATGGCATACCTTGTTGAATTCGTTGCAAAATTTCCAACAAAGTGTCATTTACAGAAAAAAAAATTATTTGAAAAATTTTTTTGATAAAAAAAACATGACCCCCACCCTTATGACAAGGCTCAAATCCACAGAAAATCACCTCGATTTTTCATATTTTTAATCAAAACCCTGGGAAATAGTGGTCCGATGTTGGAATGGCATACCTTGTTGAATTCGTTGCAAAATTTCCAACAAAGTGTCATTTACAGAAAAAAAAATCAATTGAAAAATTTTTTCGATAAAAAAAACATGACCCCCACCCTTATGACAAGGCTCAAATCCACAGAAAATCACCTCGATGATACATATTTTTAATCAAAACCGTGGGAAATAGTGGTCGATGTTGGAATGGCATACCTAGTTTTATTCGTTACAGAATTTCCAACAGTCTCATTTACAGAAAAAAAAAACATTTTAAAAATTTTTTTGAAAAAAAAAGACCCCATACCTTATGACAAAGCCAAAATCCGAAGAAAAACACTTCGATTTTTTGGTTTTTTAATCAAAACCCTGGGAAATAGTGGTCGAATGTTGGAATGGCATACCTCGTTGAATTCGTTACAAAATTACGAATAAAGTGTCATTTAAAAATTCATGACCCCCACCCTTATGACAAAAAAAATCATTTGTAAAATTTTTTCGAAAAAAAAATGACCCCATCCCTTATGACAAAGCCAAAATGTTAGAATAGCATACCTAGTTAAATTCGTTACAAAATATCCAACAACGTGTCATTTACAGAAAAAAAAAATCAAATGAAAAATTTTTTCGATAAAAAAACATGATGCCCACCCTTATGACAAGGCTCAAATCCACCGAAAATCAACTCGATTTTTCATATTTTTAATCAAAACCCTGGGAAATAGTGGTCGGATGTTGGTATGGCATACCTAATTGAATTCGTTATAAAATTTCCAACAAAGTGTCATTTACAAAAAAAAAAATCATTTGAAAAATTTATTAGCAAAAAAAAACATGACCCTCACCCTTATGACAAGGCTCAAATCCGAAGAAAATCGCCTTGATTTTTCAGGTTTTTAACAAAACCCTGGGAAATAGTGGTCGACAAAAAAAAATAATGTCCCCCACCCCATTATGACAAGGTCCAGATCTGGATAATATCAGCTCGATTTTTCGGTTTTTTAATCAAAACCCTAGGAAATAGTGGTCGAATGTTGGAATGGCATACCTCGTTGAATTCATTACAAAATTTCCAACAAAGTGTCATTTACAGAAAAAAAATCATTTGAAACATTTTTTCGAAAAAAAACATGTCCCTCACCTTTATGACAAGGCTCAAATCCGAAGATAATCGCCTCGATTTTTCAGGTTTTTAATCAAAACCCTGGGAAATAGTGGTCGGATGTTGGAATGGCATACCTTGTTGAATGCGTTACAAAATGTCCAACAAAGTGTCATATACAGAAAAAAAAATCATTTGAAAAAATTTTTCGATAAATAAAACATGACCCCCACCCTTATGACAAGGCTCAAATCCACAGAAAATCACCTCGATTATACATATTTTTAATCAAAACCGTGGGAAATAGTGGTCGATGTTGGAATGGCATACCTAGTTTAATTCGTTACAGAATTTCCAACAGTCTCATTAACAGACAAAAAAACATTTTAAAAAATTTTTTCGAAAAAAAACGTGACCCCCACCCTTATGACAAATTCAAAATCCGAAGAAAATCACTTCGATTTTTCGGTTTTTTAATCAAAACCCTGTGAAATAGTGGTCGAATGTTGAAATGGCATACCTCGTTGAATTCGTTACAAAATTTCCAACAAAGTGTCATTTTCAGAAACAAGAATCATTTGAAAAATTTTTTTGATAAAAAAAACATGACCCCCACCCTTATGACAAGGCTCAAATCCACAGAAAATCACCTCGATTTTTCATATTTTTAATCAAAACCCTGGGAAATAGTGGTCCGATGTTGGAATGGCATACCTTGTTGAATTCGTTGCAAAATTTCCAACAAAGTGTCATTTACAGAAAAAAAAATCAATTGAAAAATTTTTTCGATAAAAAAAACATGACCCCCACCCTTATGACAAGGCTCAAATCCACAGAAAATCACCTCGATGATACATATTTTTAATCAAAACCGTGGAAAATAGTGGTCGATGTTGGAATGGCATACCTAGTTTAATTCGTTACAGAATTTCCAACAGTCTCATTTACAGAAAAAAAAAACATTTTAAAAATTTTTTTGAAAAAAAAAACATGACCCCCACCCTTATGACAAATCCAAAATCCGAAGAAAATCACTTCGATTTTTCGGTTTTTTAATCAAAACCCTGGGAAATAGTGGTCGAATGTTGGAATGGCATACCTCGTTGAATTCCTTACAAAATTTCCAACAAAGTGTCATTTACAGAAAAAAAATCATTTGAAAAATTTTTTCGATAAAAAAAACATGACCCCCACCCTTATGACAAGGCTCAAATCCACAGAAAATCACCTCGATTTTTCATTTTTTTAATCAAAACCCTGGGAAATAGTGGTCGATGTTGGAATGGCATACCTAGTTTAATTCGTTACAGAATTTCCAACAGTCTCATTTACAGACAAAAAAAACATTTTAAAAATTTTTTTGGAAAAAAAACCATGACACCCACCCTTATTTTATATCAAAATTTTTTTGATAAAAAAAACATGACCCCCACCCTTATGACAAGGCTCAAATCCACAGAAAATCACCTCGATTTTTCATATTTTTAATCAAAACCCTGGGAAATAGTGGTCGATGTTGGAATGGCATACCTAGTTTAATTCGTTACAGAATTTCCAACAGTCTCATTTACAGACAAAAAAAACATTTTAAAAATTTTTTTGAAAAAAAACATGACCCCCACCCTTATGACAAAGCCAAAATCCGAAGAAAATCACTTCGATTTTTCGGTTTTTTAATCAAAACCCTGTGAAATATTGGTCGAATGTTGGAATGGCATACCTCGTTGAATTCCTTACAAAATTTCCAACAAAGTGTCATTTACAGAAAAAAAAATCATTTGAAAAATTTTTTTGATAAAAAAAACATGACCCCCACCCTTATGACAAGGCTCAAATCCACAGAAAATCACCTCGATGATACATATTTTTAATCAAAACCGTGGGAAATAGTGGTCGATGTTGGAATGGCATACCTAGTTTAATTCGTTACAGAATTTCCAAAAGTCTCATTAACAGACAAAAAAACATTTTAAAAAATTTTTCGAAAAAAAAACGTGACCCCCACCCTTATGACAAATTCAAAATCCGAAGAAAATCACTTCGATTTTTCGGTTTTTTAATCAAAACCCTGTGAAATAGTGGTCGAATGTTGAAATGGCATACCTCGTTGAATTCGTTACAAAATTTCCAACAAAGTGTCATTTTCAGAAACAAGAATCATTTGAAAAATTTTTTTGATAAAAAAAACATGACCCCCACCCTTATGACAAGGCTCAAATCCACAGAAAATCACCTCGATTTTTCATATTTTTAATCAAAACCCTGGGAAATAGTGGTCCGATGTTGGAATGGCATACCTTGTTGAATTCGTTGCAAAATTTCCAACAAAGTGTCATTTACAGAAAAAAAAATCAATTGAAAAATTTTTTCGATAAAAAAAACATGACCCCCACCCTTATGACAAGGCTCAAATCCACAGAAAATCACCTCGATGATACATATTTTTAATCAAAACCGTGGGAAATAGTGGTCGATGTTGGAATGGCATACCTAGTTTAATTCGTTACAGAATTTCCAACAGTCTCATTTACAGACAAAAAAAACATTTTAAAAATTTTTTTGAAAAAAAAAACATGACCCCCACCCTTATGACAAATCCAAAATCCGAAGAAAATCACTTCGATTTTTCGGTTTTTTAATCAAAACCCTGTGAAATAGTGGTCGAATGTTGGAATGGCATACCTCGTTGAATTCCTTACAAAATTTCCAACAAAGTGTCATTTACAGAAAAAAAAATCATTTGAAAAATTTTTTCGATAAAAAAAACATGACCCCCACCCTTATGACAAGGCTCAAATCCACAGAAAATCACCTCGATTTTTCATATTTTTAATCAAAACCCTGGGAAATAGTGGTCGATGTTGGAATGGCATACCTAGTTTAATTCGTTACAGAATTTCCAACAGTCTCATTTACAGACAAAAAAAACATTTTAAAAATTTTTTTGGAAAAAAAAACATGACCCCCACCTTTATGACAAATCCAAAATCCGAAGAAAATCACTTCGATTTTTCGGTTTTTTAATCAAAACCCTGTGAAATAGTGGTCGAATGTTGGAATGGCATACCTTGTTGAATTCCTTACAAAATTTCCAACAAAGTGTCATTTAACAGAAAAAAAAATCATTTGAAAAATTTTTTCGATAAAAAAAACATGACCCCCACCTTTATGACACGGCTCAAATCCGAAGAAAATCACCTCGATTTTTCAGGTTTTTTAATCAAAACCCAGGGAAATAGTAGTCAGATGTTGGAATGGCATACCTAGTTTAATTCGTTACAGAATTTCCAACAGTCTCATTTACAGACATTTTTTCGAAAAACATGACCCCCCCCCTTATAACACAGCCAAAATACGAAATAAAAAAAACAATGCCCCCACCCTTATGACAAGGCTCAAATCCACAGAAAATCACCTCGATTTTTCATATTTTTAATCAAAATCCTGGAAAATAGTGGTCGGATGTTGGAATGGCATACCTAGTTTAATTCGTTACAGAATTTCCAACAGTCTCATTTACAAAAAAAAAATCATTTGAAAAATTTTTTCGTAAAAATAACATGATTACAGAATTTCCAACAGTCTCATTTACAAAAAAAAATCATTTGAAAAATTTTTTTCGTAAAAAAAACATGAAACTTATTCTTATGACAAGGCTCAAATCGAAGAAAATCACCTCTATTTTTCAGGTTTTTAATCAAAACCCTGGGAAATAGTGGTCGAATGTTTGAATGGCATACCTAGTTGAATTCGTTTGAAAATTTTTTTACTCCCACCCTTATGACAAGGGTCAAATCCAAAGAAAATCACCTCGATTTTTCAGGTTCTTAATCAAAACCCTGGAAAATAGTGGTCGGATGTTGGAATGACATACCCATTTAAATTCGTTACAAAATTGCCAACAAAGTGTCATTTACAGAAAACAAAAATCATTTCAAACATTTTTTTCGAAAAAAAACCATGACCCCCACCCTTATGACAAATCCAAAATCCGAAGAAAATCACCTCGATTTTTCGGTTTTTTAATCAAAACCCTGTGAAATAGTGGTCGAATGTTGGAATGGCATACCTCGTTGAATTCCTTACAAAATTTCCAACAAAGTGGCATTTACAGAAAAAAAAATCATTTGAAAAATTTTTTTCTTTAAAAATAACATGACCCCCACTCTTATGACAAGGCTCAAATCCACAGAAAATCACCTCGATTTTTCATATTTTTAATCAAAACCCTGGGAAATAGTGGTCGATGTTGGAATGGCATACCTAGTTTAATTCGTTACAGAATTTCCAACAGTCTCATTTACAGACAAAAAAAACATTTTAAAAATTTTTTTGAAAAAAAACATGACCCCCACCCTTATGACAAATCCAAAATCCGAAGAAAATCACTTCGATTTTTCGGTTTTTTAATCAAAACCCTGTGAAATAGTGGTCGAATGTTGGAATGGCATACCTCGTTGAATTCCTTACAAAATTTCCAACAAAGTGTCATTTACAGAAAAAAAAAATCATTTGAAAAATTTTTTTGATAAAAAAAACATGACCCCCACCCTTATGACAAGGCTCAAATCCACAGAAAATCACCTCGATTTTTCATACCTCGTTGAATTCCTTACAAAATTTCCAACAAAGAGTCATTTACAGAAAAAAAAAATCATTTGAAAAATTTTTTTGATAAAAAAAACATGACCCCCACCCTTATGACAAGGCTCAAATCCACAGAAAATCACCTCGATTTTTCATATTTTTAATCAAAACCCTGGGAAATAGTGGTCGATGTTGGAATGGCATACCTAGTTTAATTCGTTACAGAATTTCCAACAGTCTCATTAACAGACAAAAAATATTTTAAAAATTTTTTCGAAAAAAAACGTGACCCCCACCCTTATGACAAATCCAAAATCCGAAGAAAATCACTTCGATTTTTCGGTTTTTTAATCAAAACCCTGTGAAATAGTGGTCGAATGTTGAAATGGCATACTTCTTTGAATTCGTTACAAAATTTCCAACAAAGTGTCATTTACAGAAAAAAAAAATCATTTGAAAAATTTTTTTGATAAAAAAAACATGACCCCCACCCTTATGACAAGGCTCAAATCCACAGAAAATCACCTCGATTTTTCATATTTTTAATCAAAACCCTGGGAAATAGTGGTCCGATGTTGGAATGGCATACCTTGTTGAATTCGTTGCAAAATTTCCAACAAAGTGTCATTTACAGAAAAAAAAATCAATTGAAAAATTTTTTCGATAAAAAAAAACATGACCCCCACCCTTATGACAAGGCTCAAATCCACAGAAAATCACCTCGATGATACATATTTTTAATCAAAACCGTGGGAAATAGTGGTCGATGTTGGAATGGCATACCTAGTTTAATTCGTTACAGAATTTCCAACAAGTTTCATTTACAGACAAAAAAAACATTTTAAAAATTTTTTTGAAAAAAAAAACATGGCCCCCACCCTTATGACAAATCCAAAATCCGAAGAAAATCACTTCGATTTTTCGGTTTTTTAATCAAAACCCTGTGAAATAGTGGTCGAATGTTGAAATGGCATACCTCTTTGAATTCGTTACAAAATTTCCAACAAAGTGTCATTTACAGAAAAAAAAATCATTTGAAAAATTTTTTTGATAAAAAAAACATGACCCCCACCCTTATGACAAGGCTCAAATCCACAGAAAATCACCTCGATTTTTCATATTTTTAATCAAAACCCTGGGAAATAGTGGTCGATGTTGGAATGGCATACCTAGTTTAATTCGTTACAGAATTTCCAACAAGTCTCATTTACAGACAAAAAAAAACATTTTAAAAATTTTTTTGAAAAAAAAACATGACCCCCCCCTTATGACAAATCCAAAATCCGAAGAAAATCACTTCGATTTTTCGGTTTTTTAATCAAAACCCTGTGAAATAGTGGTCGAGTGTTGGAATGGCATACCTCGTTGAATTCCTTACAAAATTTCCAACAAAGTGTCATTTACAGAAAAAAAAATCATTTGAAAAATTTTTTCGATAAAAAAAACATGACCCCGACCCTTATGACAAGGCTCAAATCCACAGAAAATCACCTCGATTTTTCATATTTTTAATCAAAACCCTGGGAAATAGTGGTCGATGTTGGAATGGCATACCTAGTTTAATTCGTTACAGAATTTCCAACAGTCTCATTTACAGACAAAAAAAACATTTTAAAAATTTTTTTGGAAAAAAACATGACCCCCACCCTTATGACAAATCCAAAATCCGAAGAAAATCACTTCGATTTTTCGGTTTTTTAATTAAAACCCTGTGAAATAGTGGTCGAATGTTGGAATGGCATACCTCGTTGAATTCCTTACAAAATTTCCAACAAAGTGTCATTAACAGAAAAAAAAATCATTTGAAAAATTTTTTCGATAAAAAAACATGACTCCCACCTTTATGACACGGCTCAAATCCGAAGAAAATCACCTGGATTTTTCAGGTTTTTTATCAAAACCCAGGGAAATAGTAGTCAGATGTTGGAATGGCTTACCTAGTTTAATTCGTTACAGAATTTCCAACAGTCTCATTTACAGACATTTTTTTTCGAAAAAAACATGACCCCCACCCTTATAACACAGCCAAAATACGAAATAAAAAAAACAATGCCCCCACCCTTATGACAGGGCTCAAATCCACAGAAATAACCGCGATTTTTCATATATTTAATCAAAATCCTGGAAAATAGTGGTCGGATGTTGGAATGGCATACCTAGTTTAATTCGTTACAGAATTTCAAACCGTCTCATTTACAGAATAAAAAAACATTTTAAAAATTTTTCGCAAAAATAACATGATTACAGAATTTCCAACAGTCTCATTTACAAAAAAAAATCATTTGAAAAATTTTTTCGTAAAAAAAACATGACACTTATTCTTATGACAAGGCTCAAATGCGAAGAAAATCACCTCTATTTTTCAGGTTTTTAATCAAAACCCTGGGAAATAGTGGTCGAATGTTTGAATGGCATACCTAGTTGAATTCGTTTGAAAATTTTTTTACTCCCACCCTTATGACAAGGGTCAAATCCAAAGAAAATCACCTCGATTTTTCAGGTTCTTAATCAAAACCCTGGAAAATAGTGGTCGGGTGTAGGAATGACATACCCATTTAAATTCGCTACAAAATTGCCAACAAAGTGTCATTTACAGAAAACAAAAATCATTTCAAACATTTTTTCGAAAAAAAACCATGACACCCACCCTTATGACAAATCCAAAATCCGAAGAAAATCACCTCGATTTATCGGTTTTTTAATCAAAACCCTGTGAAATAGTGGTCGAATGTTGGAATGGCATACCTCGTTGAATTCCTTACAAATTTCCAACAAAGTGTCATTTACAGAAAAAAAAATCATTTGAAAAATTTTTTTGATAAAAAAAACATGACCCCCACCCTTATGACAAGGCTCAAATCCGAAGAAAATCACCTCGATTTTTCATATTTTTAATCAAAACCCTGGGAAATAGTGGTCGATGTTGGAATGGCATACCTAGTTTAATTCGTTACAGAATTTCCAACAAGTCTCATTTACAGACAAAAAACATTTTAAAATTTTTTCGAAAAAAAAACGTGACTCCCACCCTTATGACAAATCCAAAATCCGAAGAAAATCACTTCGATTTTTCGGTTTTTTAATCAAAACCCTGTGAAATAGTGGTCGAATGTTGAAATGGCATACCTCTTTGAATTCGTTACAAAATTTCCAACAAAGTGTCATAATATAATATCAGCTCCATTTTTCGGTTTCTTAATCAAAACCCTAGGAAATAGTGGTCGAATGTTGGAATCGCATACCTCGTTGAATTCATTACAAAATTTCCAACAAAGTGTCATTTACAGAAAAAAAATAATTTGAAAAATTTTTTCGAAAAAAAAACATGACCCTCACCCTTATGACAAGGCTCAAATCCGAAGAAAATCACCTCTATTTTTCAGGTTTTTAATCAAAACCCTGGGAAATAGTGGTCGAATGTTGGAATGGCATACCTATTTAAATTCGTTACAAAATTACCAACAATGTGTCATTTACGAAAAAAAAATTATTTGAAAAATTTATTCGAAAAAAACATGACCCCCACCCTTATGACAAGGCTCAAATTCAAACAAAATCACCTCAATTTTTCAGGTTTTTAATCAAAACCCTGGAAAATAGTGGTCGGATGTTGGAATGGCATACCTATTTAAATTCGTTACAAAATTTCCAACAAAGTGTCATTTACAGAAAAAAAAATTATTTGAAAATTTGTTTCGATAAAAAATACATGACCCCCACCCTTATGACAAAGCTAAAACCCGAACAAAATGAACTCGATTTTTCGATTTTTTAATCAAAACCCTGGGAAATAGTGGTCGGATGTTGGAATGGCATACCTAGTTTTATTCGTTACAGAATTTCCAACAAGTCTTCTGAAAAAATAAAAATTAGATAGTTTTCTAATTATCAAAACCGGAAAAAACTTGGCGGTGGCTAAAATTATTATTTGCAGAAAACGAAAACGGAAAGAAAAGGTGTCGACGGCTCAAATCAATTTCAACGAATGCTTCTATATTTTTCGACAAAGTACTTAGAGCCTAGCTTAACGAAGGTTGGCGAAGACGGGGCGACTTCGCCGAGAGCGAGAGAAAACTTTATTATGCTCCCGCCTTCGCCCTAAACTAACTTACACTAAACTTCAAGTTTTTTAACAATTTCATTAAAAATTCAAATTTGCGCGAACACCGGCCCCGTTGAACACCCATCGGGCTTCAACACAGTGGAAGCGGCGCCAACTTATGAATGGCCCGCCGAAAAAGGCCTCCTCCACTAGTTCGCACGTCGACGACCCTGACCATGCCGTCCTCCCCTGCGTGCCTGGCGACTATTCTGCCGAGGAGCCATTGTTGGGGCGGCAGGTTGTCCTCGGCCACGAGGACGAGATCTCCCTCGCTGATGTTGGGCTGCTGCTGGTGCCACTTGCCCCGTATTTGGAGGCCCAGGACATATTCCCGGGACCATCGCCGCCAGAACATTTGCCTGACTGACGAGACAAGCCGCCATCGCCGCAAGCAGTTGAGACCCTCCTGGTCCGGGGTCCGGAGTGCTGGTGTGGCGAGTAGCGGCCCGCCTGTCAGTAGGTGCCCGGGTGTCAGCGCCTCTCCGTCGCTTGGGTCGCTGCTGATCGCTCCGAGCGGCCGGGAGTTCATCACCGCCTCGATTCCCACGAGGACTGTCCCCAGCTCTTCTGCGCTTAGGAGCGCGCTGCCCACCGCCCGTAGGAGTAGGTTCTTGGCAGTTTTGACACCTGCCTCCCATAGTCCGCCCATGTGCGGAGCCCGCGGTGGTGTGAACACAAATTCGCATCCGCTTTTTGATGCGAATTCGCGTATCGCGTCGGCTTCGTCCTCTATCCTCTCTCGAAGGGCCCGGAAGTGGCGACTCGCTCCGACGAAGTTCGTCCCGTTGTCGCAATGGACGACTTGGGGACATCCTCGGCGCCCAACGAACCTTTGAAAAGCCAATAAAAAGGAATCTGTGGTTAAATCTGAAACAACTTCTAGATGAACCGCTTTGGACGCAAAACAAACGAAGAGCGCAATGTAGGACTTATACGGAGGCCGACCACGAATTTTTCAATGTCGTATAGACAGGGCCACAAAAATCGACGCCACATATAGCAAATGGGCGGAGAGCACGGAGACGATCTGCGGGTAAATTTCCCATAATTTGTGTCATTAGTCGAGGCTTACACTTAAAGCAGCGTATGCATGATCGAACTATCTGACTGCAGACCTCCTGAGCGTTTACGATCCAAATACGCTGTCGAAGGAGACTCACAAGGGCTCGTGGACCAACATGAAAATTGGAATGGTGAAGATGCCGAACATAGCTCTGCACAAATTGGGAGCGTTTTGTCAACAACAATGGAAACTTGGCATCGTATGATATAGGAGCATTAGCTAGTCGCCCCCCAACTCGCAACAAAGAAAAGTGACACCAAGTCCCCTTGTCTTCATGGATGAATGGATTCAATCGCTGAAGACTTGGGCCAACTCTGGATCCTTTACGAACTTTTCCCTTTCTTCATGATACTCGTGCTTCTGTAATATCTCGACAATTTTTAGAAAAGCTTCATTATATTCAGTCGGCGACAAAGTTTTTTCAAATACCATACTTTTGTCTTTGCATTTTCTTATGAAGCGGAACATATAAACGAATACCCGAAGCAGTTTAAGGTGTGACGAAAATCCCTCGATGACATCTACCAAATCCAAATTTCTTACAGCAGCGGTCAGTCCGACCGCAGTCTTCCTCGATTCTTGTAGTAGGACTTCTTCATCTAGTTCAAAGTGTGCATTCTGGGGCCAGTTTGCATCTTCCTCTTTTAAAAACGCAGGTCCAGTAAACCATATTGACTGTATAATTTCGTCGACGTCACAACCTCTTGATACAATATCTGCTGGGTTCTGTTTCGTTGGAACATGCCGCCACGTAGCTTCACCTGACCACTCTTGAATCTCCGCTACTCTATTCGATACGAATGTGGATAATGAAGATGGATGAGACCGGATCCAATGAAGCGTAACTTCAGAATCCGACCAATAAACAATCCGTTCGATAGGTACCTTTAATAGGGGCTTGATTCTGTGGCAGAGATCTGCGAGAAGGTGAGCGGCACATAACTCAAGCCTTGGGAGTGTTTTAGTCTTGAGCGGCGCTACTTTAGACTTTGAAGTCAACAGCGATATTTTATAACCTTCTGCAGTTTTGCTACGAATGTAGACGCAAGCTCCATAAGCTCTTAAGGATGCGTCAGCAAAGGCATGTAATTGGACCGGTGACATCGGATCGGTATGCACAAACCGGGGAATAGATATTTCCTCTAATTTAGACAATGTAATTTTTATCATATTCCAAGCTGTTTCCAAATGAATAGGAATCGACTCATCCCAATCTAACTTATTAAGCCAAAGTTCCTGCAATAGGATCTTTCCTCTAATTACAATAGGACTTAATAAGCCGAGGGGGTCAAACAGCTTCGATGTCACCGATAGTATGTTCCGTTTTGTCGCTCGGAGACCCATGACAGCAGTGTCAATTTGAAATTTGAAGGCATCTTCGTTAGGCAACCACGATATTCCTAACGCCTTAGTTGACTCTGAGTCCGAGATGGGTATGGATTTAACTGTGCTCTCAGATGCGGTAACGTCAGGTGAGTTTGAAAACCACTTTGTCAATTCAAAACCTGCAGTTTGAAGAACCTGAGATACTTCAGACTTAATAGTCTTTAACTCCTCTACGCATGCAGCACCAGTCAACATATCATCGACATAAAAGTCGGATCCAATAACCTTAGCAGCTCTAGGAAAAGAAACTTTGGCAGACTCACTTAACCTTTTTAAACACCGAATAGCCAAAAACGGGGCTGGTCCAGTACCATATGTTACGGTGTTGAGCTTGTATAATCTCAAGGACTCAGAGGGGTCTCTTCTCCACACTATAAGTTGAAACTGCCTATCTGCTTCATTCACCATCACTTGGCGATACATTTTCTTTACATCGGCGGTCAGGGCAAACCTATGCAGCCGGAAGCGCAGTAACGTTGAGTACAACTCATCTTGGATTGTCGGCCCAACCATCAAAATGTCATTTAGAGACTTCTGAGTTGACGATTTACAAGACGCATCGAAAACGACACGTAACTTGGTTGACGTACTTTGGGGTCTCAGAACACATTGATGTGGGATAACATAATGTGGAGCAGAAGGAAGTTTATCTGTAAGAGACATATGACCTAAGGAAAGGTACTCCTCCATAAATTCTAGGTACATTTCCTTCATCTCAGGGTCTCGAGACAGCCTTCTTTCAAGCGACAAAAACCGCCGTTTTGCAACTTCAAAAGAGTTGCCTAACTCATTTGGATCCGATTTAAACGGCAGTCTTACTTCAAACCGACCTGATGGCAAAACCTGAGTAGTCTTCCGGTAGTGTTCTTCACATAACTTTTGCTCAGGTGACAGAATTTTCTTTAGAGATGGCATTTCTTCCAGTGACCAAAACTTCTGTAGTGTGCTGTCAATAGACACTAAAATCTCTTCACTACAACTGAAACTTTTCACAACTTCTGTAGGGGAAGATGCCTTATATCTACCCGATACAACCCAGCCGAAGAGGGTTTTCTGCAGAGTTGGAAAGTCAGGACCTTGTCTAATTTGTCCAACAGCTAATAATTCGAAAAATGATTCTGCTCCTATTAACATATCTATTCTTTGTGGCTTGTAGAAATAGGGGTCTGCTAGTGGTAGGTTCTTTGGAATTTTCCAGTCATTGATATTGACCGACTGGTCAGGATGATATCCTGATATTGATTTCAAAATCCAAAAATCGAAGGAGAACTCACTACCATTTATACGCGA
The DNA here is from genome assembly GCF_018152115.1 of Drosophila rhopaloa. Taxonomy (NCBI): domain Eukaryota; kingdom Metazoa; phylum Arthropoda; class Insecta; order Diptera; family Drosophilidae; genus Drosophila; species Drosophila rhopaloa. The sequence continues at coordinate 84,966 of NW_025335048.1, forward strand.
CTTCACCATTGTGTGTACCTTTTTCTTAACTTGAGAATTGGACTCGCCAATACCAAGTAAGTTTATACACGGCTCCTCTTTACGGATCTGTAAGCGGTGAGCAAGGTCCTCTGTTATAAAATTCGTTTGGGACCCAGAGTCAAGAAGTGCTCGGGCCCAAATATATTCACCGTTTTTAGTTCTTACACTTACGATCGACGTGGCTAAAATCACTCTGTCCAATGATGTCGCATGCATAACATGTGACGTGGAAGGCTGATCTTGATTTAAAGAGGGAGAAAGAATCTCTTGGGGTGGTGGCAACGCTAAACTATTTTCGGACACTGTATATCTATGCAGTAAAACGTGATGCGAGCGGCCACAAACTCGACATTTATTAAATTTGCATTTTGAAACAGTGTGACCCTTTCGCATACAATTGATGCATAAGGAAGCAGATTTTACAAAGTCAAACCTTTGCATTACCGAAAGGCGACCAAACGGACCACAGTTCGCTAGGATATGGTCTCCTGCATTGCAATAGCTACAACTTTGCTGGGATTTACTGTTGGACGAAGAACAAGAAAATGAGCTGCGATTATGTGGCTTGCTCGACATAACTTTATCTTGCTTTGGTTTCGTCGATTCTTCAGCGGATAAATGCTGGTATCGGCGGTTTAACATTTTTTCAAAATCGGACCAAAGCGGTAACCTTTCATAATCTAATTGTTCTTCCCATTTTTGTTTGGTCACTGGGTCTACTCTGTTCAAAACAAGATAGATCAACATTGCATTTGAAATCTTGGTGTCGTCTCCTATCGATAACAAAGAACCGTATATAGATGATACGGTGTCGATAATATTTCTTAAAGACGAAGCTGACTGTTGCGTTATTTTCGGAAGACTAAACAATGTTGAAATATTATTCATAAAAATTAAACATTCGTTATCATACACTTTTTTCAGGCTGATCATAGCCTTTTCATAATTGCTCTCGGTGACTTGGTAGGCCTTAATAGTTCCCAAAGCTTCACCAGAAAGACAAGAAATTAAGTGATTGAATTTTTCTATGACGGGAATGCTGTCGTCTTGATGAACAAGAGTTTCGAAAAGGCTAATGAAATTCTTAAACTCCGAATATTTGCCGCTGAATTTCGGCAATGCCAAATTCGGAAGTCGAGCTCGAGTTGGGGCTACAGAAGCTGATCCAATTATTTTGGTTTCGCTTGCCGTCTTCAAGGCTGAGATAAGCGACATTATTTTTGCCTTGGTAATTATTGAAAGCTCTTCCAACTCTTCTCCGAACTCATCGCCATCATCTAAATCTTCGATCTGTTCTTGTATTTGAGTTGCCTTAATAATAGAAGCATTTAAAATCTCTAGCCGACAAGTTAGTTCTACTTCTTGGATCGGAATCTGGCCGGCTTCTATTCGATCATTTAATCGGCGGATGCTCATCACTGGTTTTTTGAGCTTATTTTTAAGATCCGCAAGAAGTTCAAGAGATTTTGGCTTATCTGGACTCATTTTAATTTATTTTTTTTTTTTTTTTTTTTTATATATAAACCAAACGAAATAAATAAATATATATATAAATAAATTATTTATCCAAGAATAATAATTAATAAAATAAATAAGTTTTAAAAGAGGATAATTGTTCAATTAGAATGACGACAAAATGTTAAATAAATTTTCGAAACAAAATACTAAGAGTAATGACAATTTAATTTAATTATTAAATTTGTTCGAAAAAATTATTTTAATAATTATCCACAACGAAAACGACGAAAAAAAAATATTAAATTGAATATCGAGCCACGAGGTATCAAAATTAACAGTGGTTGCAAATGACGGCAAAAATCAGTATACCCGTCCGAATGCAGGGTAGCGCGTCACTTTGATCTTCAGCGCGCCAAACCAAAAAGTCCAACAACAATTACAACGATGCTAACGGCAGACAAGCGAAGCGAAAAAGGAAAACGAAAAAGTTAACCGCTGCAGCTGCTTGTATATGAGGACTTATGTATTGGTTATATATAGCGGCTGGGATGATTTTACCAACTATTAATTTTCGAGTTTCAATAAATAAATTGGGGGCGACAGTGATTGCAATAATATAACACAATTATGTAAATGTTGCGTCCAACGGAGGTTCAAATAGGTTATAATGTGTATGTGTATATGTATGTGTATATAATAAATTTTAATATAATTTTTTATTTTTATTTATTATAAATAAATGCATGCACAACTAGCTCTACTATATCGATACGTCTGTGCCAAGAATTGAAAGCGAGGTGCAATTTTTCAGCACAAGACAATAAACAATTAAATTGTTTTTCTTATAAACTCAAGCTTTCAATTTTTGCACAAATACCTCAGGTTCTGCTTTAGGGTCTTTCAATCCAGCTTCCACTTTCCTTTTGCACATTGAGCAGTCGCAGGGCATCCCTCTGGCAGCAGTTCTTTTTGGCGAACAGAGTATTTCGCGACCGGCACGATATTTTAAGCAGGAGCTGCTGTGTATTTCCTATCCACACCGACACGCCGCGGGCAACAAAATCACTGTGTATATGTGTAATTGAGTGCTTTGAACTCCACTTGCACTTTATATATATTTTTTTTTGGTTTGTGTGTCACTGTCACTAGTTTCCAAATATTAATAACTTTAACGTCCACCCGGGGGCGCCATGAAAAATTAGATAGTTTTCTAATTATCAAAACCGAGAAAAAACTTGGCGGTGGCTAAAATTATTATTTGCGAAAACGAAAACGGAAAGAAAAGGTGTCGACGGCTCAAATCAATTTCAACGAATGCTTCTATATTTTTCGACAAAGTACTTAGAGCCTAGCTTAACGAAGGTTGGCGAAGACGGGGCGATTCGCCGAGAGCGAGAGAAAACTTTATTATGCTCCCGCCTTCGCCCTAAACTAACTTACACTAAACTTCAAGTTTTTTAACAATTTCATTAAATTCAAATTTGCGCGAACAGTCTCATTTACAGAAAAAAAAAACAATTTAAAAAATTTTTTTAAAAAAAAAAGACCCCATACCTTATGACAAAGCCAAAATCCGAAGAAAACCACTTCGATTTTTCGATTTTTTAAACAAAACCCTGGGAAATAGTGGTCGGATGTTGGAATGGCATACCTAGTTTTATTCGTTACAGAATTTCCAACAGTCTCATTTACAGAAAAAAAAAACATTTTAAAAAATTTTTTTAAAAAAAAAAGACCCCATACCTTATGACAAAGCCAAAATCCGAAGAAAACCACTTCGATTTTTTGGTTTTTTAATCAAAACCCTGGGAAATAGTGGTCGAATGTTGGAATGGCATACCTCGTTGAATTCGTTACAAAATTACGAATAAAGTGTCATTTAAAAATTCATGACCCCCACCCTTATGACAAAAAAAATCATTTGTAAAATTTTTCGAAAAAAAAATGACCCCATCCCTTATGACAAAGCCAAAATGTTAGAATAGCATACCTAGTTAAATTCGTTACAAAATATCCAACAACGTGTCATTTACAGAAAAAAAAAATCAAATGAAAAATTTTTTCGATAAAAAAACATGATGCCCACCCTTATGACAAGGCTCAAAATCCAAAGAAAATCACCTCGATTTTTCATGTTTTTAATCAAAACCCTGGGAAATAGTGGTCGGATGTTGGAATGATATACCTCATTGAATTCGTTACAAAATTTCCAACAGATTGTCATTAAAGAAAAAAAAATCATTTGTAAAATTTTTTCGAAAAAAAAGGACCCCATCCCTTATGACAAAGCCAAAATCCGAAGAAAATCAGCTCGATTTTTCGATTTTTTAATCAAAACCCTGGGAAATAGTGGTCGAATGTTGGAATGGCATACCTAGTTAAATTCGTTGCAAAATTTCCAACAAAGTGTCATTTACAGAAAAAAAATTATTGGAAAAATTTTTCGATAAAAAAACATGACCCTCACCCTCATGACAAGGCTCAAATCCGTAGAAAATCACCTCGATTTTTCAGGTTTTTAATCAAAACCCAGGGAAATAGTGGTCAGATGTTGGAATGGCATACCTCATTGAATTCGTTACAAAATTTCCAACAGATTGTCATTTAAGAAAAAAAAATCATTTGTAAAATTTTTTCGAAAAAAAAAGGACCCCATCCCTTATGACAAAGCCAAAATCCGAAGAAAATCAGCTCGATTTTTCGATTTTTTAATCAAAACCCTGGGAAATAGTGGTCAAATGTTGGAATGATATACCTCATTGAATTCGTTACAAAATTTTCAACAAAGTGTCATTTACAGAAAAAAAATCATTTAAAAAATTGTTTCGAAAAGAAATCATGTCCCCCACCCCATTATGACAAGGCGCAAATCTGGATAATATCAGCTCGATTTTTCGGTTTTTTAATCAAAACCCTGGGAAATAGTGGTCGAATGTTGAAATGGCATACCTCGTTGAATTCAATACAAAATTTCCAACAAAGTGTCATTTACAGAAAACAAAAATCATTTGAAAAATGTTTTCGATAAAAAAAACATTGCCACATCCCTTATGACAAAGCCAAAATCCGAAGAAAATCACCTCGATTTTTCGGTTTTTTAATCAAAACCCTGGGAAATAATGGTCGTATGTTGGAATGGCATACCTAGTTGAATTCGTTACAAAATTTCCAACAAAGTGTCATTTAAAGAAAACAAAAATCATTTGAAAAATTTGTTCGAAAAAAGACCATGACCCCCAACATTATGACAAGGCTCAAATCCGAAAAAAATCACCTTGATTTTTCGGTTTTTTAATCAAAACCCTGTGAAATAGTGGTCGAATGTTGGAATTCGTTGGATTCGTTACAAAATTTCCAACAAAGTGTCATTTACAGAAAAAAAATCATTTGAAAAATTTTTTCCTAAAAAACCATGACCTCCACCCTTATGACAAGGCTCAAATCCAATGAAAATCACCTCGATTTTTCGGTTTTTTAATCAAAACGAATGTTGGAATGGCATACCTAGTTTAATTCGTTACAAAATTTCCAACACAGTTTCATTTACAGAAAAAAAATGATTTTAAAAATTTTTTCGATAAAAAAACATGACCCCCACCCCACTTTGACAAGGCCCAGATCCGGATAATATCAGCTCGATTTTTCGGTTTTTTAATCAAAACCCTGGGGAATGGTGGTCGAATGTTGGAATGGCATACGTCTTTTAATTCGTTACAAAATTTCCAACAAAGTGCATTTACAGAAAAAAAATGATTTGAAAATTTTTTCGATAAGAAATCATGTAACCCGCCCCATTATGACAAGGAACAGATCAAAAATCATTTGAAAAATTTTTTTGAAAAAAAACCATGTCCCCCACCCTATGACAAGGCTCAAATCAAAGATAATCACCTCGATTTTTATGTTTTTAATCAAACCCTGGAAAATAGTGGTTGATGTTAAAATGGCATACCTATTTAAATTCGTTAAAAAATCATTTGAAAATTTTTGGAAACATGACCCCCACCCTTATGACAATGCTCAAATCCAAACAAAATCACCTCAATTTGTCATTTACAGAAAAAAAATAATTTCAAAAAATTTATTCGATAAAAAATACATGACCCCCTTATGACAAAGCTAAAATCCGAACAAAATCACCTCGATTTTTCGGTTTTTTAATAAAAACAATGTGAAATAGTGGTCGAATACCTAGTTGAATTCGTTACAAAATTTCCAACAGTGTCATTTACAGAAAAATAAATCATTTCACAATTTTTTCGATAAAAAAACATAACTCCCACCCTTATGACAAGGCTCAAATCCGAAGAAAATCACCTCGATTTTTGAGGTTTTTAATCAAAACCCTGGAAAATAGTGGACGGATGTTGGAATGGCAACCTATTTAAATTCGTTACAAAATTTCCAACAAAGTGTCATTTACAGAAAAAAATCATTTGAAAAATTTTTCGATAAAAAAAACATAACCTCACCCTTATGACAAGGCTCAAAATCCAAAGAAAATCACCTCGATTTTTCATGTTTTTAATCAAAACCCTGAAATAGTGGTCGGATGTTGGAATGGCATACCTCATTGAATTCGTTACAAAATTTCCAACAGATTGTCATTTAAGAAAAAAAAATCATTTGTAAAATTTTTTTCGAAAAAAAGGACCCCATCCCTTATGACAAAGCCAAAATCCGAAGAAAATCAGCTCGATTTTTCGATTTTTTAATCAAAACCCTGGGAAATAGTGGTCGAATGTTGGAATGGCATACCTAGTTAAATTCGTTGCAAAATTTCCAACAAAGTGTCATTTACAGAAAAAAAAAATTATTGGAAAAATTTTTCGATAAAAAAAACATGACCCTCACCCTCATGACAAGGCTCAAATCCGAAGAAAATCACCTCGATTTTTCAGGTTTTTAATCAAAACCCAGGGAAATAGTGGTCAGATGTTGGAATGGCATACCTCATTGAATTCGTTACAAAATTTCCAACAGATTGTCATTTAGGAAAAAAAAAGCATTTGTAAATTTTTTTCGAAAAAAAAAGGATCCCATCCCTTATGACAAATCCAAAATCCGAAGAAAATCACATCGATTTTTCGGGTTTTTAATCAAAACCCTGGGAAATAGTGGTCGAATGTTGGAATGGCATACCTCGTTGAATTCGTTACCAAATTTCCAACAAAGTGGCATTTCCAGAAAAAAATATCAATTGAAAAATTTTTTCGAAAAAAAAATGATGACCCCCACCCTTATGACAAGGCTCAAATCCAAAGAAAAACACCTCGATTTTTCATGTTTTTAATCAAAACCCTGGGAAATAGTGGTCGGATGTTGGAATGATATACCTCGTTGAATTCGTTACAAAATTTTCAACAAAGTGTCATTTACAGAAAAAAAATCATTTAAAAAATTGTTTCGAAAAGAAATCATGTCCCCCACCCCATTATGACAAGGCGCAAATCTGGATAATATCAGCTCGATTTTTCGGTTTTTTAATCAAAACCCTGGGAAATAGTGGTCGAATGTTGAAATGGCATACCTCGTTGAATTCAATACAAAATTTCCAACAAAGTGTCATTTACAGAAAACAAAAATCATTTGAAAAATGTTTTCGATAAAAAAAACATTGCCACATCCCTTATGACAAAGCCAAAATCCGAAGAAAATCACCTCGATTTTTCGGTTTTTTAATCAAAACCCTGGGAAATAATGGTCGTATGTTGGAATGGCATACCTAGTTAAATTCGTTGCAAAATTTCCAACAAAGTGTCATTTACAGAAAACAAAAAAAAAATTGAAAAATTTTTGCGAAAAAAAAACATGACCCTCACCCTTATGACAAGGGTCAAATCCGAAGAAAATCACCTGATATTTTAGGTTTTTAATCAAAACCCAGGAAAATAGTGGTCAGATGTTGGAATGGCATACCTAGTTGAATTCGTTACAAAATTTCCAACAAAGTGTCATTTAAAGAAAACAAAAATCATTTGAAAAATTTGTTCGAAAAAAAAACCATGACCCCCACCATTATGACAAGGCTCAAATCCGAAAAAAATCACCTTGATTTTTCGGTTTTTTAATCAAAACTCCTGCTGAAATCAAAAGGTCACCTTGTTTTCGGTTTTTTAATAAAAATGTGAAATTGGTCGAATGTTTGAATTGTTGATTCGTTACAAAATTTCCAACAAAGTGTCATTTACAGAAAAAAAATCATTTGAAAAATTTTTTCCTAAAAAACCATGACCCCCACCCTTATGACAAGGCTCAAATCCAATGAAAATCACCTCGATTTTTCGGTTTTTTAATCAAAACGAATGTTGGAATGGCATACCTAGTTTAATTCGTTACAAAATTTCCAGCAAAGTTTCATTTACAGAAAAAAAATGATTTTAAAAATTTTTTCGATAAAAAAAACATGACCCCCACCCCACTTTGACAAGGCCCAGATCCGGATAATATCAGCTCGATTTTTCGGTTTTTTAATCAAAACCCTGGGGAATGGTGGTCGAATGTTGGAATGGCATACGTCTTTTAATTCGTTACAAAATTTCCAACAAAGTGCATTTACAGAAAAAAAATGATTTGAAAATTTTTTTCGATAAGAAATCATGTAACCCGCCCCATTATGACAAGGAACAGATCAAAAATCATTTGAAAAATTTTTTGGAAAAAAAACCATGTCCCCCACCCTTATGACAAGGCTCAAATCCAAAGATAATCACCTCGATTTTTCATGTTTTTAATCAAACCCCTGGAAAATAGTGGTTGGATGTTAAAATGGCATACCTATTTAAATTCGTTAAAAAAATCATTTGAAAATTTTTTTGGAAAAAAAACATGACCCCCACCCTTATGACAATGCTCAAATCCAAACAAAATCACGTCAATTTGTCATTTACAGAAAAAAAAATAATTTCAAAAATTTATTCGATAAAAAATACATGACCCCCTTATGACAAAGCTAAAATCCGAACAAAATCACCTCGATTTTTCGGTTTTTTAATAAAAACAATGTGAAATAGTGGTCGAATACCTCGTTGAATTCGTTACAAAATTTCCAACAGTGTCATTTACAGAAAAATAAATCATTTCACAATTTTTTTCGATAAAAAAACATAACTCCCACCCTTATGACAAGGCTCAAATCCAAACAAAATCACCTCGATTTTTCAGGTTTTTAATCAAAACCCTGGAAAATAGTGGACGGATGTTGGAATGGCAACCTATTTAAATTCGTTACAAAATTTCCAACAAAGTGTCATTTACAGAAAAAAAATCATTTGCAAAATTTTTTCGATAAAAAAAAACATAACTCTCACCCTTATGACAAGGCTCAAAATCCAAAGAAAATCACCTCGATTTTTCATGTTTTTAATCAAAACCCTGGGAAATAGTGGTCGATTGTTAATTCTTATTTCACATGTATTTAAAAAAAAAAATTTTTTTTTAATGAATTGGTCGAATGTTGGAATGACATACCTAGTTGAATTCTATACAAAATTTCCAACAGTCAAAAAAACATTTTAAAAATTTTTTCGAAAATAAACATGACCCCCACCCATACCTCGTTGAATTCGTTAGCAAATGTCCAACAAATGTCCAAAGGAAAAAATCTTTTGTAAAATTTTTACAAAAAAATTAAAAATTTTTCCAAAAAAACCATGACCCCCACCCTTATGACAAGGCTTAAATCCAATGAAAATCAACTCGATTTTTCGGTTTTTTAATCAAAACGAATGTTGGAATATCATACCTAGTTTAATTCGTTACAAAATTTCCAAGAAAGTTTCATTTACAGAAAAAAATTATTTGAAAAATTTTTTCGAAAAAAAAACATGACCCCCACCCCACTATGACAAGGCCCAGATCCGGATAATATCAGCTCGATTCTTCGGTTTTTTAATCATAACCCTGGGGAATGGTGGTCGAATGTTGGAATGGCATACGTCTTTGAATTCGTTAAAAAATTTCCAACAAAGTGTCATTTACAGAAAAAAATGATTTGAAAATTTTTTTCGATAAGAAATCATGTAACCCACCCCATTATTACAAGGCCCAGATCAAAAATCATTTGAAAAATTTTTTGGAAAAAAACCATGACCCCCACCCTTATGACAAGGCTCAAATCCAAAGATAATCACCTCGATTTTTCATGTTTTTAATCAAAACCCTGGAAAATAGTGGTTGGATGTTAAAATGGCATACCTATTTAAATTCGTTAAAAAAAAAATCATTTGAAAATTTTTAATTTTTCGAAAAAAACATGACCCCCACCCCATTATGACAAGGCCCAAATCTGGATAATATCAGCTCGATTTTTCGGTTTTTTAATCAAAACCCTGGGAAATAGTGGTCGAATGTTGGAATGGCATACCTAGTTAAATTCGTTGCAAAATTTCCAACAAAGTGTCATTTACAGAAAAAAAATTATTTGAAAAATTTTTCGATAAAAAAAACATGACCCTCATCCTCATGACAAGGCTCAAATCCGAAGAAAATCACCTCGATTTTTCAGGTTTTTAATCAAAACCCAGGGAAATAGTGGTCAGATGTTGGAATGACATACCTAGTTGAATTCTTTACAAAATTTCCAACAGTAAAAACATTTTAAAATTTTTCAAATAAACATGCCCCTCCTGTTAATTGTTAGCAAATGTCCAACAATGTCATTTACAGAAAAAAAACTCATTTGTAAAATTTTTTCGAAAAAAAAATGACCCCACCCTTATGACAAAGGCTCAAATCCGAAGAAAATCACCTCGATTTTTCAGGTTTTTAATCAAAACCCTGGGAAATAGTGGTCAGATGTTGGAATGGCATACCTCATTGAATTCGTTACAAAATTTCCAACAGAGTGTCATTTAAGAAAAAAATCATTTGTAAAATTTTTTCGAAAAAAAAAGGACCCCATCCCTTATGACAAAGCCAAAATCCGAAGAAAATCAGCTCGATTTTTCGATTTTTTAATCAAAACCCTGGGAAATAGTGGTCAAATGTTGGAATGGCATACCTAGTTAAATTCGTTGCAAAATTTCCAACAAAGTGTCATTTACAGAAAAAAAAAATTATTGGAAAAATTTTTCGATAAAAAAAACATGACCCTCACCCTCATGACAAGGCTCAAATCCGAAGAAAATCACCTCGATTTTTCAGGTTTTTAATCAAAACCCAGGGAAATAGTGGTTAGATGTTGGAATGGCATACCTCATTGAATTCGTTACAAAATTTCCAACAGATTGTCATTTACAGAAAAAAAAAATCATTTTAAAAATTTTTCGAAAAAAAAAAGGACCCCATCCCTTATGACAAAGCCAAAATCCGAAGAAAATCAGCTCAATTTTTCGATTTTTTAATCAAAACCCTGGGAAATAGTGGTCGAATGTTGGAATGGCATACCTCGTTGAATTCGTTACCAAATTTCCAACAAAGTGGCATTTCCAGAAAAAATATCAATTGAAAAATTTTTTCGAAAAAAAATGATGACCCCCACCCTTATGACAAGGCTCAAATCCAAAGAAAAACACCTCGATTTTTCATGTTTTTAATCAAAACCCTGGGAAATAGTGGTCGGATGTTGGAATGATATACCTCGTTGAATTCGTTACAAAATTTTCAACAAAGTGTCATTTACAGAAAAAAAATCATTTAAAAATTTGTTTCGAAAAAGAAATAATGTCCCCCACCCCATTATGACAAGGCGCAAATCTGGATAATATCAGCTCGATTTTTCGGTTTTTTAATCAAAACCCTGGGAAATAGTGGTCGAATGTTGAAATGGCATACCTCGTTGAATTCAATACAAAATTTCCAACAAAGTGTCATTTACAGAAAACAAAAATCATTTGAAAAATGTTTTCGATAAAAAAAACATTGCCACCCATCCCTTATGACAAAGCCAAAATCCGAAGAAAATCACCTCGATTTTTCGGTTTTTTAATCAAAACCCTGGGAAATAATGGTCGTATGTTGGAATGGCATACCTAGTTAAATTCGTTACAAAATTTCCAACAAAGTGTCATTTACAGAAAAAAAAAAAAATTGAAAAATTTTTCGAAAAAAATTTTTTAAAAAAACATGACCCTCACCCTTATGACAAGGGTCAAATCCGAAGAAAATCACCTCGATATTTTAGGTTTTTAATCAAAACCCAGGAAAATAGTGGTCAGATGTTGGAATGGCATACCTAGTTGAATTCGTTACAAAATTTCCAACAAAGTGTCATTTAAAGAAAACAAAAATCATTTGAAAAATTTGTATGAAAAAAAACCATGACCCCCACCATTATAACAAGGCTCAAATCCGAAAAAAATCACCTTGATTTTTCGGTTTTTTAATCAAAACCCTGTGAAATAGTGGTCGAATGTTGGAATTCGTTGGATTCGTTACAAAATTTCCAACAAAGTGTCATTTACAGAAAAAAAATCATTTGAAAAATTTTTTCCTAAAAAAACCATGACCCCCACCCTTATGACAAGGCTCAAATCCAATGAAAATCACCTCGATTTTTCGGTTTTTTAATCAAAACGAATGTTGGAATGGCATACCTAGTTTAATTCGTTACAAAATTTCCAACAAAGTTTCATTTACAGAAAAAAAAATGATTTTAAAAATTTTTTCGATAAAAAAAACATGACCCCCACCCCACTTTGACAAGGCCCAGATCCGGATAATATCAGCTCGATTTTTCGGTTTTTTAATCAAAACCCTGGGGAATGGTGGTCGAATGTTGGAATGGCATACGTCTTTTAATTCGTTACAAAATTTCCAACAAAGTGCATTTAGAGAAAAAAAATGATTTGAAAATTTTTTTCGATAAGAAATCATGTAACCCGCCCCATTATGACAAGGAACAGATCAAAAATCATTTGAAAAATTTTTTGAAAAAAACCATGCCCCCACCCTTATGACAAGGCTCAAATCCAAAGATAATCACCTCGATTTTTCATGTTTTTAATCAAACCCCTGGAAAATAGTGGTTGGATGTTAAAATGGCATACCTATTTAAATTCGTTAAAAAAATCATTTGAAAATTTTTTTTGAAAAAAAACATTACCCCCACCCTTATGACAAGGCTCAAATCCAAACAAAATCACGTCAATTTGTCATTTACAGAAAAAAAATAATTTCAAAAATTTATTCGAAAAAAATACATGACCCCCTTATGACAAAGCTAAAATCCGAACAAAATCACCTCGATTTTTCGGTTTTTTAATCAAAAACAATGTGAAATAGTGGTCGAATACCTCGTTGAATTCGTTACAAAATTTCCAACAGTGTCATTTACAGAAAAAAAAATCATTTCAAAATTTTTTTCGATAAAAAAAACATAACTCCCACCCTTATGACAAGGCTCAAATCCAAAGAAAATCACCTCGATTTTTCAGGTTTTTAATCAAAACCCTGGAAAATAGTGGACGGATGTTGGAATGGCAACCTATTTAAATTCGTTACAAAATTTCCAACAAAGTGTCATTTACAGAAAAAAAATCATTTGCAAAATTTTTTCGATAAAAAAAACATAACTCCCACCCTTATGACAAGGCTCAAAATCCAAAGAAAATCACCTCGATTTTTCATGTTTTTAATCAAAACCCTGGGAAATAGTGGTCGAATGTTGGAATGGCATACCTAGTTAAATTCGTTGCAAAATTTCCAACAAAGTGTCATTTACAGAAAAAAAAAATTATTGGAAAAATTTTTCGATAAAAAAAACATGACCCTCACCCTTATGACAAGGCTCAAATCCGAAGAACATCACCTCGATTTTTCAGGTTTTTAATCAAACCCTCAGGGAAATAGTGGTCAGATGTTGGAATGACATACCTAGTTGAATTCTTTACAAAATTTCCAACAGTCAAAAAAAACATTTTAAAAATTTTTTCGAAAATAAACATGACCCCCACCCATACCTCTTGAATTCGTTAGCAAATGTCCAACAAATGTCCAAAGAGAAAAAAATCTTTTGTAAAATTTTTACAAAAAAAAAACTCTTTTGAAAATTTTTCCAAAAAAACCATGACCCCCACCCTTATGACAAGGCTTAAATCCAATGAAAATCAACTCGATTTTTCGGTTTTTTAATCAAAACGAATGTTGGAATATGCATACCTAGTTTAATTCGTTACAAAATTTCCAAGAAAGTTTCATTTACAGAAAAAAATTATTTGAAAAATTTTTTCGATAAAAAAAACATGACCCCCACCCCACTATGACAAGGCCCAGATCCGGATAATATCAGCTCGATTTTTCGGTTTTTTAATCATAACCCTGGGGAATGGTGGTCGAATGTTGGAATGGCATACGTCTTTGAATTCGTTAAAAATTTCCAACAAAGTGTCATTTACAGAAAAAAAATGATTTGAAAATTTTTTTCGATAAGAAATCATGTAACCCACCCCATTATGACAAGGCCCAGATCAAAAATCATTTGAAAAATTTTTTGGAAAAAAACCATGACCCCCACCCTTATGACAAGGCTCAAATCCAAAGATAATCACCTCGATTTTTCATGTTTTTAATCAAAACCCTGGAAAATAGTGGTTGGATGTTAAAATGGCATACCTATTTAAATTTCGTTTAAAAAAAAATCATTTGAAAATTTTTTTCGAAAAAAAACATGACCCCCACCCCATTATGACAAGGCCCAAATCTGGATAATATCAGCTCGATTTTTCGGTTTTTTAATCAAAACCCTGGGAAATAGTGGTCGAATGTTGGAATGGCATACCTAGTTAAATTCGTTGCAAAATTTCCAATAAAGTGTCATTTACAGAAAAAAAAATTATTGGAAAAATTTTTCCGAAAAAAAAACATGACCCTCATCCTCATAACAAGGCTCAAATCCGAAGAAAATCACCTCGATTTTTCAGGTTTTTAATCAAAACCCAGGGAAATAGTGGTCAGATGTTGGAATGGCATACCTATTGAATTCGTTACAAAATTTCCAACAATGTCATTTAAGAAAAAAAAACATTTTAAAAATTTTTTCGAAAAAAAAAACATGACCCCCACCCATACCTCGTTGAATTCGTTAGCAAATGTCCAACAAAGGGCATTTACAGAGAAAAAAATCATTTGTCAATTTTTCAAAATTTTTTAATCAAAACCCTGGGAAATAGTGGTCAGATGTTGGAATGGCATACCTCATTGAATTCGTTACAAAATTTCCAACAAGATTGTCATTTACAGAAAAAAAATCATTTGTAAAATTTTTTCGAAAAAAAAAGGACCCCATCCCTTATGACAAAGCCAAAATCCAAAGAAAATCACCTCGATTTTTCGGGTTTTTAATCAAAACCCTGGGAAATAGTGGTCGAATGTTGGAATGGCATACCTCGTTGAATTCGTTACCAAATTTCCAACAAAGTGGCATTTCCAGAAAAAAAAATCATTTGAAAAATTTTTCGAAAAAAAAATGATGACCCCCACCCTTATGACAAGGCTCAAATCCAAAGAAAATCACCTCGATTTTTCATGTTTTTAATCAAAACCCTGGGAAATAGTGGTCGGATGTTGGAATGATATACCTCGTTGAATTCGTTACAAAATTTTCAACAAAGTGTCATTTACAGAAGAAAAAAATCATTTAAAAAATTTTTTCGAAAAGAAATCATGTCCCCCACCCCATTATGACAAGGCGCAAATCTGGATAATATCAGCTCGATTTTTCGGTTTTTTAATCAAAACCCTGGGAAATAGTGGTCGAATGTTGAAATGGCATACCTCGTTGAATTCAATACAAAATTTCCAACAAAGTGTCATTTACAGAAAACAAAAATCATTTGAAAAATGTTTTCGATAAAAAAAACATTGCCACATCCCTTATGACAACTCCAAAATCCGAAGAAAATCACCTAGAATTTTGATATTTTAATCAAAACCCTGGGAAATAGTTTTCGTATGTTGGAATGGCATACCTAGTTGAATTCGTTACAAAATTACCAACAAAGTGTCATTTACAGAAAACAAAAATCATTTGAAAAATGTGTTCGAAAAAAAACCATGACCCCCAACATTATGACAAGGCTCAAATCCGAAAAAAATCACCTTGATTTTTCGGTTTTTTAATCAAAACCCTGTGAAATAGTGGTCGAATGTTGGAATTCGTTGGATTCGTTACAAAATTTCCAACAAAGTGTCATTTACAAAAAAAAAATCATTTGAAAAATTTTTTTCTAAAAAACCATGACCCCCACCCTTATGACAAGGCTCAAATCCAATGAAAATCACCTCGATTTTTCGGTTTTTTAATCAAAACGAATGTTGGAATGGCATACCTAGTTTAATTCGTTACAAAATTTCCAACAAAGTTTCATTTACAGAAAAAAAAATGATTTTAAAAAATTTTTTCGATAAAAAAAACATGACCCCCACCCCACTTTGACAAGGCCCAGATCCGGATAATATCAGCTCGATTTTTCGGTTTTTTAATCAAAACCCTGGGGAATGGTGGTCGAATGTTGGAATGGCATACGTCTTTTAATTCGTTACAAAATTTCCAACAAAGTGTCATTTACAGAAAAAAAATGATTTGAAAATTTTTTTCGATAAGAAATCATGTAACCCGCCCCATTATGACAAGGAACAGATCAAAAATCATTTGAAAAATTTTTTGGAAAAAAAACCATGTCCCCCACCCCTATGACAAGGCTCAAATCCAAAGATAATCACCTCGATTTTTCATGTTTTTAATCAAACCCCTGGAAAATAGTGGTTGAATGTTAAAATGGCATACCTATTTAAATTCGTTAAAAAAATCATTTGAAAATTTTTTTGGAAAAAAAAACATGACCCCCACCCTTATGACAATGCTCAAATCCAAACAAAATCACCTCAATTTGTCATTTACAGAAAAAAAATAATTTCAAAAATTTATTCGATAAAAAATACATGACCCCCTTATGACAAAGCTAAAATCCGAACAAAATCACCTCGATTTTTCGGTTTTTTAATAAAAACAATGTGAAATAGTGGTCGAATACCTAGTTGAATTCGTTACAAAATTTCCAACAGTGTCATTTACAGAAAAATAAATCATTTCACAATTTTTTTCGATAAAAAAACATAACTCCCACCCTTATGACAAGGCTCAAATCCGAAGAAAATCACCTCGATTTTTGAGGTTTTTAATCAAAACCCTGGAAAATAGTGGACGGATGTTGGAATGGCAACCTATTTAAATTCGTTACAAAATTTCCAACAAAGTGTCATTTACAGAAAAAAATCATTTGAAAAATTTTTCGAAAAAAAAAACATAACCCTCACCCTTATGACAAGGCTCAAAATCCAAAGAAAATCACCTCGATTTTTCATGTTTTTAATCAAAACCCTGGGAAATAGTGGTCGGATGTTGGAATGGCATACCTCATTGAATTCGTTACAAAATTTCCAACAGATTGTCATTTAAGAAAAAAAAATCATTTGTAAAATTTTTTCGAAAAAAAAAGGACCCCATCCCTTATGACAAAGCCAAAATCCGAAGAAAATCAGCTCGATTTTTCGATTTTTTAATCAAAACCCTGGGAAATAGTGGTCGAATGTTGGAATGGCATACCTAGTTAAATTCGTTGCAAAATTTCCAACAAAGTGTCATTTACAGAAAAAAAAATTATTGGAAAAATTTTTCGATAAAAAAAACATGACCCTCACCCTCATGACAAGGCTCAAATCCGAAGAAAATCACCTCGATTTTTCAGGTTTTTAATCAAAACCCAGGGAAATAGTGGTTAGATGTTGGAATGGCATACCTCATTGAATTCGTTACAAAATTTCCAACAGATTGTCATTTAGAAAAAAAAAATCATTTGTAAAATTTTTTCGAAAAAAAAAGGACCCCATCCCTTATGACAAAGCCAAAATCCGAAGAAAATCAGCTCGATTTTTCGGTTTTTAATCAAAACCCTGGGAAATAGTGGTCGAATGTTGGAATGGCATACCTCGTTGAATTCGTTACCAAATTTCCAACAAAGTGGCATTTCCAGAAAAAAATATCATTTGAAAAATTTTTCGAAAAAAATGATGACCCCCACCCTTATGACAAGGCTCAAATCCAAAGAAAATCACCTCGATTTTTCATGTTTTTAATCAAAACCCTGGGAAATAGTGGTCGGATGTTGGAATGATATACCTCGTTGAATTCGTTACAAAATTTTCAACAAAGTGTCATTTACAGAAAAAAAATCATTTAAAAAATTGTTTCGAAAAGAAATCATGTCCCCCACCCCATTATGACAAGGCGCAAATCTGGATAATATCAGCTCGATTTTTCGGTTTTTTAATCAAAACCCTGGGAAATAGTGGTCGAATGTTGAAATGGCATACCTCGTTGAATTCAATACAAAATTTCCAACAAAGTGTCATTTACAGAAAACAAAAATCATTTGAAAAATGTTTTCGATAAAAAAAACATTGCCACATCCCTTATGACAAAGCCAAAATCCGAAGAAAATCACCTCGATTTTTCGGTTTTTTAATCAAAACCCTGGGAAATAATGGTCGTATGTTGGAATGGCATACCTAGTTGAATTCGTTACAAAATTTCCAACAAAGTGTCATTTAAAGAAAACAAAAATCATTTGAAAAATTTGTTCGAAAAAAAACCATGACCCCCAACATTATGACAAGGCTCAAATCCGAAAAAAATCACCTTGATTTTTCGGTTTTTTAATCAAAACCCTGTGAAATAGTGGTCGAATGTTGGAATTCGTTGGATTCGTTACAAAATTTCCAACAAAGTGTCATTTACAGAAAAAAAAATCATTTGAAAAATTTTTTCCTAAAAAACCATGACCCCCACCCTTATGACAAGGCTCAAATCCAATGAAAATCACCTCGATTTTTCGGTTTTTTAATCAAAACGAATGTTGGAATGGCATACCTAGTTTAATTCGTTACAAAATTTCCAACAAAGTTTCATTTACAGAAAAAAAAATGATTTTAAAAATTTTTTCGATAAAAAAACATGACCCCCACCCCACTTTGACAAGGCCCAGATCCGGATAATATCAGCTCGATTTTTCGGTTTTTTAATCAAAACCCTGGGGAATGGTGGTCGAATGTTGGAATGGCATACGTCTTTTAATTCGTTACAAAATTTCCAACAAAGTGCATTTACAGAAAAAAAATGATTTGAAAATTTTTTTCGATAAGAAATCATGTAACCCGCCCCATTATGACAAGGAACAGATCAAAAATCATTTGAAAAATTTTTTTGGAAAAAAAACCATGTCCCCCACCCCTATGACAAGGCTCAAATCCAAAGATAATCACCTCGATTTTTCATGTTTTTAATCAAACCCCTGGAAAATAGTGGTTGAATGTTAAAATGGCATACCTATTTAAATTCGTTAAAAAAATCATTTGAAAATTTTTTTGGAAAAAAAAACATGACCCCCACCCTTATGACAATGCTCAAATCCAAACAAAATCACCTCAATTTGTCATTTACAGAAAAAAAAATAATTTCAAAAATTTATTCGATAAAAAATACATGACCCCCTTATGACAAAGCTAAAATCCGAACAAAATCACCTCGATTTTTCGGTTTTTTAATAAAAACAATGTGAAATAGTGGTCGAATACCTAGTTGAATTCGTTACAAAATTTCCAACAGTGTCATTTACAGAAAAATAAATCATTTCACAATTTTTTTCGATAAAAAAACATAACTCCCACCCTTATGACAAGGCTCAAATCCGAAGAAAATCACCTCGATTTTTGAGGTTTTTAATCAAAACCCTGGAAAATAGTGGACGGATGTTGGAATGGCAACCTATTTAAATTCGTTACAAAATTTCCAACAAAGTGTCATTTACAGAAAAAAAATCATTTGAAAAATTTTTTCGATAAAAAAAAACATAACTCTCACCCTTATGACAAGGCTCAAAATCCAAAGAAAATCACCTCGATTTTTCATGTTTTTAATCAAAACCCTGGGAAATAGTGGTCGGATGTTGGAATGGCATACCTCATTGAATTCGTTACAAAATTTCCAACAGATTGTCATTTAAGAAAAAAAAATCATTTGTAAAATTTTTTCGAAAAAAAAGGACCCCATCCCTTATGACAAAGCCAAAATCCGAAGAAAATCAGCTCAATTTTTCGATTTTTTAATCAAAACCCTGGGAAATAGTGGTCGAATGTTGGAATGGCATACCTCGTTGAATTCGTTACCAAATTTCCAACAAAGTGGCATTTCCAGAAAAAAATATCAATTGAAAAATTTTTTCGAAAAAAAATGATGACCCCCACCCTTATGACAAGGCTCAAATCCAAAGAAAAACACCTCGATTTTTCATGTTTTTAATCAAAACCCTGGGAAATAGTGGTCGGATGTTGGAATGATATACCTCGTTGAATTCGTTACAAAATTTTCAACAAAGTGTCATTTACAGAAAAAAATCATTTAAAAAATTGTTTCGAAAAGAAATCATGTCCCCCACCCCATTATGACAAGGCGCAAATCTGGATAATATCAGCTCGATTTTTCGGTTTTTTAATCAAAACCCTGGGAAATAGTGGTCGAATGTTGAAATGGCATACCTCGTTGAATTCAATACAAAATTTCCAACAAAGTGTCATTTACAGAAAACAAAAATCATTTGAAAAATGTTTTCGATAAAAAAAACATTGCCACATCCCTTATGACAAAGCCAAAATCCGAAGAAAATCACCTCGATTTTTCGGTTTTTTAATCAAAACCCTGGGAAATAATGGTCGTATGTTGGAATGGCATACCTAGTTAAATTCGTTGCAAAATTTCCAACAAAGTGTCATTTACAGAAAAAAAAAAAAAAAATTGAAAAATTTTTGCGAAAAAAAAACATGACCCTCACCCTTATGACAAGGGTCAAATTCGAAGAAAATCACCTGGATATTTTAGGTTTTTAATCAAAACCCAGGAAAATAGTGGTCAGATGTTGGAATGGCATACCTAGTTGAATTCGTTACAAAATTTCCAACAAAGTGTCATTTAAAGAAAACAAAAATCATTTGAAAAATTTGTTCGAAAAAAAACCATGACCCCCACCATTATGACAAGGCTCAAATCCGAAAAAAATCACCTTGATTTTTCGGTTTTTTAATCAAAACCCTGTGAAATAGTGGTCGAATGTTGGAATTCGTTGGATTCGTTACAAAATTTCCAACAAAGTGTCATTTACAGAAAAAAAATCATTTGAAAAATTTTTTCCTAAAAAACCATGACCCCCACCCTTATGACAAGGCTCAAATCCAATGAAAATCACCTCGATTTTTCGGTTTTTTAATCAAAACGAATGTTGGAATGGCATACCTAGTTTAATTCGTTACAAAATTTCCAGCAAAGTTTCATTTACAGAAAAAAAAATGATTTTAAAAATTTTTTCGATAAAAAAAACATGACCCCCACCCCACTTTGACAAGGCCCAGATCCAGATAATATCAGCTCGATTTTTCGGTTTTTTAATCAAAACCCTGGGGAATGGTGGTCGAATGTTGGAATGGCATACGTCTTTTAATTCGTTACAAAATTTCCAACAAAGTGCATTTACAGAAAAAAAAATGATTTGAAAATTTTTTTCGATAAGAAATCATGTAACCCGCCCCATTATGACAAGGAACAGATCAAAAATCATTTGAAACATTTTTTGGAAAAAAAACCATGTCCCCCACCCTTATGACAAGGCTCAAATCCAAAGATAATCACCTCGATTTTTCATGTTTTTAATCAAACCCCTGGAAAATAGTGGTTGGATGTTAAAATGGCATACCTATTTAAATTCGTTAAAAAAATCATTTGAAAATTTTTTTGGAAAAAAAAACATGACCCCCACCCTTATGACAATGCTCAAATCCAAACAAAATCACGTCAATTTGTCATTTACAGAAAAAAAATAATTTCAAAAATTTATTCGATAAAAAATACATGACCCCCTTATGACAAAGCTAAAATCCGAACAAAATCACCTCGATTTTTCGGTTTTTTAATAAAAACAATGTGAAATAGTGGTCGAATACCTCGTTGAATTCGTTACAAAATTTCCAACAGTGTCATTTACAGAAAAATAAATCATTTCACAATTTTTTTCGATAAAAAAAACATAACTCCCACCCTTATGACAAGGCTCAAATCCAAACAAAATCACCTCGATTTTTCAGGTTTTTAATCAAAACCCTGGAAAATAGTGGACGGATGTTGGAATGGCAACCTATTTAAATTCGTTACAAAATTTCCAACAAAGTGTCATTTACAGAAAAAAAATCATTTGCAAAATTTTTTCGATAAAAAAAAACATAACTCTCACCCTTATGACAAGGCTCAAAATCCAAAGAAAATCACCTCGATTTTTCATGTTTTTAATCAAAACCCTGGGAAATAGTGGTCGAATGTTGGAATGGCATACCTAGTTAAATTCGTTGCAAAATTTCCAACAAAGTGTCATTTACAGAAAAAAAAATTATTGGAAAAATTTTTCGATAAAAAAAACATGACCCTCACCCTTATGACAAGGCTCAAATCCGAAGAACATCACCTCGATTTTTCAGGTTTTTAATCAAACCCCAGGGAAATAGTGGTCAGATGTTGGAATGACATACCTAGTTGAATTCTATACAAAATTTCCAACAGTCAAAAAAAACATTTTAAAAATTTTTTCGAAAATAAACATGACCCCCACCTACTCGTTGAATTCGTTAGCAAATGTCCAACAAATGTCCAAAGAGAAAAAAATCTTTTGTAAAATTTATTTAAAAAAAAAACTCTTTTGAAAATTTTTCCAAAAAAACCATGACCCCCACCCTTATGACAAGGCTTAAATCCAATGAAAATCAACTCGATTTTTCGGTTTTTTAATCAAAACGAATGTTGGAATATCATACCTAGTTTAATTCGTTACAAAATTTCCAAGAAAGTTTCATTTACAGAAAAAAAAATTATTTGAAAAATTTTTTCGATAAAAAAACATGACCCCCACCCCACTATGACAAGGCCCAGATCCGGATAATATCAGCTCGATTCTTCGGTTTTTTAATCATAACCCTGGGGAATGGTGGTCGAATGTTGGAATGGCATACGTCTTTGAATTCGTTAAAAAATTTCCAACAAAGTGTCATTTACAGAAAAAAAAATGATTTGAAAATTTTTTTCGATAAGAAATCATGTAACCCACCCCATTATGACAAGGCCCAGATCAAAAATCATTTGAAAAATTTTTTGGAAAAAAACCATGACCCCCACCCTTATGACAAGGCTCAAATCCAAAGATAATCACCTCGATTTTTCATGTTTTTAATCAAACCCCTGGAAAATAGTGGTTGGATGTTAAAATGGCATACCTATTTAAATTCGTTAAAAAAATCATTTGAAAATTTTTTTCGAAAAAAAACATGACCCCCACCCCATTATGACAAGGCCCAAATCTGGATAATATCAGCTCGATTTTTCGGTTTTTTAATCAAAACCCTGGGAAATAGTGGTCGAATGTTGGAATGGCATACCTAGTTAAATTCGTTGCAAAATTTCCAATAAAGTGTCATTTACAGAAAAAAAAAATTATTGGAAAAATTTTTCGATAAAAAAGACATGACCCTCATCCTCATGACAAGGCTCAAATCCGAAGAAAATCACCTCGATTTTTCAGGTTTTTAATCAAAACCCAGGGAAATAGTGGTCAGATGTTGGAATGACATACCTAGTTGAATTCTATACAGAATTTCCAACAGTCAAAAAAAACATTTTAAAAATTTTTTCGAAAATAAACATGACCCCCACCCATACCTCGTTGAATTCGTTAGCAAATGTCCAACAAAGCGGCATTTACAGAGAAAAAACTCATTTGTAAAATTTTTACAAAAAAAAAACTCCCACCCTTATGACACGGCTCAAATCCGAAGAAAATCACCTCGATTTTTCAGGTTTTTAATCAAAACCCAGGGAAATAGTGGTCGAATGTTGGAATGGCATACCTCGTTGAATTCGTTACCAAATTTCCAACAAAGTGGCATTTCCAGAAAAAAAATATCAATTGAAAAATTTTTTCGAAAAAAAATGATGACCCCCACCCTTATGACAAGGCTCAAATCCAAAGAAAATCACCTCGATTTTTCATGTTTTTATTCAAAACCCTGGGAAATAGTGGTCGGATGTTAGAATGATATACCTCGTTGAATTCGTTACAAAATTTTCAACACAGTGTCATTTACAGAAAAAAAAATCATTTAAAAAATTGTTTCGAAAAAAAATCATGTCCCCCACCCCATTATGACAAGGCCCAAATCTGGATAATATCAGCTCGATTTTTCGGTTTTTAATCAAAACCCTGGGAAATAGTGGTCGAATGTTGAAATGGCATACCTAGTTGAATTCAATACAAAATTTCCATTAAAGTGTCATTTACAGAAAACAAAAATCATTTGAAAAATTTTTTCGATAAAAAAAACATATCCACATCCCTTATGACAAAGCCAAAATCCGAGGAAAATCACCTCGATTTTTCGGTTTTTTAATCAAAACCCTGTGAAATAGTGGTCGTATGTTGGAATGGCATACCTAGTTGAATTCGTTACAAAATTTCCAACAAAGTGTCATTTAAAGAAAGAATTTTTGAAAAAATGTTTCGATAAAAAACATGACCCTCACCCTTCTGACAAGGCTCAAATCCACAGAAAATCACATCGATTTTTCATATTTTTAATCAAAACCCTGGGAAATAGTGGTCGGATGTTGGAATGGCAAACCTAGTTTAATTCGTTACATCATTTTCAACAATCTCATTTACAAAAAACAAAAATCATTTGAAAAATTTTTTCGAAAAAAAACCATGACCCCCACCATTATGACAAGGCTCAAATCCGAAAAAAATCACCTTGATTTTTCGGTTTTTTAATCAAAACCCTGTGAAATGGTGGTCGAATGTTGGAATTCGTTGGATTCGTTACAAAATTTCCAACAAAGTGTCATTTACAGAAAAAAAAACAGTTAAAAAATTTTTTCCAAAAAAACCATGACCCCCACCCTTATGACAAGGCTCAAATCCAATGAAAATCACCTCGATTTTTCGGTTTTTTAATCAAAACCCTGGGAAATAGTGGTCGAATGTTGGAATGGTATACCTCGTTGAGTTCGTTACAAAATTTCCAACAAAGTGTCATTTACAGAAAAAAAAAAATTTGAAAAATTTTTTCGATAAAAAAACATGACCCCCACCCTACTATGACAAGGCCCAGATCCGGATAATATCAGCTCGATTTTTCGGTTTTTTAATCAAAACCCTGGGGAATGGTGGTCGAATGTTGGAATGGCATACGTCGTTGAATTCGTTACAAAATTTCCAACAAAGTGTCATTTACAGAAAAAAAATGATTTGAAAAATATTTTCGATAAGAAACCATGTAACCCACCCCATTATGACAAGGCCCAGATCAAAAATCATTTGAAAAATTTTTTGGAAAAAAAACCATGACCCCCACCCTTATGACAAGGCTCAAATCATGTTTTTAATCAAAACCCTGGGAAATAGTTGTCGGATGTTGGAATGGCATACCTAGTTTAATTCGTTACAAAATTTCCAACAAAGTGTCATTTACAGAAAAAAAAATTTGAAAAATTTTTTCCAAAAAAAAACATGACCCCCACCCTCATGACAAGGCACAAATCCAAAGAAAATCACCTCGATTTTTCATGTTTTTAATCAAAACCCTGGGAAATAGTGGTCGGATGTTGGAATGGCATACCTAGTTGAATTCGTTACAAAATTTCGAACAAAGTGACATTTACAAAAAAAAAATCATGTGGAAAATTTTTTGGAAAAAAAACCATAATCATCTCTTATGACAAGGCTCAAATCCAAAGAAAATCACATCGATTTTTCGGTTTTTTAATCAAAACCCTGGGAAATAGTGGTCGAATGTTGGAATGGCATACCTTGTTAAATTCGTTACAAAATATCCAGCAGTGTCATTTACAGAAAAAAAATCATTTGAACAATTTTTTCGAAGAAAAAATCAAGCCAAAATCCGAAGAAAAACACCTCGATTTTTCGGTTTTTTAATCAAAACCCTGTGAAATAGTGGTCGAATGTTGGAATGGTAAACCTCGTTGAATTCGTTACAAAATTTCCAACAAAGTGTCATTTACAGAAAAAAATTTATATGAAAAATTTTTTCGAAAAAAAACCATGACCCCCACCCTTATGACAAGGCTGAAATCCGAAGAAAATCACCTAGATTTTTCGGTTTTTAATCAAAACCCTGTGAAATAGTGGTCGAATGTTGGAATGGCATACCTCGTTGAATTCGTTACAAAATTTCCAACAAAGTGTCATTTACAGAAAAAAAATCATTTGAAAAATTTTTTCGAAAAAAACCATGACCCCCACCCTTATGATAAGGCTAAAATCCAAAGAAAATCACCTCGATTTGTCGGTTTTTTAATCAAAACCCTGTGAAATAGTGTGTGACGCTCCAGAGCGCACAATATAAGTAAATATATAAAATAGGCTTAGGTTAAGAGAGATAAAAAGCATGAAGCGACAACATAGTACATAGGGAATAGGATTAATATAATAATAAGATTAGTTTAAGAGAATAAAAAACCTGAAACGAATTCAAATTCAAATAAGAAGGCGAGCGCGCCAATAGAAATAGCTGGGCACACTGATCCACGATCACCGGGTCACACTGACCCAAGATTACCTGGTCACACTGACCCATGATCAGCTGGACACACGCGCTAAGCCGTATGACCAGGGATTTTGACGTGGTGCGGGCACACTTATTCACGCCAACGGGTATAAAAAGGGCGCCGGTTGCCCAGTTCAAGTGACTCTGCAACCGACAGCGATCGGAGAAGGTGAGCCTTACGCATTGGTGTGAGCAACCTCTCTGGGAGTTACTTGTGGAGTCTTTTTTTGGGATAGGGTCTAGTACCCCGTCCAAATACATTGTAGTTAGCGAAACCCCCTTCCCCCTCCTCTACCCACTCTCGGAAAGACCGGCCGTCATCAGTGCCAGCCTATCTTTGGGGTTCCACCACCCACCCATCCACCCACCACTAACCGACTCGGAGCGACGAAGCCGCCATCAGTGGCAGCGGACTCTAAGCTCGAGCCATCCCTCGGTTCACCGAGTCGCCCACTCGCTCAGAGGGACAAATTCTCCGGCGCAAACAGGAAGCCGTTGCTATCGTGTCCAACCACTGAGGGGCATACTTTCCGGCGCAGATAGCCGTATTCTTTCTTTCTCATCTACAGGACGCCAGCCGCTGCGCAACTACCGAAGGACGATCAGTAGCCGCCCACGACCGCACTCGACGACACCGCCGAAGACGGAACCAGCCGCGCCGCTCTATCCTTGTCTTAAACTCTGTAAAATTTAAGTAAATAAACACAACCCCCTTCAATTTCACCGAACCCCGCTCGTGTCATACTCTGGGAACCGGGTCAAACTCTTACAGCAACCACTCCTGACATAAATAAATGTTGGAACGAACTCCTGGACACCGTTGAACTACCCCAGCAAAGCAGGAACGTTACAAGTGATCGAATGTTGGAATGGCATTGTGAGGTAAGACTCCTCCCCACAAATCCCGATGCAGGAGATCGGCCTAGCAACAGGGGAGGAGGCGAGAAAGCCGGAGAATTGAAGGGCAGCCAGGTCAAACGGGAACATTCGGACCTTGGACCCTCATATGGCAAGGGCAACGAGGTCATACGGTAAATTAGCGGACTACGGACCCGCCCAAAGAGGACACACCATGAACTAACGGAACCTCGATGGACCTTGGACCTGCACCCGGCAAGGGCAACGGGGTCATACGGCAAATTGGCGGACTTCGGACCCGCCTAAAGAGGACACACCGTGAATTAACGGTACCTCAGTGGACCTTGGACCCGAGGGAAATAACGGCACCTACAGCGCCTATAAAAGGACGGCGCAAGCGCAGCTCGAGACAGTACGAGTGCGAGAATCAGAGCGAGTGCGTGAACGCGGAATAAGTACAAATCGAAACCGAAGTGCCCAAGGATCAAGATCGCAAAGTCGAGACGCCGAACGACGACAAGTCTACAAGGCTGAGGCTACAACGCTGAGATCCAACGGTGCTATTTCGTGGTAAAATCAAACTTAGGGAGTCCTTGCGCGGTGTCAGGCGATAAAGGTGGCTAGGCGATAAGGGAGAACTTTCTTCTACCTGCTAGGCGATACACCTTGCCGGGAAAGTCCAGGCTGAACTCCGGAAGCCAGGCGATAAAGGTGGGTAGGCGATAAGGCGTAACTTCGGTTCACCTGCTAGGCGATACACCTTGCCGGCCCCGGTAGGGAAGCTCGCATAACATCCAGGGTTTTTGGTGGAGCCGTCCCGATCTCAGTCACCCGGAGCAGCAGGTCAGGAGCGACGCAATAGCAGGCCAGGAGCGACGCAGCGGTAAGCCAGGAGCGACGCAGCAGCACGCCAGGAGCAGCGCAGCAGCGAGCCAGGAGCAACGCAGCAGAAGACAGCGACAACGGGCAGCAGATTAATAGCAATAAGGCTATATTTTAGAGAAACAATAAACCAGCACCAACCTAATCAGATCTGGCGTTATTCTTTGGTCACGGGCGGTCACTCAATATAAATTTGGTGGAACGAACTCACAACCTCTCTAAGCTAGCCGCATGTTTACGTAGCGAGCAGAAATTAAAGAAACAGGTCGTTACATCTGGCGCCCAAGAGTGATTGTCCTGACCAAGGAAACAAAAGTGGTGGGCATTTCGACAAGTTTAGTGTAAATGTAATGTGCTTACACTTTTGCTCATTGACTTTGATACGCCAGTCTGCGAGCTATTTTTCTACAGCTACCAGGTGTTCTTTTAAATGGGCTGTAGCTGTTTTTGGGCATTTCGAGCGGCTGACAATGGCAGTGTCGTCAGCAAAGGTTGAGATGAGGGTCTGGCGGCTTGTTGGAATGTCTGCCGTGTAAAGGATGTACAAGATTGGTCCAAGCACACTTCCTTGGGGTACTCTAGCTTCGATGTTACGGATGGTTGAAGTGAAGGTTTTACATCTCACGGTGAAAACTCTGTTTCTGAGGTATGACTCAAGCAACTTGTGAGTGTTTTCTGGTAGGAGGGTTTGATTTTGTATACCAGACCGTCGATCCAGACGCGATCAAATGCCTGTGATACGTCCAGAAATAAGGCACTGCAATATTGCTTGTGTTCGAAAGCCGTGCGAATTTCAGATGTTAAGCGGTTTACCTGTTCGATAGTTCCATGCTTTTCCCTAAATCCGAATTGGTGCAGAGGGATCGTTCTGTTGTTTTGAAGATGTGTTACTAGATGAACAAGAAGCAGTTTTTCAAATAGCTTTGATAGACATGGGAGCAGACTGATGGGCCGGTACGAGGAAGGCTGGGATTTGTCTTTTCCTGGCTTCGGGATCATTGTAATGACAGACTTTTTCCATTGGTCAGGAAAGTAGCCCCATTTCAATATTGAGTTAAATATAAATGCGATGCATCTGACTGCGCATGCAGGTAATTCAATTATCATTTTTGGAGAAATAAAATCGTGACCAGGAGCCTTTTTTGGGTTTATGTGTTCTTTAATAGCCTTAAGTATTGTGCTGGTTTCAAGGGTAACTGGGGAGGACTGCGACACTAGCGAGACATTCGGTAGAGTGAATTGGTTGGATGGCGGGTGGGGCTTGAAGACGTTTTCCAAGTGATGGACAAAGGTGTTAGCTCTTTCTTCGTCACTGCGCGCCCAGGCACCTGTTTGTGATCGAATTGGCCAATCGGGATCTATTGGTGGCTGCATGTTTGGGTGCGCTCTCCATAGTGGGAATTTATTACCCGTCGGGGATAGTTTCGCAATGTAGGCCCGTTGGGCCTGGTTCTTTTCGGTAGAGAGGGCCTTCGACAATTTTCGAGATGCTTCATTAAGTCTTTTCTTAGTAGCTGGGGACCGATGAGTCTGCCA
Organism: Drosophila rhopaloa; assembly: GCF_018152115.1. NCBI lineage: Eukaryota > Metazoa > Arthropoda > Insecta > Diptera > Drosophilidae > Drosophila > Drosophila rhopaloa. The sequence continues at coordinate 114,369 of NW_025335048.1, forward strand.
GTCTCTGCGAAGTCTACGTTTTTCAAGTAGGAGAGACTCGATCTGGATACTTGAGCGTCCAGTTCTTAGCGGGTTTGTGGATGAGGGTTCTGGCGTAGAATGTTTGGCGACAGAGGACATTACGTCCGTGAGGTGTTTAAGCGACTTGTCAAAGTCAGATTCAGAGGAAATTTCAGGATCAAGTTCGATGTGTGCACTTACATATTTTTTGTACTTCAGCCAGTTTGTTTTGTTTGATGTTAGATGTTGGGGGCGTACCAGAAGCTGCGGCTGTTCAGATAGACAGAGGAGAACTGGCGAATGGTCCGATGTAAGCTCTTCTAAGGTTTTTATGTTTATCAGCCTGTGCGAGACTCTTCTAATAACAGCGAAATCGATAATGTCAGGTTGTTTATTTGGATCTGTGGGCCAGTATGTAGGCCTAGCTGGTGAGACAAAGTCAAGCGCGTTACCAGAAGTGATAATAGCGTTGTATAATTGGCGGCCTTTGGGGTTGATAAGACGAGATCCCCAGTGGGGATGCTTTGCGTTATAATCACCGGCAGCTATAAAGCAGCGTCCTAGTGAGTTGTAGAAATTCATAAACTCATTTTCTGCAATACTGAAGCGTGGGGGGCAATATATGGCGGATAGGGTAAGTGGGCCGCCAATTAGGTTTATACGTAGGGATGTGGCCTGCAGGTAGTTAGTAGCGAATGTCTCCAATGGATGATGTTTTATGCGTTGTTTTATGAGTATACCGGTACCTCCGTGTGCTTTACCGTCCGGGTGGTTGGTCGCGTGGAATATATATCCGATGATATGGAAGTAGTTTTTATTAGTTAGATGGGTTTCAGAAAGTAGCATGATATCGATATTGTGGCTGTTTAGGAACTGTAGGGAAACGCCGGGAAACGCCGTTTGCGTTCCAGAAGCATATTTTTAAGGAGTCCATTTATACAGACTTTTGTTTGATCAGCAGTTCCATTAGAAGGCTCTGGTTTCGCAGTAGTTCTTGAAGGGAACTTTGAATCGTCATCATGACGTTTGCAAGAGTAGCTAGTGTAGATTCTAGACCGCTAAGTGTTTGTGGGGGAAGAGTTTGGTTTTGCTGCGTAGAAGGTTGACTTGTTGTTTGGCCATTTTGGCTTAAGAGCGGAAAATCATTTAGGTTTGATATGGGTGGCTGTGGACGCAATGCTGCAGGTTGGGCGGTAGATGTTTGTGAGATTCCAGGGTAGCGGAGTGCGTTGGCAAAGGAGACACCAGGAGTGGTTGTTGATGGGGTGAATATGTTTGGTTGGGCAGAGTGTTGAGCCGCGATTGGATTACTGCGTCTCTGATTTAGGCGGCTCTTGAGTTCTTTGTAGACGGGACAGCCCCGGTAGTTGGCAGTATGATTTCCCCAACAATTACTGCATTTCCTCAGAGTAGAGTCTTCTTTGTTTCCCAGGCGTGCTTCAATGCAATGCAAATCTCCACAGGCGACACAAACTGGACGCAGGGTGCAGTAGGTTCTTGTATGCCCGAACTCCTGGCAGTTGGTACACTGTACGGGGCCGTTCCGCTTATGCGGTTCCTCTACGGTGATTCTTCGGTGAAGGAGATATTGCAGATTGTAAATAGGATGCACTGCATTTTTCTTTAGAGGTTTCGTCTCTGGGGCCAGCTCAATCTTAAACAGTGGTTGGGGAATTTTATCCCTGTTCACTATGTTTACGATGTGCTTAACGTCGAAGCCATTTTCCGTGAGGCCTTCAGCTATTTCTGCTACCGCAACAGTCGATTCTATACCTTTAAGTACAACTTGTAGGCCTTTCTTACTTTTTAGTTGGTAAGTGTAGTAATTTATAAGCTCATTGTCGAGATATCTTGTTACAGAACGGAAGTTGTCTTCGTTGTTAACCTGGAGTTTTGTTTCTAATATGTTTCCTCTTTTTAGGGTATTGATATAGAAGTGGTTAGGCCCGATTACTTGTTTAAGCTTATTAATCAAATCGACACTGTTGTGTTTCCTAATATATATTGGCGGTGGCTTTACAGCTTTCATGACTTGAGGCGCCTGACCCTTGTCTTCTTCGGTCTCGCCAAGTATGGCAAATTTGTTTTCGGATGTTCGTGTGTTGCCTAAAGTTTTTGGAACTTTTGGCCAATTTGAGTTTACGTTTTTTTGTGGACTAAGCTTTCTTTTTATTTGTACATACCGATCGATCCCCGTCTGTACGAGAGTATTATTCGTAAGAGGGTCAGTAGAGCAAAGTTTTACTTATGGTGTTGAGATAGGCCACTGGGTAGCCGCCGACGTTAAAGTTGTTGTTGTCGTTGACGTTGCTGTAGTAAGAGAGGGTACAGTGCTGGTGGGCGCACAAGCCGAAGTAGTCGGTGCATCGATGAGAGAGAGAGGTGACGGGCATTGTGAACTCCACGACTGAGTAACGGCAGCGCTGCTTGAGCATAAAATCGCTGGTGACAGTGAGCGGGCTCTTTCGGTAGCGGTCAGTGACGTTAATTTTGTTGTTGCCTCCGATGAGTCAATTGAAATGTAAGCATTGTTCCGTGCAGAAGACAGCCGTCGTTCGTCTAGTTGTATTTGTTGCCGATCGCGACTTGGCTTCGTGGCTTTACCGGTTGCACTTGTTAATATTTTATTTGCGTTCGACATTTTTAATTGATTTGATTAGCTAGATCGGTTTTAAATTTAGTTTTAATCACAAGGAGATGTTGACCTTGGGGTATGGCATTGCTGCCAGCGTCTTTTCGCTATTTTTCTTAGTTTTGGTGGTCACTTTGTAGATTTTTGGAAGTCTTTCAGCAGGGCGAGCAAAAAGACACGTCTACGTGGTTCGGTGGTTCTGTTGGTACTTTGTTGCTACCCTAAAAATCCAAAAATGCAGGGTGAGATAAATGCCAAGGTAGACGAGCTGCTGGAAAAAGGATGTATCGATCCGTCCAGGAGTCCCTACAGCTCACCAATAGTCATGGTGAGAAAGAAGACTGGAAAGTGGAGGCTGTGTGTGGATTTCCGGCAAATAAACGCGAGGTCCATAAAGGACGCATACCCGATGCCGATGATAAATTACATCCTGGACCAGCTGCGAGATGCGAAGTACATCAGCAGTCTCGATCTAAAGGACGGTTACTGGCAGATCCCCTTATAGGCAGACAGCAGGCAGTATACGGCGTTTACTGTACCAGGGAAGGGCCATTTGGCTTTCAACAACATTCCAGCGGGCATTGGATCAGGTCATTGGACCAGAAATGATGCCGCACGCTTTCGCGTATCAGGACGACATTATCGTCATCGGACGAACGCTCGAAGAGCACATGGAAAACCTGAAGGAAGTTTTTAGGAGACTACGGGCTGCCAACCTGAAAGAAAATGCGGAAAAATGCAAGTTTTTTAGAAAGGAACTGCAATACTTGGGGCATCGCATAACAGACCAAGGCATCGAACAGACCCAGAAAAAGTGTCGGCAATTGCCTTAATAAAAACACCGGCCAACGTTAAGGAGTTACGACAATATTTGGGAGTGGCGTCGTGGTACAGGCGTTTTGTGCCAGATTTTGCGACGTTGGTGCATCCGTTGAATAGCCTGCTCCGGAAAAGCACAAAATGGGAATGGACAGATGACCATCAACAGGTGTTTGAAGCTGTCAAGGCCAGGCTAATCGCAGACCCAATCTTAGCATGCCCAGATTTCACAAAGACGTTTGTGCTGCAGACCGACGCCAGCGATTACGGGCTCGGTGCTATTCTCACACAGAATTCCGACCAAGGCGAGAGGGTGATCTCGTATTCCAGTAGGTCCCTGAATGGTTCGGAAAGAAATTTCTCAGCGACTGAGAAGGAATGCCTGGCAATTGTGTGGGCCATACGCAAGTTAAGGCCATACTTGGAGGGCTACCACTTCAAAGTGATCACGGATCATATGGCACTGAAGTGGTTGAATAGCATCGAGAGCCCAACCGGAAGAATCGCACGATGGGCGCTGGAACTGCAGCAATATGACTTTGAGATCGCGTACAGAAAGGGCCAGCTGAATATAGTAGCAGACGCACTATCACGACAGCCACTGCCAGAAACGTGTCGACGGGTAAAAACACAACAAGGAAACCGGGGAGTGTAACTGGATAAGGGATATGCGGAGCAAGATTTCCAAAAATCCTCAAAAATATTCAGACTACCTGACAGAAGCCGACCACCTATATAGCCACATACCGCACAGAGCAGGCAACGAGGATGTCACATCATGGAAGCTGTGCGTGCCAACCTTGTCCAGGCGGCTGGTAATGTCGGAGAACCACAACTCACCGACAGCTGGCCACATGGGCAGTCGGAAGACAATTGCCAAAATCGCAGCAAGATACCATTGGCCGGGAATGCACCGCGACATAAGGAAATATGTGCAAAACTGTGAGAGCTGCCTACGATATAAGCCAAGCCAAATACAGGCGGCCCGGAAAATGCTGACCCAAGTACCGGAAGAGCCGTGGGCCACTGTGTGCGCAGATTTCGTCGGATCACTGCCCCGCTCCAAACACGGGAATTCTATGGTACTAGCGCTGGTAGATGGGTTCTCCAAGTGGACCGAAATGGTGCCAATGCGCAGGGCAACGACGGAAACTCTGGAAAAGGCGATCCGCGAGCGGATCCTCGCAAGATACGGCGTACCCAAGGTGCTGATTACAGACAATGGCGTTCAGTTCACCAGCAGGGCGACGGAGAGAGCCAACAGGACGGTGAAAACGATGATCGCCCAGTTCACCGGGGCAGACCAGAGGACTTGGGACGAAAAGTGGCCGGAACTGCAGTGGGCCGTGAAAACGAGCGTGACTGAATCCACGGGATATTCGCCTGCCTTTATTACGCAAGGGAGAGAGCCTAGGTTACCCAGCGCACTGTACAACGAAGGAACAATCGTCACAGGAAGGCAAACGCAAACTCCGGCCGAGAACGCACAGAAGCTGAAAGAAATCTTTGAGCTGGTGAGGCAAAATATGGAAAAGGCAGCGCAGGATCAGGCACGCCACTACAATCTGCGTAGACGCCCATGGAAACCGAACATCGGTGACACAGTCTGGGCTAAAGAACATCATCTGTCCAAGGCTGCAGAAGGATTCGCCGCAAAATTGGCACCAAAATATGGCGGGCCTTTTAAGATAATGAATTTTAATTCGCCGGTGATATGCAGTTTGCGACATGAAAAGACTGGCAAAGAAAAAACCGCCCACGTTAGCCAATTAAAACAACAATTCATTGGTGCCCAAAACCGAGGATCGAAATCGGACTTAGCGGGGGCGCACTGTGAATCCAAAGAGAGGGAGAGGACGATACACAGTATCGAACTCACTCAGATGCATTAGGAGCACGAGAGCGGGAGAGGGAGGGTCATAGGATGCGGATGCCGTTACCGGGTAACGCACACCAAAGAGAGGACCCGTCGGAGCCCGTAGCAAGGGAAAGTCCAAAGGCCGCCGCGGATAACGGAACCAGGAACATGGGAAACCGAGGTTTCGTCAGCGCCCGAGCGCCACAAGACGGGCCTATTTAAATCAGGTCGCCAAGATGTACGGAAGCAGCAGCAGCAACAGTAAGGCCGTGTGGGGAGAGGGGCGGGGAGGCAGCACCGTTCAACAGCCAGCGGCGAGATGGAGGCGGGACTCAGGTTCCGCACTCCAGCTGCTGGCGTCCCCCCTGGTGTCGCGGTCCCCGTCGCCGAACCCCGAATCGGAGGACGAGAAGCGGATCACCGACGTAGAGCTGGAGGAGGAGGAGGAGGCCGGCGAGGTGCCCAATCGATGTCTTGTCTTCGAATATCCATGTGGAATGCCAATGGCGTTTCACGGCACAAACTTGAAATAACTCAATTCCTCAATGAAAACCAAATAGATGTAGTGCTGCTGGCAGAAACGCATCTCACAAGTAAATACAACTTCCAAATAAGAGGTTATACTTCATACTGCACAGATCATCCGGACGGTAAGGCTCACGGAGGAACTGGAATCCTAATCAGGGAACGCATTAAGCACCACTTTCACCAGAGGTTTGCAACAAATTATTTGCAGGCTACATCTATAAAACTACAAGCAGGCAACGGCAGTATCACTATAGCCGCTGTCTATTGCCCACCGCGTTTTACAATAACTGAAGAGCAATTCTTGGACTTCTACAATTTACTCGGAGATCGCTTTATAGCAGGAGGAGACTACAACGCCAAGCACACGCACTGGGGATCAAGACTAGTGACGCCCAAAGGAAGACAACTGTATAAAGCAATCATAAATTTGAGCAACAAACTCGACTATGTCTCCCCTGGCAGCCCCACATATTGGCCAGCTGACCCCAGAAAACTCCCGGACTTAATTGACTTCGCTGTGACCAAGAACATCCCAAGAACATCCCAAGAAATTTAGTCAGCGCCAAATCGCTATCGGACTTATCATCGGACCACTCGCCTGTTTTAATAACTCTCCTTCAAAGCCCGAAAGTAATCGAGCACCCCTTCAGGCTGACCTCGACTAGAACTAACTGGCTAAAGTACAAAAAGGACGTAAGTTCCCACATTGAACTAATACCACAGTTAAACATAGAGAACGACATCGACTTCTGTGCTGATGCCCTGGAGTCAGTACTCGTGGCAGCAGCCAAAATCTCAACACCAGAAGAGACAATCGTGCGTAGCAACCAATACAAAACTAATCTGCAAATCGAACAACTGGTTCGGGAAAAACGACGTCTACGACGCGTTTGGCAATCCTGCAGATCGCCCCATTCGAAGCAACTCTATAATGATGCCACCCGCAGACTCACCAAAACCCTCAAGCAAGAAGAGGAGCTTGCGCAGCGCCGGTACATCGAGAAACTGTCGCCGACCAATACAAAGCATCCTTTGTGGAGAGCTCACCCAAATTTAAGCTCTCCGATAGAATCAGTCACTCCGATTAGAAACTCCTCGGGTACTTGGGCCCGCAGTGACGAAGACAGAGCCGAAACATTTGCTTTACACCTACGAAATGTATTTCAGCCGAACGCCGCCACAAACTCTCTTCAACTACCGCCGTTTAGCTCTGAAAATGCAATTAACCCGATTTTGTATCAAACACCTGAAATTGCTAACGTCATTAGGAAGCAAATAAAACCGAAAAAGGCTCCAGGGGCCGACCTAATAACCCCAAAAATGATAATTGAACTTCCAAACTGCGCAGTGGATGTTATATGCAAGCTATTTAACGGGATCGCAAAACTTGGCTACTACCCCAAAAAATGGATAAAGTCTGTGGTTATAATGATACCTGGGAGCACACAATTCCCTCATCGTACAGGCCAATAAGCTAACTATCGTGCCTGTCCAAATTACTAGAATGCATGCTCACGCGCATTACACCATATTTAAGAGAACAAAACTTAATCCCGGCACATCAATTCGGGTTTCGTGAAAGGCACGGAACCATCGAGCAAGTCAACCGGATAATTTCAGAAATTCGTACAGCCTTCGAACATCGGGAATATTGTAGTGCGATATTCCTCGACGTTTTTCAGGCATTCGACCGAGTGTGGCTTGAAGGCCTTATGCATAAAATCATAACATTACTGCCAGAAAACACTCATAAGTTACTTAAGTCGTACCTCTACCACAGAGTCTTTGAGGTTAGATGCAATACAACGACATCCAACGAGTATAACATTGAAGCCGGAGTCCCACAAGGTAGCGCCCTGGGCCCTACCCTGTTTATCCTATACACAGCAGACATCCCTACGAACGAGAGGCTGACTACGTCCACATTTGCTGACGACACCGCAATCCTGAGCCGCTCGAGATGCCCAACTAGAGCAACAGCTCAACTGGCTGATCATTTGGTGGTAGTTGAAAAGTGGCTATCAGACTGGCGAATCAAAATTAATGAACAAAAGTGTAAACATATAACGTTTACCCTTAACAGACAATCGTGCCCGCCGCTAACTTTGAATGGTACGCAGATTCCCCAAGCCAGCGATGTAACATATCTCGGCGTCCACCTCGACAGACGCCTAACCTGGCGGAGGCACATTGAATGCAAGAAAGTACATCTCAGACTTAAAGCTAGCAGCCTACACTGGATTATAAATTCTCGATCACCCCTGTGTCTGGACTTTAAAGTTCTTCTCTACAACTCCACCCTCAAGCCCATTTGGACCTACGGCTCCCAGCTCTGGGGGAACGTGAGCAACAGCAACGTTGACATCATACAGCGCTCACAATCAAAAATCCTGCGAACAATCACTGGGGCACCATGGTATGTTCGGAACGAAAACATCCACAGGGATCTGGGCATACCACCGGTCAAAGATGAAATAGCAAAGCAGAAAGCGGCCTACCATAACAAGCTTACACTGCACCCAAATAATCTCGCAAGGAACCTAAGACGGGTTTCGAACAGAACTCGTCTGCATCGTAACGATCTACCAGCCCAGCAATAAATATTAGGGCCCGTTAGTCTAAATTCAGTCTACATGACTGTAAGTTTAGTTATATTCTTAAGATTTGATATACTTATTGTTAGTCTCATATAGAGAAGATTCAATAAATAAAGCATATATTTACAAAAAAAAAAATTTTTCGGTTTTTTAATCAAATCCCTAGGAAATAGTGGTCGAATGTTGGAATGGCATACCTCGTTGAATTCGTTAGCAAATGTCCAACAAAGCAGCGTTTACAGAGAAAAAAAACATATGTAAAATTAAAAAAAAAAAAAAAATCCTACCCCATCCCTTATGACAAATCTAAAATCCGAAGAAACCCAAAACCCTGGGAAATAGTGGTCGTATGTTGGAATATCATACCTCGTTGAATTCGTTACAAAATTTCCAACAAAGTGTCATTTGCAGAAAAAAAAATCATTTGTAAAATTTTTTCGAAAAAAAAAACAGTGCCCCATCCCTTATGACAAAGCCAAATTCCGAGGAAAATCACCTCGATTTTTCGGTTTTTTAATCAAAACCCTGGGAAATAGTGGTCGTATGTTGGAATGGCATACTTAGTTAAATTCTTTGCAAAATTTCCAACAAAGTGTCATTTACAGAAAAAAAAAATCAATTGAAAAATTTTTTCGAAAAAAAAAACATGACCCCCACCCTTATGACAAGGATCAAATCCACAGAAAATCACCTCGATGTTACATATTTTTAATCAAAACCCTGGGAAATAGTGGTCGGATGTTGGAATGGCATACCTCGTTGAATTCATTACAAAATTTCCAACAAAGTGTAATTTACAGAAAAAAAAATAATTTGAAAAATTTTTTCGAAAAAAAAACATGACCCTCACCCTTATGACAAGGTTCAAATCCAAAAAAAATCAGCTCGATTTTTCATGTTTTTAATCAAAACCCTGGGAAATAGTGGTCGGATGTTGGAATGGCATACCTATTTAAATTCGTTACAAAATTTCCAACAAAGTGTCATTTACAGAAAAAAAATCATTTAAAAAATTTTTTCGATAAAAAATCACCCCGATTTTTCAGGTTCTTAATCAAAACCCTGGGAAATAGTGGTCGGATGTTGGAATGGCATACCTATTTAAATTCGTTACAAAATTTCCAACAAAGTGTCATTTACAGAAAAAAAATCATTTGCGAAATTTATGACAAGGCTCAAATCCAAAGAAAATCCCCTCTATTTTTCATGTTTTTAATCAAAACCATGGGAAATAGTCGTCTGATGTTGGAATGGCATACCTCATTGAATTAGTCACAAAATTTCCAACAGATTGTCATTTACAGAAAAAAAATCATTTGTAAAATTTTTTCCGAAAAAAACCATTGCCCCATCCTCTATGACAAAGCCAAATTCCGAGGAAAATCACCTCGATTTTTCGGTTTTTTAATCAAAACCCTGGGAAATAGTGGTCGGATGTTGGAATGGCATACCTATTTAAATTCGTTACAAAATTTCCAACAAAGTGTCATTTACAGAAAAAAAAATCAATTGAAAAATTTTTTCGATAAAAAAAACATGACCCCCACCCTTATGACAAGGCTCAAATCCACAGAAAATCACCTCAATGTTACATATTTTTAATCAAAACCCTGGGAAATAGTGGTCGGATGTTGGAATGGCATACCTCGTTGAATTCATTACAAAATTTCCAACAAAGTGTCATTTACAGAAAAAAAATAAATTGAAAAATTTTTTCGAAGAAAAAACATTACCCTCACCCCCATAACAAGGCTCAAATCCGAAGAAAATCACCTCGATTTTTCATATTTTTAATCAAAACCCTGGGAAATAGTGGTCGGATGTTGGAATGGCATACCTAGTTTAATTCGTTACAGAATTTCCAACAGTCACATGTACAGACAAAAAAAAACATTTTAAAAATTTAAAAAAAAAAAAACGAGGACGGAAGCTAACTTCGGCAAGCCGAAGTTTTAATACCCTTGCAGACTTTGCCGAAATTGCTAAAACTGAAAAAGTAGCGAAAGGAATAAGGTATACATAAATAAACTAGATTTGCGTCGTTTGATGTCAATTGCTTTTATACTGCAAAAATGTCATATAAAAAATGGAAAAAAGGGATACTTTCGCAGCCTTTAACTATTTTTCCTACGGAAGCTATAAGAAATAGACGTCCGATCGGCAAGCGCTTTTACCCTAATCAAGATATGCGTAAATAAATAAGACTTGGAAAAATGTCAGTAGCTTACACACTACGCGAAAAATTCAGAAAACCAACAAATTTGGACCGATTTCACCCTGTTGTTCCTATGGGAGCTGTAGGATATAGACGTCCGATCGTCACGTGCTTTTACCCTAATCAAGGTATGCATAAAAAAATACGATTTGGAAAGATTCATGTCAATTGCTTATATACTGTGCGAAATATCCTAAAAATCATTAAATTTTAACCGATTTCACCGTATTGTTCCTATGGGAGCTATAGGATATAGACGTCCGATCGCCAAGCGCTTTAACCCTGATCAAGTTATGCAAAAAAAAATAAGATTTCGAAAGATTTATGTTAATAGCTTTTACACTGCGCGAAATATCTTCCATTCTTGAAAGTTATATCCGATTGTTCCTATGGGAGCTATAGGATATAGACGTCCGATCAGCACGCGCTTTTACCTTGATGAAGGAATGCATAAAAAAATACGATTTGAAAAAATTTATAGCAATAGCTTTTACACAGCGCGAAATATTCTGAAAAACATAAAATTTGGACCGATTTTACCCTATTGTTCCAATGGGAGCTATAGGATATAGACGTCCGATCGCCACGCGCTTTTACCCTGATCAAGGTATGCATAAAAAAATACGATTTGGAAAGATTCATGTCAATAGCTTTTACACTGCGCGAAATATCATCAATTCTTGCAAGATAAATCCGATTGTTCCTATGGGAGCCATAGGATATAGACGTCCGATCGGGGCGATTTTCAAACTTGATCTGCGTACACATGTTTTAGGACGAGTGTGAAAGTTTCAGATCGCTAGCTTTTAAACTGAGCTCGCAAACGGTATTGAAACAGGGACAGACGGACAGACGGACATGGCTATATCGACTCCCCTATTGATCCTGATCAAGAATAAATATACTTTATAGGGTCGGAAACGTCTCCTTCACTGCGTTACAAACTTCTGACCAAAATTATAATACCCTCTGCAAGGGTATAAAAACATGACCCCCACCCTTATGACAAAGCCAAAATCCGAAGAAAAACACCTCGATTTTTCGGTTTTTTAATCAAAACCCTGGGAAATAGTGGTCGAATGTTGGAATGGCATACCTAGTTAAATTCTTTGCAAAAATTTCCAACAAAGTGTCATTTACAGAAAACAAAATCAATTGAAAAATTTTTTCGATAAAAAAAACATGACCCCCACCCTTATGACAAGGCTCAAATCCACAGAAAATCACCTCAATGTTACATATTTTTAATCAAAACCCTGGGAAATAGTGGTCGGATGTTGGAATGGCATACTTCGTTGAATTCATTACAAAATTTCCAACAAAGTGTCATTTACAGAAAAAAATAAATTGAAAAATTTTTTCGAAGAAAAAACATTACCCTCACCCCCATAACAAGGCTCAAATCCGAAGAAAATCACCTCGATTTTTCATATTTTTAATCAAAACCCTGGGAAATAGTGGTCGGATGTTGGAATGGCATACCTAGTTTAATTCGTTACAGAATTTCCAACAGTCACATGTACAGACAAAAAAAAACATTTTAAAAATTTTTTAAAAAAAAAACGAGGACGGAAGCTAACTTCGGCAAGCCGAAGTTTTAATACCCTTGCAGACTTTGCCGAAATTGCTAAAACTGAAAAAGTAGCGAAAGGAATAAGGTATACATAAATAAACTAGATTTGCGTCGTTTGATGTCAATTGCTTTTATACTGCAAAAATGTCATATAAAAATGGAAAAAAGGGATACTTTCGCAGCCTTTAACTATTTTTCCTACGGAAGCTATAAGAAATAGACGTCCGATCGGCAAGCGCTTTTACCCTAATCAAGATATGCGTAAATAAATAAGACTTGGAAAAATGTCAGTAGCTTACACACTACGCGAAAAATTCAGAAAACCAACAAATTTGGACCGATTTCACCCTGTTGTTCCTATGGGAGCTGTAGGATATAGACGTCCGATCGTCACGTGCTTTTACCCTAATCAAGGTATGCATAAAAAAATACGATTTGGAAAGATTCATGTCAATTGCTTATATACTGTGCGAAATATCCTAAAAATCATTAAATTTTAACCGATTTCACCGTATTGTTCCTATGGGAGCTATAGGATATAGACGTCCGATCGCCAAGCGCTTTAACCCTGATCAAGTTATGCATAAAAAAATAAGATTTGGAAAGATTTATGTTAATAGCTTTTACACTGCGCGAAATATCTTCCATTCTTGAAAGTTATATCCGATTGTTCCTATGGGAGCTATAGGATATAGACGTCCGATCAGCACGCGCTTTTACCTTGATGAAGGAATGCATAAAAAAATACGATTTGAAAAAATTTATAGCAATAGCTTTTACACAGCGCGAAATATTCTGAAAAACATAAAATTTGGACCGATTTTACCCTATTGTTCCAATGGGAGCTATAGGATATAGACGTCCGATCGCCACGCGCTTTTACCCTGATCAAGGTATGCATAAAAAATACGATTTGGAAAGATTCATGTCAATAGCTTTTACACTGCGCGAAATATCATCAATTCTTGCAAGATAAATCCGATTGTTCCTATGGGAGCCATAGGATATAGACGTCCGATCGGGGCGATTTTCAAACTTGATCTGCGTACACATGTTTTAGGACGAGTGTGAAAGTTTCAGATCGCTAGCTTTTAAACTGAGCTCGCAAACGGTATTGAAACAGACGGACAGACGGACAGACGGACATGGCTATATCGACTCCCCTATTGATCCTGATCAAGAATATATATACTTTATAGGGTCGGAAACGTCTCCTTCACTGCGTTACAAACTTCTGACCAAAATTATAATACCCTCTGCAAGGGTATAAAAACATGACCCCCACCCTTATGACAAAGCCAAAATCCGAAGAAAAACACCTCGATTTTTCGGTTTTTTAATCAAAACCCTGGGAAATAGTGGTCGAATGTTGGAATGGCATACCTAGTTAAATTCTTTGCAAAAATTTCCAACAAAGTGTCATTTACAGAAAAAAAAAATCAATTGAAAAATTTTTTCGAAAAAAAAAACATGACCCCCACCCTTATGACAAGGCTCAAATCCACAGAAAATCGCCTCGATGTTACATATTTTTAATCAAAACCCTGGGAAATAGTGGTCGGATGTTGGAATGGCATACCTCGTTGAATTCATTACAAAATTTCCAACAAAGTGTAATTTACAGAAAAAAAATAATTTGAAAAATTTTTTTCGAAAAAAAAACATGACCCTCACCCTTATGACAAGGTTCAAATCCAAAAAAAATCAGCTCGATTTTTCATGTTTTTAATCAAAACCCTGGGAAATAGTGGTCGGATGTTGGAATGGCATACCTATTTAAATTCGTTACAAAATTTCCAACAAAGTGTCATTTACAGAAAAAAAATCATTTAAAAAATTTTTTCGATAAAAAATCACCCCGATTTTTCAGGTTTTTAATCAAAACCCTGGGAAATAGTGGTCGGATGTTGGAATGGCATACCTATTTAAATTCGTTACAAAATTTCCAACAAAGTGTCATTTACAGAAAAAAAATCATTTAAAAAATTTTTTCGATAAAAAATCACCCCGATTTTTCATGTTTTTAATCAAAACCATGGGAAATAGTCGTCTGATGTTGGAATGGCATACCTCATTGAATTAGTCACAAAATTTCCAACAGATTGTCATTTACAGAAAAAAAAATCATTTGTAAAATTTTTTCGAAAAAAAAACATTGCCCCATCCTCTATGACAAAGCCAAATTCCGAGGAAAATCACCTCGATTTTTCGGTTTTTTAATCAAAACCCTGGGAAATAGTGGTCGGATGTTGGAATGGCATACCTATTTAAATTCGTTACAAAATTTCCAACAAAGTGTCATTTACAGAAAAAAAATCAATTGAAAAATTTTTTCGATAAAAAAACATGACCCCCACCCTTATGACAAGGCTCAAATCCACAGAAAATCACCTCAATGTTACATATTTTTAATCAAAACCCTGGGAAATAGTGGTCGGATGTTGGAATGGCATACCTCGTTGAATTCATTACAAAATTTCCAACAAAGTGTCATTTACAGAAAAAAATAAATTGAAAAATTTTTTTCGAAGAAAAAACATTACCCTCACCCCCATAACAAGGCTCAAATCCGAAGAAAATCACCTCGATTTTTCATATTTTTAATCAAAACCCTGGGAAATAGTGGTCGGATGTTGGAATGGCATACCTAGTTTAATTCGTTACAGAATTTCCAACAGTCACATGTACAGACAAAAAAAACATTTTAAAAATTTTTCAAAAAAAAACGAGGACGGAAGCTAACTTCGGCAAGCCGAAGTTTTAATACCCTTGCAGACTTTGCCGAAATTGCTAAAACTGAAAAAAGTAGCGAAAGGAATAAGGTATACATAAATAAACTAGATTTGCGTCGTTTGATGTCAATTGCTTTTATACTGCAAAAATGTCATATAAAAATGGAAAAAAGGGATACTTTCGCAGCCTTTAACTATTTTTCCTACGGAAGCTATAAGAAATAGACGTCCGATCGGCAAGCGCTTTTACCCTAATCAAGATATGCGTAAATAAATAAGACTTGGAAAAATGTATGTCAGTAGCTTACACACTACGCGAAAAATTCAGAAAACCAACAAATTTGGACCGATTTCACCCTGTTGTTCCTATGGGAGCTGTAGGATATAGACGTCCGATCGTCACGTGCTTTTACCCTAATCAAGGTATGCATAAAAAAATACGATTTGGAAAGATTCATGTCAATTGCTTATATACTGTGCGAAATATCCTAAAAATCATTAAATTTTAACCGATTTCACCGTATTGTTCCTATGGGAGCTATAGGATATAGACGTCCGATCGCCAAGCGCTTTAACCCTGATCAAGTTATGCATAAAAAAATAAGATTTGGAAAGATTTATGTTAATAGCTTTTACACTGCGCGAAATATCTTCCATTCTTGAAAGTTATATCCGATTGTTCCTATGGGAGCTATAGGATATAGACGTCCGATCAGCACGCGCTTTTACCTTGATGAAGGAATGCATAAAAAATACGATTTGAAAAAATTTATAGCAATAGCTTTT
This sequence comes from Drosophila rhopaloa, assembly GCF_018152115.1. Taxonomy (NCBI): domain Eukaryota; kingdom Metazoa; phylum Arthropoda; class Insecta; order Diptera; family Drosophilidae; genus Drosophila; species Drosophila rhopaloa. The sequence continues at coordinate 130,109 of NW_025335048.1, forward strand.
ACACAGCGCGAAATATTCTGAAAAACATAAAATTTGGACCGATTTTACCCTATTGTTCCAATGGGAGCTATAGGATATAGACGTCCGATCGCCACGCGCTTTTACCCTGATCAAGGTATGCATAAAAAAATACGATTTGGAAAGATTCATGTCAATAGCTTTTACACTGCGCGAAATATCATCAATTCTTGCAAGATAAATCCGATTGTTCCTATGGGAGCCATAGGATATAGACGTCCGATCGGGGCGATTTTCAAACTTGATCTGCGTACACATGTTTTAGGACGAGTGTGAAAGTTTCAGATCGCTAGCTTTTAAACTGAGCTCGCAAACGGTATTGAAACAGACGGACAGACGGACATGGCTATATCGACTCCCCTATTGATCCTGATCGAGAATATATATACTTTATAGGGTCGGAAACGTCTCCTTCACTGCGTTACAAACTTCTGACCAAAATTATAATACCCTCTGCAAGGGTATAAAAACATGACCCCCACCCTTATGACAAAGCCAAAATCCGAAGAAAAACACCTCGATTTTTCGGTTTTTTAATCAAAACCCTGGGAAATAGTGGTCGAATGTTGGAATGGCATACCTAGTTAAATTCTTTGCAAAAATTTCCAACAAAATGTCATTTACAGAAAAAAAAAATCAATTGAAAAATTTTTTCGATAAAAAAAACATGACCCCCACCCTTATGACAAGGCTCAAATCCACAGAAAATCACCTCAATGTTACATATTTTTAATCAAAACCCTGGGAAATAGTGGTCGGATGTTGGAATGGCATACCTAGTTTAATTCGTTACAGAATTTCCAACAGTCACATGTACAGACAAAAAAAAACATTTTAAAAATTTTTTCAAAAAAAAACGAGGACGGAAGCTAACTTCGGCAAGCCGAAGTTTTAATACCCTTGCAGACTTTGCCGAAATTGCTAAAACTGAAAAAGTAGCGAAAGGAATAAGGTATACATAAATAAACTAGATTTGCGTCGTTTGATGACAATTGCTTTTATACTGCAAAAATGTCATATAAAAATGGAAAAAAGGGATACTTTCGCAGCCTTTAACTATTTTTCCTACGGAAGCTATAAGAAATAGACGTCCGATCGGCAAGCGCTTTTACCCTAATCAAGATATGCGTAAATAAATAAGACTTGGAAAAATGTATGTCAGTAGCTTACACACTACGCGAAAAATTCAGAAAACCAACAAATTTGGACCGATTTCACCCTGTTGTTCCTATGGGAGCTGTAGGATATAGACGTCCGATCGTCACGTGCTTTTACCCTAATCAAGGTATGCATAAAAAAATACGATTTGGAAAGATTCATGTCAATTGCTTATATACTGTATATATATCCTAAAAATCATTAAATTTTAACCGATTTCACCGTATTGTTCCTATGGGAGCTATAGGATATAGACGTCCGATCGCCAAGCGCTTTAACCCTGATCAAGTTATGCATAAAAAAATAAGATTTGGAAAGATTTATGTTAATAGCTTTTACACTGCGCGAAATATCTTCCATTCTTGAAAGTTATATCCGATTGTTCCTATGGGAGCTATAGGATATAGACGTCCGATCAGCACGCGCTTTTACCTTGATGAAGGAATGCATAAAAAAATACGATTTGAAAAAATTTATAGCAATAGCTTTTACACAGCGCGAAATATTCTGAAAAACATAAAATTTGGACCGATTTTACCCTATTGTTCCAATGGGAGCTATAGGATATAGACGTCCGATCGCCACGCGCATTTACCCTGATCAAGGTATGCATAAAAAAATACGATTTGGAAAGATTCATGTCAATAGCTTTTACACTGCGCGAAATATCATCAATTCTTGCAAGATAAATCCGATTGTTCCTATGGGAGCCATAGGATATAGACGTCCGATCGGGGCGATTTTCAAACTTGATCTGCGTACACATGTTTTAGGACGAGTGTGAAAGTTTCAGATCGCTAGCTTTTAAACTGAGCTCGCAAACGGTATTGAAACAGACGGACAGACGGACAGACGGACATGGCTATATCGACTCCCCTATTGATCCTGATCAAGAATATATATACTTTATAGGGTCGGAAACGTCTCCTTCACTGCGTTACAAACTTCTGACCAAAATTATAATACCCTCTGCAAGGGTATAAAAACATGACCCCCACCCTTATGACAAAGCCAAAATCCGAAGAAAAACACCTCGATTTTTCGGTTTTTTAATCAAAACCCTGGGAAATAGTGGTCGAATGTTGGAATGGCATACCTAGTTAAATTCTTTGCAAAAATTTCCAACAAAGTGTCATTTACAGAAAAAAAAAATCAATTGAAAAATTTTTTCGAAAAAAAAAACATGACCCCCACCCTTATGACAAGGCTCAAATCCACAGAAAATCACCTCGATGTTACATATTTTTAATCAAAACCCTGGGAAATAGTGGTCGGATGTTGGAATGGCATACCTCGTTGAATTCATTACAAAATTTCCAACAAAGTGTAATTTACAGAAAAAAAATAATTTGAAAAATTTTTTTCGAAAAAAAAACATGACCCTCACCCTTATGACAAGGTTCAAATCCAAAAAAAATCAGGTCGATTTTTCATGTTTTTAATCAAAACCCTGGGAAATAGTGGTCGGATGTTGGAATGGCATACCTATTTAAATTCGTTACAAAATTTCCAACAAAGTGTCATTTACAGAAAAAAAATCATTTAAAAAATTTTTTCGATAAAAAATCACCTCGATTTTTCAGGTTTTTAATCAAAACCCTCGAAAATAGTGGTCGGATGTTGGAATGGCATACCTATTTAAATTCGTTACAAAATTTCCAACAAAGTGTCATTTACAGAAAAAAAATCATTTGCAAAATTTAAGACAAGGCTCAAATCCAAAGAAAATCCCCTCGATTTTTCATGTTTTTAATCAAAACCATGGGAAATAGTCGTCTGATGTTGGAAGGGCATACCTCATTGAATTAGTCACAAAATTTCCAACAGATTGTCATTTACAGAAAAAAAAATCATTTGTAAAATTTTTTCGAAAAAAAAACATGGGAAATAGTCGTCTGATGTTGGAAGGGCATACCTCATTGAATTAGTCACAAAATTTCCAACAGATTGTCATTTACAGAAAAAAAAATCATTTGTAAAATTTTTTCGAAAAAAAAACATTGCCCCATCCTCTATGACAAAGCCAAATTCCGAGGAAAATCACCTCGATTTTTCGGTTTTTTAATCAAAACCCTGGGAAATAGTGGTCGGATGTTGGAATGGCATACCTATTTAAATTCGTTACAAAATTTTCAACAAAGTGTCATTTACAGAAAAAAAATAAATTGAAAAATTTTTTCGAAGAAAAAACATTACCCTCACCCCCATAACAAGGCTCAAATCCGAAGAAAATCACCTCGATTTTTCATATTTTTAATCAAAACCCTGGGAAATAGTGGTCGGATGTTGGAATGGCATACCTAGTTTAATTCGTTACAGAATTTCCAACAGTCTCATGTACAGACAAAAAAAAACATTTTAAAAATTTTTTCAAAAAAAAAAACATGACCCCCACCCTTATGACAAAGCCAAAATCCGAAGAAAAACACCTCGATTTTTCGGTTTTTTAATCAAAACCCTGGGAAATAGTGGTCGAATGTTGGAATGGAATACCTCGTTGAATTCGTTACCAAATGTCCAACAAAGTGGAATTTCCAGAAACAAATATCAATTGAAAAATTTTTTCGAAAAAAAATGATGACCCCCACCCTTTTGACAAGGCTCAAATCCACAGAAAATCACCTCGATTTTTCATATTTTTAATCAAAACCCTGGGAAATAGTGGTCGGATGTTGGAATGGCATACCTAGTTTAATTCGTTACAGAATTTCCAACAGTCTCATGTACAGACAAAAAAAAACATTTTAAAAATTTTTTCAAAAAAAAAAACATGACCCCCACTCTTATGACAAAGCCAAAATCCGAAGAAAAACACCTCGATTTTTCGGTTTCTTAATCAAAACCCTGGGAAATAGTGGTCGAATGTTGGAATGGAATACCTCGTTGAATTCGTTACCAAATGTCCAACAAAGTGGAATTTCCAGAAACAAATATCAATTGAAAAATTTTTTCGAAAAAAAATGATGACCCCCACCCTTATGACAAGGCTCAAATCCACAGAAAATCACCTCGATGTTACATATTTTTAATCAAAACCCTGGGAAATAGTGGTCGGATGTTGGAATGGCATACCTCGTTGAATTCGTTTCAAAATTTCCAAGAAAGTGTCATTAACAGAAAAAAAAAATCATTTAAAAAATTTTTTTCGATAAAAAAACATGACCCCCACCGTTATGACAAGGCTCAAATCCACAGAAAATCACCTCGATTTTTCATATTTTTTATCAAAACCCTGGGAAATAGTGGTCGATGTTGGAATGGCATACCTAGTTTAATTCGTTACAAAATTTCCAATAAAGTGTCATTTACGAAAAAAAAAAATCATTTGAAGAATTTTTTCGAAAAAAAACATGACTCTCACCCCATTATGACAAGGTCCAAATCCGGATAAAATCAGCTCGATTTTTCGGTTTTTTAATCAAATAGTGGTCGGATGTTGGAATGGCATACTACGTTGAATTCGTTACAAAATTTTCAACAAAATGTCATTTACAGAAAAAAAAATTATTTAAAAAATTGTTTCGAAAAGAAATCATGTCCCCACTCCATTATGACAAGGCCTAAATCCGGATAATATCAGCTCGATTTTTCGGTTTTTTAATCAAACCCCTGGGAAATAGTGGTCGAATGTTGGATACCTCGTTGAATTCAATACAAAATTTCCAACAAAGTGTCATTTACAGAAAAAAAAAATCATTTGAAAAATTTTTTCGAAAAAAAACCATGACCCCCACCCTTATGACACGGCTCAAATCCGAAGAAAATCACCTCTTAATCAAAACCCTGTGAAATAGTGGTCGAATGTTGGAATGGCATACCTCGTTGAATTCGTTACAAAATTTCCAACAAAGTGTCATTTACAGAAAAAAAAATCATTTTAAAAATTTTTTCGATAAAAAAACATAACTCCCACCCTTATGACAAGGCTCAAATCCAAAGAAAATCACCCCGATTTTTCAGGTTTTTAATCAAAACCCTGGAAAATAGTGGTCGGATGTTGGAATGGCATACCTATTTAAATTCGTTACAAAATTTCCAACAAAGTGTCATTTACAGAAAAAAAATCATTTGCAAAATTTATGACAAGGCTCAAATCCAAAGAAAACCATGGGAAAATAGTGGTCTGATGTTGGAATGGCATACCTCATTGAATTAGTCACAAAATTTCCAACAGATTGTCATTTACAGAAAAAAAAATCATTTGTAAAATTTTTTCGAAAAAAAAAACATTGCCCCATCCTCTATGACAAAGTCAAATTCCGAGGAAAATCACCTCGATTTTTCGGTTTTTTAATCAAAACCCTGGGAAATAGTGGTCGTATGTTGGAATGGCATACCTAGTTAAATTCTTTGCAAAATTTCCAACAAAGTGTCATTTACAAAAAAAAAAAATCAATTTAAAAATTTTTTCGAAAAAAAAACATGACCCCCACCCTTATGACAAGGCTCAAATCCACAGAAAATCACCTCGATGTTACATATTTTTAATCAAAACCCTGGGAAATAGTGGTCGGATGTTGGAATGGCAACCTCGTTGAATTCATTACAAAATTTCCAACAAAGTGTAATTTACAGAAAAAAAAATAATTAGAAAAATTTTTCCAAAAAAAAAAACATGACCCTCACCCTTATGACAAGGTTCAAATCCAAAAAAAATCAGCTCGATTTTTCATGTTTTTAATCAAAACCCTGGGAAATAGTGGTCGGATGTTGGAATGGCATACCTATTTAAATTCGTTACAAAATTTCCAACAAAGTATCATTTACAGAAAAAAAAAATCAATTGAAAAATTTTTTCGATAAAAAAAACATGACCACCACCCTTATGACAAGGCTCAAATCCACACAAAATCACCTCGATGTTACATATTTTTAATCAAAACCCTGGGAAATAGTGGTCGGATGTTGGAATGGCATACCTCGTAGAATTCATTACAAAATTTCCAACAAAGTGTCATTTACAGAAAAAAAATAAATTGAAAAATTTTTTCGAAGAAAAAACATTACCCTCACCCTCATAACAAGGCTCAAATCCGAAGAAAATCACCTCGATTTTTCATATTTTTAATCAAAACCCTGGGAAATAGTGGTCGGATGTTGGAATGGCATACCTAGTTTAATTCGTTACAGAATTTCCAATAGTCTCATGTACAGACAAAAAAAAACATTTTAAAAATTAAAAGAAAAAAAAAACATGAGCCCCACCCTTATGACAAAGCCAAAATCCGAAGAAAAACACCTCGATTTTTCGGTTTTTTAATCAAAACCCTGGGAAATAGTGGTCGAATGTTGGAATGGCATACCTCGTTGAATTCGTTACCAAATGTCCAACAAAGTGGCATTTCCAGAAACAAATATCAATTGAAAAAATTTTTTCGAAAAAAATGATGACCCCCACCCTTATGACAAGGCTCAAATCCACAGAAAATCACATCGATGTTACATATTTTTAATCAAAACCCTGGGAAATTGTGGTCGAATGTTGGAATGGCATACCTCGTTGAATTCAATACAAAATTTCCAACAAAGTGTCATTTACAGAAAAAAAAATCATAAGAAAAATGTTTTTGAAAAAAAACCATGACCCCTACCCTTATGACAAGGCTCAAATCCGAAGAAAATCACCTCGATTTTTCGGTTTCTTAATCAAAACCCTGTGAAATAGTGTTCGAATGTTGGAATGGCATACCTCGTTGAATTCGTTAAAAAATTTCCAACAAAGTGTCATTTACAGAAAAAAAAAATCATTTGTAAAATTTTTTCGATAAAAAAAATATGACCCCCACCTTTATGACAAGGCTCAAATCTACAGAAAATCACCTTGATTTTTCATATTTTTAATCAAAACCCTGGGAAATAGTGGTCGATGTTGGAATGGCATACCTAGTTTAATTCGTTACAGAATTTCCAACAGTCTCATTTACAGACAAAAAAACATTTTAAACATTTTTTCGAAAAAAAAACATGACCCCCACCCTTATGACAAAGCCAAAATCCGAAGAAAAACACCTCGATTTTTCGGTTTTTTAATCAAATCCCTGGCAAATAGTGGTCGAATGTTGGAGTGGCATACCTCGTTGAATTCAATACAAAATTTCCAACAAAGTGTCATTTACAGAAAAAAAATCATTTGACAAATTTTTTCGAAAAAAAACCATGACCCCCATCCTTATGACAAGGCTCAAATCCGAAGAAAATCATCTCGATTTTTCGGTTTCTTAATCAAAACCCTGTGAAATAGTGGTCGGATGTTGGAATGGCATACCTCGTTGAATTCGTTAAAAAATTTCCAACAAAGTGTCATTTACAGAAAAAAAAATCATTTGTAAAAATTTTTTCGTAAAAAAAAATATGACCCCCACCTTTATGACAAGGCTCAAATCTACAGAAAATCACCTTGATTTTTCATATTTTTAATCAAAACCCTGGGAAATAGTGGTCGATGTTGGAATGGCATACCTAGTTTAATTCGTTACAGAATTTCCAACAGTCTCATTTACAGACAAAAAAACATTTTAAACATTTTTTTCGAAAAAAACATGACCCCACCCTTATGACAAAGCCAAAATCCGAAGAAAAACACCTCGATTTTTTCGGTTTTTTTAATCAAAACCCTGGCAAATAGTGGTCGAATGTTGGAGTGGCATACCTCGTTGAATTCAATACAAAATTTCCAACAAAGTGTCATTTACAGAAAAAAAATCATAAGAAAAATGTTTTTGAAAAAAAACCATGACCCCCACCCTTATGACAAAGCCAAAATCCGAAGAAAATCACCTCGATTTTTCGGTTTCTTAATCAAAACCCTGTGAAATAGTGGTCGAATGTTGGAATGGCATACCTCGTTGAATTCGTTACAAAATTTCCAACAAAGTGTCATCTACAGAAAAAAAATCATTTAAAACAATTGTTTCATGTCCCCACATTATGACAAGGCCCAAATCCGGATAATATCAGCTCGATTTTTCGGTTTTTTTATCAAAACCCTGGGAAATAGTGGTCGAATGTTGGAATGGCATACCTCGTTGAATTCAATACAAAATTTCCAACAAAGTGTCATTTACAGAAAAAAAATCATATGAAAAATTTTTTCGAAAAAAAACCATGACCCCCACCCTTATGACAAGGCTCAAGTCCGAAGAAAATCACCTCGATTTTTCGGTTTCTTAATCAAAACCCTGTGAAATAGTGGTCGAATGTTGGAATGGCATACCTCGTTGAATTCGTTACAAAATTTCCAACAAAGTGTCATTTACAGAAAAAAACGAGGACGGAAGCTAACTTCGGCAAGCCGAAGTTTTAATACCCTTGCAGACTTTGCCGAAATTGCTAAAACTGAAAAAGTAGCGAAAGGAATAAGGTATACATAAATAAACTAGATTTGCGTCGTTTGATGTCAATTGCTTTTATACTGCAAAAATGTCATATAAAAATGGAAAAAAGGGATACTTTCGCAGCCTTTAACTATTTTTCCTACGGAAGCTATAAGAAATAGACGTCCGATCGGCAAGCGCTTTTACCCTAATCAAGATATGCGTAAATAAATAAGACTTGGAAAAATGTATGTCAGTAGCTTACACACTACGCGAAAAATTCAGAAAACCAACAAATTTGGACCGATTTCAGCCTGTTGTTCTTATGGGAGCTGTAGGATATAGACGTCCGATCGTCACGTGCTTTTACCCTAATCAAGGTATGCATAAAAAAATACGATTTGGAAAGATTCATGTCAATTGCTTATATACTGTGCGAAATATCCTAAAAATCATTAAATTTTAACCGATTTCACCGTATTGTTCCTATGGGAGCTATAGGATATAGACGTCCGATCGCCAAGCGCTTTAACCCTGATCAAGTTATGCATAAAAAAATAAGATTTGGAAAGATTTATGTTAATAGCTTTTACACTGCGCGCAATATCTTCCATTCTTGAAAGTTATATCCGATTGTTCCTATGGGAGCTATAGGATATAGACGTCCGATAAGCACGCGCTTTTACCTTGATGAAGGAATGCATAAAAAAATACGATTTGAAAAAATTTATAGCAATAGCTTTTACACAGCGCGAAATATTCTGAAAAACATAAAATTTGGACCGATTTTACCCTATTGTTCCAATGGGAGCTATAGGATATAGACGTCCGATCGCCACGCGCTTTTACCCTGATCAAGGTATGCATAAAAAATACGATTTGGAAAGATTCATGTCAATAGCTTTTACACTGCGCGAAATATCAAATCAATTATTTAACCGATTTCACCGATTGTTCCTATGGGAGCTATAGGATATAGACGTCCGATCGCCACGCGCTTTTACCCTGATCAAGGTATGCATAAAAAATACGATTTGGAAAGATTCATGTCAATAGCTTTTACACTGCGCGAAATATCATCAATTCTTGCAAGATAAATCCGATTGTTCCTATGGGAGCTATAGGATATAGACGTCCGATCGGCACGCGCTTTTAACCTTGATGAAGGAATGCATACAAAAAATACGATTTGATAAAAATTTATAGGTCAATAGTCTTTTACACAGCGCGAAATATTCTGAAAAACATAAAATTTGGACCGATTTTACCCTATTGTTCCAATGGGAGCTATAGGATATAGACGTCCGATCGCCACGCGCTTTTACCCTGATCAAGGTATGCATAAAAAATACGATTTGGAAAGATTCATGTCAATAGCTTTTACACTGCGCGAAATATCATCAATTCTTGCAAGATAAATCCGATTGTTCCTATGGGAGCCATAGGATATAGACGTCCGATCGGGGCGATTTTCAAACTTGATCTGCGTACACATGTTTTAGGACGAGTGTGAAAGTTTCAGATCGCTAGCTTTTAAACTGAGCTCGCAAACGGTATTGAAACAGACGGACAGACGGACAGACGGACATGGCTATATCGACTCCCCTATTGATCCTGATCAAGAATATATATACTTTATAGGGTCGGAAACGTCTCCTTCACTGCGTTACAAACTTCTGACCAAAATTATAATACCCTCTGCAAGGGTATAAAAACATTTTAAACATTTTTTCGAAAAAAAAACATGACCCCCAACCTTATGACAAAGCCAAAATCCGAAGAAAAACACCTCGATTTTTCGGTTTTTTAATCAAATCCCTGGGAAATAGTGGTCGAATGTTGGAATGGCATACCTCGTTGAATTCAATACAAAATTTCCAACAAAGTGTCATTTACAGAAACAAAAATCATTTGAAAAATTTTTTCGAAAAAAACCATGACCCCCACCCTTATGACAAGACTCAAATCCGAAGAAAATCACCTCGATTTTTCGGTTTCTTAATCAAAACCCTGTGAAATAGTGGTCGAATGTTGGAATGGCATACCTCGTTGAATTCGTGACAAAATTTCCAACAAAGTGTCATTTACAGAAAAAAAAATCATTTAAAACAATTGTTTCATGTCCCCACATTATGACAAGGCCCAAATCCGGATAATATCAGCTCGATTTTTCGGTTTTTTTATCAAAACCCTGGGAAATAGTGGTCGAATGTTGGAAAGGCATACCTCGTTGAATTCAATACAAAATTTCCAACAAGGTGTCATTTACAGAAAAAAAAATCATATGAAAAATTTTTTCGAAAAAAAACCATGACCCCCACCCTTATGACAAGGCTCAAATCCGAAGAAAATCACCTCGATTTTTCGGTTTCCTAATCAAAACCCTGTGAAATAGTGGTCGAATGTTGGAATGGCATACCTCGTTGAATTCGTTACAAAATTTCCAACAAAGTGTCATCTACAGAAAAAAAAATCATTTAAAACAATTGTTTCATGTCCCCACATTATGACAAGGCCCAAATCCGGATAATATCAGCTCGATTTTTCGGTTTTTTTATCAAAACCCTGGGAAATAGTGGTCGAATGTTGGAATGCATACCTCGTTGAATTCAATACAAAATTTCCAACAAAGTGTCATTTACAGAAAAAAAATCATATGAAAAATTTTTTCGAAAAAAAACCATGACCCCCACCCTTATGACAAGGCTCAAATCCGAAGAAAATCACCTCGATTTTTCGGTTTCTTAATCAAAACCCTGTGAAATAGTGGTCGAATGTTGGAATGGCATACCTCGTTGAATTCGTTACAAAATTTCCAACAAAGTGTCATTTACAGAAAAAAACGAGGACGGAAGCTAACTTCGGCAAGCCGAAGTTTTAATACCCTTGCAGACTTTGCCGAAATTGCTAAAACTGAAAAAGTAGCGAAAGGAATAAGGTATACATAAATAAACTAGATTTGCGTCGTTTGATGTCAATTGCTTTTATACTGCAAAAATGTCATATAAAAATGGAAAAAAGGGATACTTTCGCAGCCTTTAACTATTTTTCCTACGGAAGCTATAAGAAATAGACGTCCGATCGGCAAGCGCTTTTACCCTAATCAAGATATGCGTAAATAAATAAGACTTGGAAAAATGTATGTCAGTAGCTTACACACTACGCGAAAAATTCAGAAAACCAACAAATTTGGACCGATTTCACCCTGTTGTTCCTATGGGAGCTGTAGGATATAGACGTCCGATCGTCACGTGCTTTTACCCTAATCAAGGTATGCATAAAAAACAAGAGGAACGCTAAGTCGGGTGCCCTGACTTTCATTACCCGTTACTCAGGTAAAGGGAGTGCGAGGGAGATGGAGATAGAAACTTTGATCACGCATAACTTTTTAACGAATGGTCCGATTTGAAAAATTTCTTCTACATTTCGATAGGTATTGATAAACACAATAAAACTGCATTTTTACTTTTCCGAAATATTTAAATGTATCGTATATAAGCGATTGTGGGCGTTAAAGGGGCGTGGCACTTTTTGAAACAAACTTGCGCTGCGTAGGAACTCCTAGAATCTGCATGCAAAATGCCAATCTTCTAGCTTTTATAGTTTCCGAGATCTCAGCGTTCATACGGACAGACAGACGGACAGACAGACGGACAGACGGACAGACGGACAGACGGACAGACGGACATGGCTATATCGACTCGGCTAGTGACCCTGATCAAGAATATATATACTTTATAGGGTCGGAAACGCTTCCTTCTAGCTGTTACATACTTTTGCACGAATACAATATACCCTTTTACTCTACGAGTAACGGGTATAAATACGATTTGGAAAGATTCATGTCAATTGCTTATATACTGTGCGAAATATCCTAAAAATCATTAAATTTTAACCGATTTCACCGTATTGTTCCTATTGGAGCTATAGGATATAGACGTCCGATCGCCAAGCGCTTTAACCCTGATCAAGTTATGCATAAAAAAATAAGATTTGGAAAGATTTATGTTAATAGCTTTTACACTGCGCGAAATATCTTCCATTCTTGAAAGTTATATCCGATTGTTCCTATGGGAGCTATAGGATATAGACGTCCGATCAGCACGCGCTTTTACCTTGATGAAGGAATGCGTAAAAAAAATACGATTTGAAAAAATTTATAGCAATAGCTTTTACACAGCGCGAAATATTCTGAAAAACATAAAATTTGGACCGATTTTACCCTATTGTTCCAATGGGAGCTATAGGATATAGACGTCCGATCGCCACGCGCTTTTACCCTGATCAAGGTATGCATAAAAAATACGATTTGGAAAGATTCATGTCAATAGCTTTTACACTGCGCGAAATATCATCAATTCTTGCAAGGTATATCCGATTGTTCCTATGGGAGCTATAGGATATAGACGTCCGATCGGGGCGATTTTCAAACTTGATCTGCGTACACATGTTTTAGGACGAGTGTGAAAGTTTCAGATCGCTAGCTTTTAAACTGAGCTCGCAAACGGTATTGAAACAGACGGACAGACGGACAGACGGACATGGCTATATCGACTCCCCTATTGATCCTGATCAAGAATATATATACTTTATAGGGTCGGAAACGTCTCCTTCACTGCGTTACAAACTTCTGACCAAAATTATAATACCCTCTGCAAGGGTATAAAAATCATTTGTAAAATTTTTTCGATAAAAAAAACATGACCCCCACCTTTATGACAAGGCTCAAATCTACAGAAAATCACCTTGATTTTTCATATTTTTAATCAAAACCCTGGGAAATAGTGGTCGATGTTGGAATGGCATACCTAGTTTAATTCGTTACAGAATTTCCAACAGTCTCATTTACAGACAAACAAACATTTTACACATTTTTTTTTAATTTAATCAAAACCCTGGGAAATAGTGGTCGTATGTTGGAATATCATACCTCGTAGAATTCGTTACAAAATTTCCAACAAAGTGTCATTTGCAGAAAAAAACGAGGACGGAAGCTAACTTCGGCAAGCCGAAGTTTTAATACCCTTGCAGACTTTGCCGAAATTGCTAAAACTGAAAAAGTAGCGAAAGGAATAAGGTATACATAAATAAACTAGATTTGCGTCGTTTGATGTCAATTGCTTTTATACTGCAAAAATGTCATATAAAAATGGAAAAAAGGGATACTTTCGCAGCCTTTAACTATTTTTCCTACGGAAGCTATAAGAAATAGACGTCCGATCGGCAAGCGCTTTTACCCTAATCAAGATATGCGTAAATAAATAAGACTTGGAAAAATGTATGTCAGTAGCTTACACACTACGCGAAAAATTCAGAAAACCAACAAATTTGGACCGATTTCACCCTGTTGTTCCTATGGGAGCTGTAGGATATAGACGTCCGATCGTCACGTGCTTTTACCCTAATCAAGGTATGCATAAAAAAATACGATTTGGAAAGATTCATGTCAATTGCTTATATACTGTGCGAAATATCCTAAAAATCATTAAATTTTAACCGATTTCACCGTATTGTTCCTATGGGAGCTATAGGATATAGACGTCCGATCGCCAAGCGCTTTAACCCTGATCAAGTTATGCATAAAAAAATAAGATTTGGAAAGATTTATGTTAATAGCTTTTACACTGCGCGAAATATCTTCCATTCTTGAAAGTTATATCCGATTGTTCCTATGGGAGCTATAGGATATAGACGTCCGATCAGCACGCGCTTTTACCTTGATGAAGGAATGCATAAAAAAATACGATTTGAAAAAATTTATAGCAATAGCTTTTACACAGCGCGAAATATTCTGAAAAACATAAAATTTGGACCGATTTTACCCTATTGTTCCAATGGGAGCTATAGGATATAGACGTCCGATCGCCACGCGCTTTTACCCTGATCAAGGTATGCATAAAAAAATACGATTTGGAAAGATTCATGTCAATAGCTTTTACACTGCGCGAAATATCATCAATTCTTGCAAGATAAATCCGATTGTTCCTATGGGAGCCATAGGATATAGACGTCCGATCGGGGCGATTTTCAAACTTGATCTGCGTACACATGTTTTAGGACGAGTGTGAAAGTTTCAGATCGCTAGCTTTTAAACTGAGCTCGCAAACGGTATTGAAACAGACGGCAGAGGACAGACGGACAGACGGACAGACGGACATGGCTATATCGACTCCCCTATTGATCCTGATCAAGAATATATATACTTTATAGGGTCGGAAACGTCTCCTTCACTGCGTTACAAACTTCTGACCAAAATTATAATACCCTCTGCAAGGGTATAAAAATCATTTGTAAAATTTTTTCGATAAAAAAAACATGACCCCCACCTTTATGACAAGGCTCAAATCTACAGAAAATCACCTTGATTTTTCATATTTTTAATCAAAACCCTGGGAAATAGTGGTCGATGTTGGAATGGCATACCTAGTTTAATTCGTTACAGAATTTCCAACAGTCTCATTTACAGACAAACAAACATTTTACACATTTTTTTTCAGGTTTTTAATCAAAACCCTGGGAAATAGTGGTCGTATGTTGGAATATCATACCTCGTAGAATTCGTTACAAAATTTCCAACAAAGTGTCATTTGCAGAAAAAAAAATCATTTGTAAAATTTTTTCGAAAAAAAAAAATTGCCCCATCCCTTATGACAAAGCCAAATTCCGAGGAAAATCACCTCGATTTTTCGGTTTTTTAATCAAAACCGTGGGAAATAGTGGTCGTATGTTGGAATGGCATACCTAGTTAAATTCTTTGCAAAATTTCCAACAAAGTGTCATTTACAGAAAAAAAAATCAATTGAAAATTTTTTTCGATAATAAAAACATGACCCCCACCCTTATGACAAGGCTCAAATCCGAAGAAAATCAACTCGATTTTTCAGGTTTTTAATCAAAACCCTGGGAAATAGTGGTCAGATGTTGGAATTGCATTCGTAGTTTAATTCGTTACAGAATTTCCAACAGTCTCATTTACAAAAAAAAAACATTTCAAAAATTTTTTCGAAAAAAAAAACATGACCCCCACCTTTATGGCAAAGCCAAAATCTATGACCCCCACCCTTATGACAAGGCTCAAATCCAAAGAGAATCACCTCGATTTTTCATGTTTTTAATCAAAACCCAGGGAAATAGTGATCGAATGTTGGAATGGCATACCTAGTTGAATTCGTTACAAAATTTCCAACAAAGTAGCATTTCCAGAAAACAAAAATCATTTGAAAAATTTTTTCCAAAAAAAACCATGACCCCCACACTTATGACAAGGCTCAAATCCGAAGAAAATCACCTCGATTTTTGGTTTTTAAATCAAAACCCTGGGAAATAGTGGTCGAATGTTTGAATGGCATAACTCGCTTAATTAGTTACCAAATTTCCAAGAAAGTGGCATTTGCAGAAAAAAAATCATTCGAAAAATTTTTTCGAAAAAAAATGATGACCCCCACCCCTAATGACAAGGCTCAAATCCGAAGAAAATCACCTCGATTTTTCATGTTTTTAATTAAAACCCTGGGAAATAGTGGTCAGATGTTGGAATGGCATACCTAGTTGAATTCGTTACGAAATTAAGAAACAAATTATTTACAAAAAAAAAATCATTTGAAAAATTTTTTCGCAAAAAAACATGACCCCCACCCTTATGACAAGGCTCAAATCCCAAGAAAATCACCACGATTTTTCAGGTTTTTAATCAAAACCCTGGGAAATAGTGGTCAGATGTTGGAATGACATACCTAGTTGAATTCGGTACAAAATTACGAACAAAGTGTCATTTACGAAAAAAACATCATTTGAAAAATTTTTTAGAAAAAAAAACATGACCCCCAACCTTATGACAAGGCTCAAATCCTAAGAAAATCACCTCGATTTTTCAAGCTTTTAACAAAACCCTGGGAAATAGTGGTCGACAAAAAAAAAATGTCCCCCACCCCATTATGACAAGGTCCAGAGCCGGATAATATCGATTTTTCGGTTTTTTAATCAAAACCCTGGCAAATAGTGGTCGAATGTTGGAATGGCATACCTCGTTGAATTCATTACAAAATTTCCAACAAAGTGTCATTTACAGAAAAAAAAATCATTTTAAACAATTTTTTCGAGAAAAGGTATTGAAACACCCAGGACAGACGGACAGAAAGACATGGCTATATCGATTTTTCAGGTTTTTAATCAAAACCCTGGGAATATATATACTTTATAGGGTCGGAATGGCATTCCTTCACTGCGTTACAAACTTCTGACCAAAATTATAATACCCTCTTGCAAGGGTAAAAAAATCATTTGAAAAATTTTTTCGATAAAAAAAACATGACCCCACCCTTTATGACAAGGCTCAAATCTAAAGAAAATCACCTTGATTTTTCATATTTTTAATCAAAACCCTGGGAAATAGTGGTCGATGTTGGAATGGCATACCTAGTTTAATTCGTTACAGAATTTCCAACAGTCTCATTTACAGACAAACAAACATTTATCACATTTTTTTTCAGGTTTTTAATCAAAACCCTGGGAAATAGTGGTCGTATGTTGGAATATCATACCTCGTAGAATTCGTTACAAAATTTCCAACAAAGTGTCATTTGCAGAAAAAACGAGAGGACGGAAGCTAACTTCGGCAAGCCGAAGTTTTAATACCCTTCCAGACTTTGCCGAAATTGCTAAAACTGAAAAAGTAGCGAAAGGAATAAGGTATACATAAATAAACTAGATTTGCGTCGTTTGATGTCAATTGCTTTTATACTGCAAAAATGTCATATAAAAGAAGAAATGGAAAGCTACCGGGAAGTTTATATACCCTTGAAAATACTCTGTAAATTATATTCTCCAAAATTATTCATATGATGCATTCTAATCCAATCATCAAAATCCCAACTTCCTAAAACTTTAAAAACACCAAAGTTATGGCATTTCAATCGTTCAGTTATATGGCAGCTATAGGATATAGTCGGCCGATCTTTTGAAATTTGATAGGTCGGATTGATTGGCCAAAAATAAAGCCCATTAGAAAATCCCATACTTCCTCAACTTCAAACACCAAAGTTATGACATTTCCGATTAATCAGTTATATGGCAGCTAAAGGATATAGTCGGCCGATCCTTATGAAATTTGGTGGTCGGATTGATTGACCAAATATAAAACCCATAGGAAATCCCAGCTTCCTAACTTTACAAACACCAAAGTTATGTTATTTCCGATCAATCAGTTATATGGCAGCTAAAGGATATAGTCGGCCGATCCTTCAGGAATTACTGGTAGGGTCGGATTGATTGGCTAAATATAAAACCCATAGAAAATCCCAACTTCCTAACTTTACAAACACGAAAGTTATGGCATTTCCGATCAATCAGTTATATGGCAGCTATAGGATATAGTCGCGTCCCGTTCCGATACCTTCTTTATATTACTGCGTGCAAAGGAAAGAAGTGTGTGCAAAGTTTCAATCCGATAGCTTTAAAACTGAGAGACTAGTTTGCGTATGAAACAGACAGACGGACAGACGGACAGACAGACGGACAGACAGACGGACAGACGGACAGACGGACATGGCTATATCAACTCAGGAGGTGATCCTGATCAAGAATATATATACTTGTAGACTTTGCGGAAATTGCTAAAACTGAAAGTGAAGGAATAAGGTTACATAAATAAACTAGATTTGCGTCGTTTGATGTCAATTGCTTTTATACTGCAAAAATGTCATATAAAAATGGAAAAAATGGATACTTTCGCAGCCTTTAACTATTTTTCCTACGGAAGCTATAAGAAATAGACGTCCGATCGGCAAGCGCTTTTACCCTAATCAAGATATGCGTAAATAAATAAGACTTGGAAAAATGTATGTCAGTAGCTTACACACTACGCGAAAAATTCAGAAAACCAACAAATTTGGACCGATTTCACCCTGTTGTTCCTATGGGAGCTGTAGGATATAGACGTCCGATCGTCACGTGCTTTTACCCTAATCAAGGTATGCATAAAAAAATACGATTTGGAAAGATTCATGTCAATTGCTTATATACTGTGCGAAATATCCTAAAAATCATTAAATTTTAACCGATTTCACCGTATTGTTCCTATGGGAGCTATAGGATATAGACGTCCGATCGCCAAGCGCTTTAACCCTGATCAAGTTATGCATAAAAAAATAAGATTTGGAAAGATTTATGTTAATAGCTTTTACACTGCGCGAAATATCTTCCATTCTTGAAAGTTATATCCGATTGTTCCTATGGGAGCTATAGGATATAGACGTCCGATCAGCACGCGCTTTTACCTTGATGAAGGAATGCATAAAAAAATACGATTTGAAAAAATTTATAGCAATAGCTTTTACACAGCGCGAAATATTCTGAAAAACATAAAATTTGGACCGATTTTACCCTATTGTTCCAATGGGAGCTATAGGATATAGACGTCCGATCGCCACGCGCTTTTACCCTGATCAAGGTATGCATAAAAAAATACGATTTGGAAAGATTCATGTCAATAGCTTTTACACTGCGCGAAATATCATCAATTCTTGCAAGATAAATCCGATTGTTCCTATGGGAGCCATAGGATATAGACGTCCGATCGGGGCGATTTTCAAACTTGATCTGCGTACACATGTTTTAGGACGAGTGTGAAAGTTTCAGATCGCTAGCTTTTAAACTGAGCTCGCAAACGGTATTGAAACAGACGGACAGACGGACAGACGGACAGACGGACATGGCTATATCGACTCCCCTATTGATCCTGATCAAGAATATATATACTTTATAGGGTCGGAAACGTCTCCTTCACTGCGTTACAAACTTCTGACCAAAATTATAATACCCTCTGCAAGGGTATAAAAATCATTTGTAAAATTTTTTCGATAAAAAAAACATGACCCCCACCTTTATGACAAGGCTCAAATCTACAGAAAATCACCTTGATTTTTCATATTTTTAATCAAAACCCTGGGAAATAGTGGTCGATGTTGGAATGGCATACCTAGTTTAATTCGTTACGGAATTTCCAACAGTCTCATTTACAGACAAACAAACATTTTACACATTTTTTTTCAGGTTTTTAATCAAAACCCTGGGAAATAGTGGTCGTATGTTGGAATATCATACCTCGTAGAATTCGTTACAAAATTTCCAACAAAGTGTCATTTGCAGAAAAAAAAATCATTTGTAAAATTTTTTCGAAAAAAAAAAAATTGCCCCATCCCTTATGACAAAGCCAAATTCCGAGGAAAATCACCTCGATTTTTCGGTTTTTTAATCAAAACCGTGGGAAATAGTGGTCGTATGTTGGAATGGCATACCTAGTTAAATTCTTTGCAAAATTTCCAACAAAGTGTCATTTACAGAAAAAAAAATCAATTGAAAATTTTTTTCGACAATAAAAACATGACCCCCACCCTTATGACAAGGCTCAAATCCGAAGAAAATCAACTCGATTTTTCAGGTTTTTAATCAAAACCCTGGGAAATAGTGGTCAGATGTTGGAATTGCATTCGTAGTTTAATTCGTTACAGAATTTCCAACAGTCTCATTTACAAAAAAAAACATTTCAAAAATTTTTCGATGAAAAAAAAACATGACCCCCACCTTTATGGCAAAGCCAAAATCTATGACCCCCACCCTTATGACAAGGCTCAAATCCAAAGAGAATCACCTCGATTTTTCATGTTTTTAATCAAAACCCTGGGAAATAGTAATCGAATGTTGGAATGGCATACCTAGTTGAATTCGTTACAAAATTTCCAACAAAGTAGCATTTCCAGAAAACAAAAATCATTTGAAAAATTTTTTCGAAAAAAAACCATGACCCCCACACTTATGACAAGGCTCAAATCCGAAGAAAATCACCTCGATTTTTGGTTTTTAAATCAAAACCCTGGGAAATAGTGGTCGAATGTTTGAATGGCATAACTCGCTTAATTAGTTACCAAATTTCCAAGAAAGTGGCATTTGCAGAAAAAAATTTCATTCGAAAAATTTTTTCGAAAAAAAATGATGACCCCCACCCCTAATGACAAGGCTCAAATCCGAAGAAAATCACCTCGATTTTTCATGTTTTTAATCAAAACCCTGGGAAATAGTGGTCAGATGTTGGAATGGCATACCTAGTTGAATTCGTTACGAAATTAAGAAAAAAATTATTTACAAAAAAAAAATCATTTGAAAAATTTTTTCGCAAAAAAACATGACCCCCACCCTTATGACAAGGCTCAAATCCCAAGAAAATCACCACGATTTTTCAGGTTTTTAATCAAAACCCTGGGAAATAGTGGTCAGATGTTGGAATGACATACCTAGTTGAATTCGGTACAAAATTACGAACAAAGTGTCATTTACGAAAAAAAATCATTTGAAAAATTTTTTTAAGAAAAAAACATGACCCCCAACCTTATGACAAGGCTCAAATCCTAAGAAAATCACCTCGATTTTTCAAGCTTTTAACAAAACCCTGGGAAATAGTGGTCGACAAAAAAAAATGTCCCCCACCCCATTATGACAAGGTCCAGAGCCGGATAATATCGATTTTTCGGTTTTTTAATCAAAACCCTGGCAAATAGTGGTCGAATGTTGGAATGGCATACCTCGTTGAATTCATTACAAAATTTCCAACAAAGTGTCATTTACAGAAAAAAAAATCATTTTAAACAATTTTTTCGAGAAAAAAACATGACCCTCACCCTTATGACAAGGCTCAAATCCGAAAAAAATCACCTCGATTTTTCAGGTTTTTAATCAAAACCCTGGGAAATAGTGCTCGAATGTTGGAATGGCATACCTTGTTGAATTCGTTACCAAATGTCCAACAAAGTGTCATTTACAGAAAAAAAAATCATTTGAAAAATTTTTTCGATAAAAAAAACATGACTCCCACCCTTATGACAAGGCTAAATTCCAAAGAAAATCACCTCAATTTTTCATGTTTTAAATCAAAACCCTGGAAAATAGTGGTCGGATACTTAAGAAGAAGATACGCAGTACGGACGTGCAAAAAGTGGCTCCTGAATTCTTTTCAAAATACAACACTCCTGGTCCGCCGAAGCTCTGCTGGACGTACCTAAACACTGTCACTTGGAAGGGGCTACATCGGCACCGTGAAATCTCTGGCCAAACACCCCCGGATCTGGCTAAAATCACTTGGTATCGCCCCTCCCAAACCGACCTGGAAACGCGGCTTTTCACTCAAACGGACCATTTTTGTTGGTGGAAACCGACGGTAAAGGAGGAAAACCAAAATAAAACGAGGACGGAAGCTAACTTCGGCAAGCCGAAGTTTTAATACCCTTGCAGACTTTGCCGAAATTGCTAAAACTGAAAAAGTAGCGAAAGGAATAAGGTATACATAAATAAACTAGATTTGCGTCGTTTGATGTCAATTGCTTTTATACTGCAAAAATGTCATATAAAAATGGAAAAAATGGATACTTTCGCAGCCTTTAACTATTTTTCCTACGGAAGCTATAAGAAATAGACGTCCGATCGGCAAGCGCTTTTACCCTAATCAAGATATGCGTAAATAAATAAGACTTGGAAAAATGTATGTCAGTAGCTTACACACTACGCGAAAAATTCAGAAAACCAACAAATTTGGACCGATTTCACCCTGTTGTTCCTATGGGAGCTGTAGGATATAGACGTCCGATCGTCACGTGCTTTTACCCTAATCAAGGTATGCATAAAAAAAATACGATTTGGAAAGATTCATGTCAATTGCTTATATACTGTGCGAAATATCCTAAAAATCATTAAATTTTAACCGATTTCACCGTATTGTTCCTATGGGAGCTATAGGATATAGACGTCCGATCGCCAAGCGCTTTAACCCTGATCAAGTTATGCATAAAAAAATAAGATTTGGAAAGATTTATGTTAATAGCTTTTACACTGCGCGAAATATCTTCCATTCTTGAAAGTTATATCCGATTGTTCCTATGGGAGCTATAGGATATAGACGTCCGATCAGCACGCGCTTTTACCTTGATGAAGGAATGCATAAAAAAATACGATTTGAAAAAATTTATAGCAATAGCTTTTACACAGCGCGAAATATTCTGAAAAACATAAAATTTGGACCGATTTTACCCTATTGTTCCAATGGGAGCTATAGGATATAGACGTCCGATCGCCACGCGCTTTTACCCTGATCAAGGTATGCATAAAAAAATACGATTTGGAAAGATTCATGTCAATAGCTTTTACACTGCGCGAAATATCATCAATTCTTGCAAGATAAATCCGATTGTTCCTATGGGAGCCATAGGATATAGACGTCCGATCGGGGCGATTTTCAAACTTGATCTGCGTACACATGTTTTAGGACGAGTGTGAAAGTTTTAGATCGCTAGCTTTTAAACTGAGCTCGCAAACGGTATTGAAACAGACGGACAGACGGACAGACGGACATGGCTATATCGACTCCCCTATTGATCCTGATCAAGAATATATATACTTTATAGGGTCGGAAACGTCTCCTTCACTGCGTTACAAACTTCTGACCAAAATTATAATACCCTCTGCAAGGGTATAAAAAAAAAACCACTCAGAAGACCGGCAATGATTAGGCGCAACCAAAACTAGTGACGGAACACAACAGCTGAGAAGCAATCACAGTGAGTCGGATCCAAACCTCCTGCTTATCGAACGCCCACCAGAATAATAGCTTTGTCTAATCTACGGTTCCAGCTTTAGCCAATAGGTGGCGTTTAGAAAAGTTCAGAAAAAATATAAAAACATCGTTTCAGGCATACTGTTAAATCTCTGGGTACCAGTCAGGCCGGGGCATTCAATGCGACACCTGCTAGCGTCTCAAAACGGAGTCGATCAGATACTCCCCCGCAAAATAATCGCACACCAACAAACACAGGCAACCTGGTAGATCTTAAAGATCTGAAATCCATGCTGGAGGG
The DNA here is from genome assembly GCF_018152115.1 of Drosophila rhopaloa. Classification (NCBI taxonomy): domain Eukaryota; kingdom Metazoa; phylum Arthropoda; class Insecta; order Diptera; family Drosophilidae; genus Drosophila; species Drosophila rhopaloa. The sequence continues at coordinate 153,495 of NW_025335048.1, forward strand.
TATGTTCGACTCAAAGGTCAAAGAACTAGCTACAAAATCGGACGTTAATTCGATTGCCACAAAAATGGATACCATTCAGCAAAATGTAGAATGTTTTTTTATTTAACTTTGCTTTTATTTATTGAATCTTCTCTTAATTTTGAGACTAACAATAAGTTTACGAATTTTAACATTAAAATTTAACTAACAGTATAATAAGACTGCATTCTGGTTGCGCGTGCCTCAAGTCGGTCGCTGGGTGGGTAAGTCATTGCGACGAAGACGTGATTGGTTGATCAACCTTGTAAGACCTCTCGCCAGGTGGTTAGGGTGCAACGATAGCTTGGTAAAGTACTTTTCCTTCTGTTCTGCGATCACTTCTTTGACTGGTAGAATGTTTAAGTCGCGATGTATGTTCTCGTTGCTAACGTACCACGGTGCCCCGGTGATTGTTCTCAAGATCTTCGACTGAGCTCGCTGGACTATGTCAATATTGCTATTGCTGGCATTCCCCCATAACTGAGAGCCGTACATCCATATAGGTTTTAGTACCGAGTTATACAGCAAGACTTTATATTCAAGACTAAGGGGAGACCGAGCGTTGATAAGCCAATGAAGGCTACTGGCTTTTAGCTTTAGGTGTGTTCTTTTGGCTTCAATGTGCTGGCGCCATGTGAGTCTTCTGTCGAGGTGTACTCCTAGATATGTCACTTCGTTTGCTTGCGGGAGTAGAGTGTGGTTTAACATGAGCGGTGGGCAGTTTTGCCTGTTCAGGGTGAACGTAACGTGCTTGCATTTTTGTTCGTTCACTTTAATTCGCCAATCTGAAAGCCAATCCAGTGAAATCGTCAGTTATAGCAGTGTTGCATCGAACAGCAAATTTTCTGTCGTAGAGGTAAGACTCTAAAAGCTTATGGGTGTTGTAGGGGAGCATTGTCTTGATCTTGTACATTAGACCTTCTAGCCAAACTCTATCAAATGCTTGAGAGACGTCTAAAAATATGGCAGTACAGTTCTCTCGTTTTTCGAACGCGTTCCGCATTTCTGATGTTATCCGGTTTACCTGCTCAATTGTTCCGTGCTTTTCACGAAACCCAAATTGATGTGACGGAATTCCTTCCTGGATTCTTAGGTATGTGTTTATCCGAGTCAATACGCATTTTTCAAAGAGTTTAGATAAGCATGAGAGTAGGCTTATAGGTCTATACGACGTGGGAATTGTGTGGTCTTTTCCTGGCTTTGCTATCATTATTATAATCGACTTTTTCCAACTCACTGGAAAGTGGCCAAGTTTTGCGATGGCATTAAAAAGCTGGGTGATAGTGCAAACGGCGCAATATGGGAGCTCAATAATCATTTTGGGAGTTATGAGGTCGCAGCCCGGGTATTTTTTCGGATTCAGCTGATTTTTGATGATGTTAACGATTTCGTTTGGGCGAAACTCAATTGGTTCATGTTGAAGCTGAGGCTCATGTGGTAAAGTCGGCAATGTGAACGCACTAGTGGCAGGATTTGGTTGGAAGACATTTTTAAGGTGGTTGGCAAACGTGCTGGCTCTGTCTGCATCGCAGCGCGCCCAGCCGCCTGTGGGATTTCTAATAGGCATCACGATTACTTTCGGAGAGCTTAGAGCAGGGTGAGCTCTCCATAGTCAGTGTTTTGTACTAGATGTTGACAATTGCTCTATGTAGCGTCGGTGGACATGTGCTTCTTCTTGCTGTAAAGCTTTTGTGAGTTGACGTGAGGCATATTTTAAGCTTTGCCTAGCAGATGGTGATCTGTGGAGTTGCCACTCTCGACGTAAGCGTCGCTTTTCGAGGACGAGCTGTTCTATTTGTAGATTTGTCTTCTTTTGGTTGCTTTGTGTACTTGTAGTTTGGGGTGTTGAAACTCGAGCTGCAGAGACGAGTACAGACTCCAGTGTATTAACAAATCTGTCTACGTTGGCTTCATCGTTGAGATGAGGACTTAGCTCAATGTGTGAGCTAATGTATTTCTTGTACTTAACCCAATTGGTTTTCTGAGATGTCAATTTAAACGATTGCTCCAATGCGCCTAGATGTCGGAGTAGAATAAACAGGGCAGGCGAATGATCCGATGAAAGATCCGAGAGGCATTCGGAGCTTATCAGATTTTTAGGAATGTTTTTGGTAATTGCAAAGTCTATTAAATCGGGTAGTTTCCTTGGGTCTGCCTGCCAGTAAGTTGGTCTGCCAGGAGAAACATAGTCCAGCTTGTTCTTGGCTTTTATAACTGCATTATAGAGCTGTTTTCCTTTTGGAGTCACGAGACGTGATCCCCAGTGTGTGTGCTTGGCGTTGTAGTCCCCTGCTGCTATGAAGTGGTCTCCTAGTGAGTTGAAAAACTGCATAAACTCATCTTCAGCTATGGTGAAGCGAGGGGGCAGTATACGGCGGCTAGTGTAAGTTGGTTGCCAGTATTTTTTTGTATATTTATAGATGTGGCCTGTAGGTAATTTTTAGCAAATTTGTTATGATAGTGGTGCTTAATACGGCTTCTGATTAGAATTCCAGTCCCACCATGTGCTTTACCATCTGGATGATTTGTTCCGTAGAATGAATAACCTCGTAGTTGAAAATTGTATTTGTTTGTAAGGTGTGTTTCTGAAAGCAGCATTACGTCGATATGGTTGTCGAGTAGGAATTGAGCTAACTGAAGTTTATGCTGTGAGACGCCGTTAGCGTTCCACGTAGATATCTTTAGGGAAGTCATTATTTGGATTGTTGTGAAACCAGCATTTGAATCAATAGATTTTGGTTTCGCATTAAATCTTGCATGGTTGTGCGCATAAACGACATAAACTCCGTAAGGCTTTGCAGCAGGCTGTATATCATATCTTCAAAGTTGCTTTTTGACTGCTCCGGGAGTTGTTGCTGCTGAGCCGTGTTCGGTTCTTGGTATGCTGATTGCAGAAATGAACTTTTTGAGACAGGGTTAGCCAGTCCTGATTTTAAAGCGCTTGCGTAAGTCACATTTTTATCAGAGTTTAAGGGTCCTAGTGGAGATCTGGCTGCAGTCGAGAAGAAGACTTCAGGATTTGATCTGTAAGCTGTCATCTGTTTATTTTGGGTGCGGGCGGCAGTTCCTCTCTGGTGGATGCGACTTTTCAGCTCCTTATAAACAGGGCAGCCTCTGTAGTTAGCAGTGTGATTGCCACCGCAGTTGCCGCACTTTTTCGAGTTGCAGTCATCTTTGCTCGCTGGGCAGTGAGCGGATTCATGAAGATCTCCACAAACTACACACACCGGGCGCAGTTTACAGTATGACCTTGTATGGCCATATTCTTGGCAGTTCGCACATTGTACGGGTCCATTGCGTTTGTGCGGTTCCTCAACTGTAATTCTGCGGTGCAGCAGGAACTGAAGATTGTAAATGGGGTGCACTTCGTATTTCTTTAGGGGCTTACTTTCTGGTTCGAGCTCTGGTTCGAGCTCCCTGTTAAGGATGTTGAAGACTGTCTTAGCGTTAAATCCCTTCTCTTGAAGCGCCTTTGTTATCTCTGCAGGCGTTACGTCGGACTCTATGCCCTTAAGTACGACTTGCAGGCCCTTGCTTTTTAGCTGATACGTGTAAAAGTTCTTTTTATTCTCGGAAAGATATTTCGATAATTACAGGAATTATCTTCAGAATTCATTTGAACCTTTGTTTCCTGGATGTTGCCCTTTACTAGAGGTATTATGTGGAAGTTATCCTTTCCAATAATCTCGATATTTTGTTGACAAGAACATTGCAACTTTTTTCTCTAGGCGTCTTCCAAGATTTTAAATCGGTTTGAGTTCGTGGGCGTTTCTATTCCAGCTAGGCTAGCATTGTTACGAGTTATTTTGCATTGAGAATTTAGAGGGCTTAGCTTCCTTTTGATTTGGATGTAGCGATCCATACCAGTCTGCACAGCCGGCTTAGCACATTCATTGGTTTTGTTCAGTTTTTCGGGCAGCGCAGCGGCAGACGTATTAATATTTGCGCTGCTAGCTGATGATGTCATTAAACGCGCAGTCGATACGGTTGCAGTTGTTGTTGTAGTTACAGTTGACGTTGTTAAAGAAATTGCGGTGCTAGTTACTGCTGATGAGCTTAGGTTATTGCATACCTGCATTGGAGCACTTTCAGCGCTCTTTGGCCGCAGAGACGTCGATGGTAGCGAGGGGGAGCAAGAACGCGCTCTCTCGCACGCTACGTTTAAGAACTCGGTCAAGTTGGGGGTAATTGCCCGCGATTGATCAGAGCTTGCATTATTTTCGGTTGCTTTAAAAGAGAAGTACTCGTTATTTCTTTGTACTGAGAGCCGTCTCTCGTCTTGCTCACGTTGACGTTGTGTGCGAACGTCGTTCAGACTCATTGTATTCGTGGTAAAGTTAATTAGAGTTTTAAGTGTTAAGTTTTATATTAATTAAATGACCAATCAATATAAACATTCGCGATTTCATCGCAGAAATCGTCTTTTCGCGTTATAGTAGATTTATTAAATCGGTCACTGCACTTTTGTGATTTTATTGAATACTTTTTCCCGGAGCACAATAAATACACGTCTGCATGCGACGACGGTTTAACCTTGAATGTAGAATGTCTCTCAACAAAGGTCGACTCGCTAACAGAGGAAAACAAAATACTGGAGGCAGAGATTAACAAAATCAAAAGCGACAAAGAAAACAAACAAGCAAGACTTCTACAACTGAATGACGCAAATAAACGAAAAAACATAATCATCCGCGGTCTAAAATCCGAAAAAAATCCATTTAATGCTGTATATGACCTAATAAAGAGGGAATTGTTGATAAAGGACCGTATGGAGATAGACTCGGTAAAGAAGCTACACGACGCCGACGGAAAAATGGCTGTTCTGGTTGAACTAAACACAGTAAGCGCAGTACAGACCATCCTTAAGCACACCAAAAACCTGAAAGGAACACGAGTCTTAATCGAACAGGATCTGAACATCGAAAGGAGACTTAAACAAGAAAGGAAAGCTAACTTCGGGCGGAGCCGAAGTTGATATACCCTTGCAGAATACTCTGTAAATTATATTCTCCAAAATTATTCATATGATGCATTCTTAATACTCATAAAAATCCCAACTTCCTAACTTTAAAAACACCAAAGTTATAGCATTTCCAATCGTTCAGTTATATGGCAGCTATAAGATATAGTCGGCCGATCCTTATGAACTTTGGTAGGTCGGATTGATTGGCCAAAAATAAAACCCATAGAAAATCCCAACTTCCTAACTTTACAAACACCAAAGTTATGGCATTTCCGATCAATCAGTTATATGGCAGCTATAAGATATAGTCGGCCGATCCTTATGAAATTTGGTAGGTCGGATTGATTGGCCAAATATAAAACCCATAGAAAATTCCAACTTCCTAACTTTACAAACACCAAAGTTATGGCATTTCCGATCAATCAGTTATATGGCAGCTATAAGATATAGTCGGCCGATCCTTATGAAATTTGGTAGGTCGGATTGATTGGCCAAATATAAAACCCATAGAAAATTCCAACTTTCTAACTTTACAAACACCAAAGTTATGGCATTTCCGATCAATCAGTTATATGGCAGCTATAAGATATAGTCGGCCGATCCTTATGAAATTTGGTACGTCGGATTGATTGGCCAAATATAGAACCCACAGAAAGTCCCAACTTCCTAACTTAACAAACAGCAGAGTTATGGCATTTCCGATCAATCAGTTATATGGCAGCTATAGGATATAGTCGGCCGATCCCGGCCGTTCCGACTTATATACTGCGTGCAAAGGAAAGAAGGGTGTGTGCAAAGTTTCAACTCGATAGCTTTAAAACTGAGAGACTAGTTTGCGTAGAAACAGACAGACGGACAGACGGACAGACGGACATGGCTATATCAACTCAGGAGGTGATCCTGATCAAGAATATATATACTTTATAGGGTCGGAGATGTCTCCTTCACTGCGTTGCACACTTTTGACCAAAATTATAATACCCTCTGCAAGGGTATAAAAACGCGTGATGCTAGGCCTCCGCCGGGACATTCTGGAAAGCCACAAAAACTTTAAGGTCTCTGTTAGAAAAATATCGCATGGTTATTGAAGGTAAATGGTTCTACTGGAATAAAGACGGCAAGCTCATGTGTAGAGTAGAGTTCATTTAAAATAGCCCTAGACTACGAAGTAATATTGAGCAAACTAAATTCAAACAAGAAAGGAAAGCTAACTTCGGGCGGAGCCGAAGTTGATATACCCTTGCAGAATACTCTGTAAATTATATTCTCCAAAATTATTCATATGATGCATTCTTAATACTCATAAAAATCCCAACTTCCTAACTTTAAAAACACCAAAGTTATAGCATTTCCAATCGTTCAGTTATATGGCAGCTATAAGATATAGTCGGCCGATCCTTATGAACTTTGGTAGGTCGGATTGATTGGCCAAAAATAAAACCCATAGAAAATTCCAACTTCCTAACTTTACAAACACCAAAGTTATGGCATTTCCGATCAATCAGTTATATGGCAGCTATAAGATATAGTCGGCCGATCCTTATGAAATTTGGTAGGTCGGATTGATTGGCCAAATATAAAACCCATAGAAAATTCCAACTTTCTAACTTTACAAACACCAAAGTTATGGCATTTCCGATCAATCAGTTATATGGCAGCTATAAGATATAGTCGGCCGATCCTTATGAAATTTGGTACGTCGGATTGATTGGCCAAATATAGAACCCACAGAAAGTCCCAACTTCCTAACTTAACAAACAGCAGAGTTATGGCATTTCCGATCAATCAGTTATATGGCAGCTATAGGATATAGTCGGCCGATCCCGGCCGTTCCGACTTATATACTGCGTGCAAAGGAAAGAAGGGTGTGTGCAAAGTTTCAACTCGATAGCTTTAAAACTGAGAGACTAGTTTGCGTAGAAACAGACTGACGGACAGACGGACAGACGGACAGACGGACATGGCTATATCAACTCAGGAGGTGATCCTGATCAAGAATATATATACTTTATAGGGTCGGAGATGTCTCCTTCACTGCGTTGCACACTTTTGACCAAAATTATAATACCCTCTGCAAGGGTATAAAAACTAAATGTCCCTAATGTAGTACCGTCCCTTAATATTAAAATTGTATCGTACAATATAGCTGGCTTAGCAAATAAGACATTATTTAAACATTTCTTTAATTTTGTTACACAATTCGACATTTTTCTACTATTTGAAACTTTTCTGACCAACGACGAAACGAGTTTTGCAAATTACTTCCCTGATCATTTGCTGCATTGGATACCAGCAGTGAGAGTAGCAGCCTGTGGACGGGCCAGCGGAGGAAGTGTTTACGGAATCCGAAAGCAGCTGGTGAACGAAGGATACATTACCTTTACAAGCAAGGAAAACGCAGAAGTCATCGAAATAAACACGAAAGACGAAAAACTACATATACTCCCAGTATACATTAACTGCAATAACTGGCAAGCAGATTTTGAAAAGGTGTACGATTTCGGACTGACAGCAGGTTGCAATAACCTAATGATTATTGGGGATATAAATGCTCGCATCTGAACCCACAAATATAGACCTCAGGACCAGTAGCACGATTCGTAAATCTAAGGACGAAATATTAGACAGCAAAGGCGCAAAAATTGTTGAGATGTGCGAATCACTAGGACTGACGGTAATGAACGGCAGGACAATCGGAGACCATGAAGGAGAATATACCTTTTTAAGGGGCGCAGCAAGGTCGAATATTGACTACTGTCTCATACAAGGAAAGTGGTACGATGTGGTGAAAGATTTGGTGGTAGGTGCTCAACCCTTTTCTGACCATATGCCCATCGAAGTCCTTTTAGAAGTCATTCTACATGAACAAGTCGACAGTACCCAACCAAAACTCAACCGAAGGTTAAAGTGGAAGGACAACCACCGCCTAAGTTACACAGATGCATTAGTATCAGGAGTCCAACAAATAGGAGATCTGAGCGGGTCTACACTGCTAGCCAAACTGCTCAACTTAATCGTAGATGCCTCCAAGCCCATGCAGCAGTCTCTAAACTTTAGCAGAAAGCAACCGTGGTTCGACGTACAATGCGAAAGGGCCAGGAAACATTCTTTTGATTGCCTTAAACAGCTATGGCGAAACGAAATAATGGGCCACATCTACAAAACGGCAATAACAAATTACAAACGGCTATGCAAAGAGAAAGAAAAACAGTTCTGGATAAATATGGAACGCCAACTACAAGAAGTTCGTGACAGCAAACAGTTCTGGGAAACCGTTAATAAACTAAACGGGAACAAACAGAAAAAACCCATAAAAGTAAGTTCAACAGATTTGGCAAACTATTTTAGTAGCCTACTCTCCCAAATTCAAAATGAAACAGAAATCAGCTATGCTAAGCCTCTGCTTTCCTCAGATCATATGGACTCCCCTTTCAGCCTTGCAGAAATAGAAAGCGCTGTCCTAACACTAAAATTAAACAAAGCTCCTGGTGAAGACAGAATAACTGCAGAATTTTTCAAAAACGCGCCGCTTTGTTTTATACAGCGACTTACCGATGCCTACAATAAATTTTACAACCATGGAATTTTCCCAGATTGCTTCAAAAAAAGTCTGATCAGCCCAATTTTTAAAAAAGGTGTGGAGACCGATCCCAGCAACTACCGAGGCATATCTGTTCAAAACACAGTCGCTAAGATTTTTGCAGGAGCACTGTTAAAACGTATGACGACATCGGTAAACCGAGAAAACATTCATAGTGAATTTCAGACAGGCTTTCGAAAGGGTTTCTCTACAGTTGACAGTGTTTTCGTGCTGACATCAATCGCCCAAACCTTTCTGCAACAAAAAAAGAAGCTGTACATTTTCTTTGTAGATTTTAAAGCCGCCTTTGATACAGTGAACCGAAATAGCCTAATGTATAAACTTAGTCAACTCGGACTGTCAACAAAAGCCATACTAGCACTGTCCAGTATCTATGAGGATAACAAAGCAAGTGTATGGGACGGATCAGAGCTTTCGAAATGGTTCGATACCAACAGTGGAGTTTAACAAGGCTGTATTCTCAACCCTCTCCTCTTCTCTCTCTTCGTGGACGATGTTGTTGATTTTTTACCAGGTGGAGTGACCGTGAATCGAACCCATGTTAAGACCCTTATGTATGCCGATGACATGTGCCTACTGGCTGACAGCCCTGAAACGTTAAGGGACATGATTGCTAGCATATCCGAGTACTGTAAAGTATGGAACCTCACCATAAATACAAGCAAATCAAAGATTATGGTAGTTAAGGGTACAGGTGGCCGTCACGCTAGGAACGAAAAATGGCAACTGAACGGAATCCAGCTGGAACGTGTAAAATCGTTCAAATATCTCGGTGTAACGCTTACCACAAATATGAGTTTTTATACCCACATAAAAGATAAGCTCAAAGATGCCAAAATAGCTATGAACGCCACTTGGAAATACTTTTTAGGCAGAAAAAATGTTAAAATGAGTGCCAAGTACAGCCTTTTCCAGGCAACAGTGAAAACAATTATGTGCTACTCGGCAGAGGTGTGGGGAAATCAAAGATATGAAGATGCGGAACGAGTACTAACTTTTTTTGTAAAAAAGATATTTCGACTGCCACAAAATACTAGTATATTCTCCTACACACTTCAGCAGCACTTTAATTACATCGATAAGGTTATGCATATGCCAAATAGTAGACTACCGACAAGAATTGCAAAATCTCTCTGTGAAAGAAACGAACTTCCATTCTCTAGATGGACGGATATTGCAACCGAATGCAGTTGCCCCCTTGATCTCGAGGATGCAAGTTCGTGGAGCAGGACTCATGCCGAAATCATTACCAGATACCACGACATAGAAAGAGAAAAGTTTATAACTAAGGTCAAAAACAGCGCGTCGAGGAGTGAGTATAAAAATCTTGAGTATAATTTATCTGAATACAACTACCTTCACGATCAACATAAAGGAGAACTCATGAAACATATCTTCCAAGCTAGAACCGAGACTTTACCTCTAAATGGCAGGCCATACAGCAGCAACCCATCACTGGAATGCAGCCTCTGCAACATGCGAGAAATCGAGGATGTTCAACACTTCATTGCAGTCTGCCCTATTCTGAGAGAGATTCGTTTTACTTGTTTTACGAAAACCACCCTTTGCGAATCGGATCTCCACAGTCTTCTAAATGGGGAAAACTGTTAGAATCTGGCATTCTTCATTACAAAAGCCAGTTATTTATAGAAAAAAATTATTTTAGAACAATTTTAGAATCTAACTTAACTAAATTAACCGACAAAGTGTCATTTACAGAAAAAAAAATGATTTGAAAAATTTTTTCGATAAAAAGAAATGACCACCACCCTTATGACAAAGCTAAAATCCACAGAAAATCACCTCAATTTTTCAGGTTTTTAATCAAAACCCTGGAAAATAGTGGTCGGATGTTGAATTTACCAAATTTACAAAAAAAAAATCATTTGAAAATTTTTTTCCAAAAATAACCATGACCCCCACCCTTATGACAAGGCTCAAATCCAAAGAAAATCACCTCGATTTTTCATGTTTTTAATCAAAACCCTGGGAAATAGTGGTCGGATGTTGGAATGGCATACCTAGTTAAATTCATTACAAAATTTCCAACAAAGTGTCATTTACGAAAAAAAAATCATTTGAAAAATTTGTTCGAAAAAAAACATGACTCTCACCCATATGACAAGGCTCAAATCCGAAGAAAATCACCTCGATTTTTCATGTTTTTAATCAAAACACTGGGAAATAGTAGTCAAATGTTGGAATGGCATACGTAGTTGAATTCGTTACGAAATTACGAAAAAAAAATCCTTTACAAAAAAAAATCATTTGAAAAATTTTTTCGAATAAAAACATGACCCACACCCTTATGACAAGGCTCAAATCCAACGAAAATCACCTCGATTTTTCATATTTTTAATCAAAACCCTGGGAAATAGTGGTCGATCTTGGAATGGCATACCTAGTTTAATTCGTTACAGAATTTCCAACAGTCTCATTAACAGACAAAAAAACATTTTAAAAATTTTTTCGAAAAAAAAACATGACCCCCACCCTTATGACAAAGCCAAAATCCAAAGAAAAAAACCTCGATTGTTCGGTTTTTTAATCAAATCCCTGGGAAATAGTGGTAGAATGTTGGAATGGCATACCTCGTTGAATACGTTAGCAAACGTCCAACAAAGCGGCATTTACAGAGATAAAAAACATTTGTAAAATTTTTTCAAAAAAAAAAATCTGACCCCATCCCTTATGACAAATCTAAAATCCGAAGAAACCCAAAACCCTGGGAAATAGTGGTCGTATGTTAGAATATCATACCTCGTTGAATTCGTTACAAAATTTCCAACAAAGTGTCATTTGCAGAAAAAAAAATCATTTGTAAAATTTTTTCGAAAAAAAAAAAATTGCCCCATCCCTTATGACAAAGCCAAAATCCGAGGAAAATCACCTCGATTTTTCGGTTTTTTAATCAAAACCCTGGGAAATAGTGGTCGTATGTTGGAATGGCATACCTAGTTAAATTCGTTGCAAAATTTCCAACAAAGTGTCATTTACAGAAAAAAATAACAATTGAAAATTTTTTTCGAAAAAAAACATGACCCCCACCTTTATGACAAGGCTCAAATCCACAGAAAATCACCTCGATGTTACATATTTTTAATCAAAACCCTGGGAAATAGTGGTCGGATGTTGGAATGGCAAACCTAGTTTAATTCGTTACAGAATTTCCAACAAAGTGACATTTACAGAAAATAAAATCATTCGCAAATTTTTTTCCAAAATAACCATGACCCCCACCCTTATGACTAGGGTCAAATTCAAAGAAAATTACCTCGATTTTTCATGTTTTTAATCAAAACTCTGGGAAATAGTGGTCGGATGTTGGAATGGCATACCTAGTTTAATTCGTTACAAAACTTCCAACAAAGTGTCATTTACAGAAAATAAAATCATTTGACAAATTTTTTTTTGAAAAAAAACTGTGATCCAATCCCTTATGACAAGGCTCAAATCAAAAGAAAATCACCTTGATATTTCATGTTTTTAATCAAATTCATGGGAAATAGTGTTCGGATGTTGGAATAGCATAGCATACCTTGTTGAATTCTTTACAAAATTTCGAACAAAGTGCCAGTTACAGAAACAAAATCATTTGAAAAATTGTTTCGAAAAAAACCATGATCCCCACCCTTATAACAAGGCTCAAATCCATAGAAAATCACCTCGATTTTTCATATTTTTAATCAAAACCCTGGGAAATAGTGGTCGGATGATGGAATGGCATACCTAGTTTAATTCGTTATGAAAATTTAATACTCTTTTGTATTAACTAAAACGCGACTTGATTGGAGAAGCGACGAATTTTTATTTGCGTATATTAGCGACGACGAAAGGGAGTGCGGTTTAGATCGAGTTCGATTTAACACTGGCTTTTAATTTCAATATAAAAATGCTTAAGCCTAACTTAACGACGGGGGCGAGAGACGGGGCGAATTCGCGAGAGCGATTAGATCTTTATTGCGCTCCCGCTCCCGCCTTACACTATTCAACAAATTTTAAAACACGCAAAGTGCGCGAACACCGCCCCCTCTGAAGGACCGCCGTCTTCAGCATGCCACAGGAAGCACCGCCAGCCTATGCACCGCTCGCCGATACGTCCCATCCTTCGTCTTCACGTCCGCCACTCGGACCTTGCCGTCAGCGCCGACGTGCACCGCCACGATCCGCCCGGTCATCCACTGCTGCGGCGGAAGGTTGTCCTCGGCGACGACGACGAGAGCTCCCACGTCGACGTTTTGGACCTCCTGGTGCCACTTGTTTTTTGCCTGGAGGCTCGAGACGTACTCCCGGGACCAACGCTGCCAAAACCTGTGCCTGGGAGACGAGACACTGCGCCATCGTCGTAAGCAGGTTGGGCTGACTTGGTCCGGGAGCGCTGCTGAGGGTGGAGCTAGGAGGGGCCCGCCGATCAGGAGATGGCCTGGGCTTAGGGCTTCGCCGTCGTTGGGGTCCGTGCTGATCGCTCCGAGGGGCCTGGAGTTGAGCACGGCCTCCACGCTGGTGAGGAGAGTGCCGAGCTCCTCCGCGGTCAGGATGTCTTCGCCGACCGTCCGAAGGGACAGGTGCTTTGCAGACTTTACACCTGCCTCCCATAGTCCGCCGAAGTGAGGTGCTCTGGGCGGTATGAACGCAAACTCGCATCCTTTTCTTAACGCGAATGTTGCGATACAGCCCCCTGCTCCTCCAGACGGGCCCGGAACTCTCTCATGTGGCGATCGGCTCCGACGAAGTTCGTCGCGTTGTCGCACCACACCTTCTCCGGAATCCCGCGTCGACTCACGAACCTTTGGAATGCCAACAAAAACGCATCAGTGGTGAGGTCAGACACTAACTCTAAGTGGACCGCTTTGGACGCAAAACATACAAACAATGCCACGTATGATTTGTACGGTGGCTTGCCACGGATACGATACGTTGTGTTAAATGGGCCACAAAAATCAACACCACAGATATTAAAAGGGCGGAGAGCTCGAAGTCTGTCTGATGGCAAGTTCCCCATGATTTGCGTCAAGAGTTGCGGCTTGCACCGAAAGCAACGAATGCAAGAACGAACTGTTCTGCGGCAAACTTCCTGCGCATTAACCAACCATATCTTTTCTCGCAACAGACTTACAAGAGCTCGAGGGCCAGCATGACAATTTGTAACGTGCAGGTAGGACACGTACGTTTTAACAAACTGTGAGCCTTTCGATAACAACAACGGGAATTTGGCTTCGTACGGGATAGGAGCATTCAATAACCGACCCCCAACTCGCAGCAATGTCGAGGAACACCAATCTAATTTTTTCTCCTGAAGAAAAGGGCTTATTTTTTGTATATTCGTTGCTACCGGTTTATTTTTTCGAATTTTACCCATGTCGTCACTGAACTCGTGAGATTGGATCACTTCCACTATTTTCTCGAACGCAAAATTCAGTTCTCTTGGTGTTATATTTTTTTCAAAGGGCTGCGACACTTTTTTACACCTTTGAATAAACCGTAAGACCCACACGAAAACCCTTAGAAGCCTTATGTGCGACGAAAAGGATTCTATTTTCTGAAGCACATAATTGGGCTCTGGAATTACCACAAGCGCCAATGCTGATTTGCGTAATTCCATCGACACGACATCAGCAGGTACTTCGAAGTGTCGATTTACAGGCCAATCTTTTTCTGCATCGAGCAAAAACGACGGCCCAGCGAACCAAATGGAAGCTGTAAGTTCCTCAACGTCACATCCCCGTGACACAATGTCCGCTGGGTTTACTTTCGTGGGGACATGTCTCCAGATTGCTTTTTCCGACCACTCTTGAATCTCCGCCACTCGGTTTGAGACAAAAACTGACAACGACGAAGGATGCGTTTTGATCCAATGCAAAGTGATCTCCGAATCCGTCCAGAGGAACACTTTTGTAATCGGAAAATTGAGCAATGGTCTTACACGATTATAAAGATCCGCAAGAAGGTGAGCTGCGCACAACTCAAGGCGAGGCAAAGTTTTCGTCTTGAGGGGAGCTACTTTGGATTTTGCTGTCAATAAAGATACTTTTAAACCTTCAGCGGTACTAGTGCGAACGTAGATGCACGCTCCATATGCTCGCATGGAAGCGTCAGCGAAACCATGTATTTCTGCCGGGACTTTGGCGTCTGTATGAACGAATCGCGATACCTTGATCTTGGGCAGCTGCAATAGCGTTCTCTTAAAGGCTTCCCAAGATGTCTGCAGTTGCATCGGCAGCGACTCGTCCCAGTCTAACTTTCGAAGCCACAGTTCCTGCAACAACATTTTTGTCCTAGTCACTAGAGTACACAATTGGCCAAGCGGATCGAAAAGTCGGCCAGTCACCGACAGTATGTTTCGTTTTGTCGCACGAAGATCCAGGAAAGAGTCATCCAACCGAAATTGAAAGTAATCTTTACCCGGCAACCAAACCACGCCAAGGGTTTTAGTTACGTCTGAGTCTGCCGTTAGCGGCATGACAGCGCTTTCAGATGCGGACAACTCTGGGCAGTTAGAAAACCACTTTGCCAATTCAAATCCTGCCTCTTGCAATACCTGAGAAACTTCGTCTCGAAGGCTTAGCAGGTCCTCAACGCATCTGGCGCCAGTCAACAAATCGTCAACATAAAAGTCATTCTGAATGACCTTAGCGGCTTTTGGACACGAATCCTGCGCGATCTCTCCAAGCCGCATTAAACACCGAATCGCCAGATAGGGTGCTGGCGAAGTTCCATAAGTCACGGTGTTCAGCTTGAAGATTTTTAGAGACTCAGATGGATCTCGTCTCCACACTATGAGCTGAAAGTTTCGGTCAGCTTCGTCAACCATTACTTGACGATACATCTTTTTAAGTCTGCTGCAAGCGCAAACTTGTGCAGTCTGAACCGAAGAAGGGTCGAATACAGCTCCTCTTGAATGGTGGGGCCAACCATCAAGATGTCATTCAACGCGACCTGCGTCGATGTACGGCTCGAGGCGTCGAATACCACTCTCAACTTTGTCGAGGTGCTTTGAGGTCGCAGCACGCATTGGTGCGGAATGAAATAGTGCGAACTGTCTGGAATTTTATTGTCAGTGGAAGACATGTGGCCCATGGCTTCATATTCTTCCATGAATTCCAGATACATCTTTTTTAAAGAAGGATCTTTGGATAATCTTCTTTCAAGCGACAAAAATCTACGTTTCGCAACTTCATATGATGAACCAAGAGTGTTCGGGTCAGATTTGAACGGCAAACGAACCGAAAATCTTCCGGACGACAATCTTTGAGTATTTTTCTCAAAGTGTTGCTCACAAAGTTGCTGCTCAGGAGTATGGACCTTGGCCTTGGGCGGCAAGTCCTCCACAGACCAAAATTTCTGCAGGGTTGTGTCTATTGACTCCAACACTTCCTCCTGGCAGCTGAGATGTACCAACTTTTCAGCATTTCTTATTTTTTCTGAGGCACATCTCCCTGACACTATCCAGCCGAGAACTGTTTTCTGCAAAATGGGAAACTCAGGCCCTTGCTTTATCTGGCCGACTGACAATAGTTCAAAGAACGAGTCTGCGCCTATAAGCATGTCTATTTTTTGGGGCTTGAAGAAGAATGGATCTGCCAATTGAATATTTTCAGGCACCCTCCAGCCGCTGGTGTTCACCGTTTGATCCGGATGATAACCAGAAATATTTTTTAGTATGTAAAATTCGGACGACAATTGACTGCTACCCACTCGCGACTTGACTATCGTGTGTATTTTCTTGGTTGCTTGAGCATTAGTTCCACCAATGCCCCGCAAGCTCAAACACACGTCTCTCTCTTAATCTGAAGTCTCTGAGCGAGCTCGTCGGTCACAAAATTTACTTGTGAACCAGAATCGAGCAACGCTCGAGCCAAAACTAATTCGCCACTTTTTGTTTGGACGCTCACGATGGCTGTGGCAAGAATAACTCTATCCGATGCAGTCGCATGCAAAACATGCGAAGTGGATGGAGTATTCTGCAAGAGCGTGGGCTGAGGAGGAGGTGGCAACGCGAGATTTGATGGCGAATAAATGTGCAGCAATGTGTGGTGTGAGGACTTACACACCCTGCATCTCTTCGATTTGCATCTTTTTACCGTGTGGCCCTTACGAAGGCAGTTAATGCACAAGGGAGCCTTTTTTGCGAAATCGAATCTTTGCTGAACTGTTAGCAGTGCAATTTCCTACTTGATGTTCTGCTGAGTTGCAAAACACACATACTTCGCGGTCGTCCATGGCAGCAACAAACGAAAAACTCCTGTTTCCATTCTTCTTTGGATAAGCCTGGCTCTGCTGAACGATTTTTGGCTTACACGCTTCTTCGGCAACCATATGCTGATAGCGCTTGTTCAGGGCCGACTCACACTCGCTCCAAAGAGGAAGCGAGGTATAATCCAATTGTTCTTCCCATTTTCTTTTAGTTCCTGCATCGACTTTGCCCATTACTAGATGGATGAGGATGGCATTCGTAATACGTTTGTCATCCCCAATGGACAAAAGAGAATCGTACAGCGCTGTGACTGTGTCGATCAGGTTTCTCAAGGCGGTAGCTGATGGCTGGGCAATCTTTGGCAGATTAAACAGTGTCGATATATTGTCAAAGAAAATTAAACAATCATTATCGTACACCCGCCTTAGGCTAGCCAGAGCTTTTGGATAATTATCCGCGGTAACTTGGAATGCCCTGACTGTTCCTAGCGCGTCTCCAGCCAAACACGATATTAGATGGTTGAATTTTTCGATATCGTGCAGAGTGTCATCTTTGTCAACAAAAGTTTCGAAAAGGCTTATAAAATTTTTAAATTCGGAATGCTTTCCGCTGAAGGTTGGAAGAGCGACGCTCGGCAAACGGCATTGGGGTGTGCGCGTTGCCGGCGGAGCGGAATTGTCAACGCTCTTACGCTTTGTTTCCGCAATTAGGGAAATTAGCAACGATTTTGCTATTATCGCAGTCTCTTCGAACTCTTCGCGGTACTCATCATCTCCATCTTTCGCTTCAATTTTATTTTGTATAAGCGAAGCATTTTCGATGTGCGTATTTAGGATTTCCAATCGACATTCTAACTCAACCGTATTTAAAGAGAATCGACCCTCATTTAAATATCTTTGCGTTCGCTCCTATAGCCATCTCGTTGGTTTTTCAACTCTTCGATTTCCTGGTTGTTGCTTTCTGATTTTGGCATTTTTTTTTTTTTTTTGTATCGAAGATTTTTAAATTTAATTTAATTTATTTATTTTTTTTTAATTATATGTAAGTGTGTACAAAAAAATTTTGTTTTTAAATTTATTAAATTTAAATAATAATAACCAACGAGAGGAATAAGCTGAAAGCAAGCAGTGTAGGGGAGTTATTTAAAATTAATTAAGAAATTAATTTAAGGAATCCTAAATTATTTAATAATTCAATATAATATGCCGAGCGCACGTAGTGTAGGGGAGCACACGCCAAACTCAAACACCAAAAAACGAACAAACGTTTAGGCAGCGGCAACGCTTGCACCGTACCAGCGATCGAAAACGAAAACGACGAAAGAGAACTCGAACGAACGGGCTGCGTTGTCTGTGTGTGTGTGTATGTGTGTCCGGCTGGCGGTGCTCAACGCGATGCTAACGGAGGATGATGCACTGACCGATAACTAAGGGCAACGAATATATAAACCTGACGCTTAAAAGCGCGGGAAATGGCGAAAAGCGAGGGAAATTTGAAGAAAATGCGCGGCAGAAAATTTGCCGGGGATTTAATTCTCGAATTATAACTTTCCACAAGTCTCAACTTTTGCCTTTTTAATTTTTTGCACAGCTATAATTGGTGTTCAGTACGACAAGAAATGGGGGAATTTTATTTTTTTAAAAAAACCAGGATGCCGACAAATTTTTTTTTATTTTGGTCCAAAGCGATTCACTTACTTATGTATGAATAATTCGAAATATGTAAATATGTATGGATGTATATATCAGAATTATAATTGTTAGTACATGCAAGTTTTATTTATTTCTTGGTTAGAATGCTCGCTATCTACCGAATTTTTCACACGAATGCAAAAAGTTGAAAGATGGGCCAAAACACAATGAAAACGCCACAGATTAGCTTTCAACTTTTCGCACTCTATACCTGCTTGGCCAATTTTGGGCTTGAGACTTCCTTTTTTTCCATTTTCACAGCAGCAAGAAGGAGGGTTCAGCAGACTTCCAACGCAGTTCCAAAGAAAACGAAAACTTTGTTGCCGTACCGACGCGAGTTTTTGTTTTTTATTTTGTTTTTTTAAAATCGCGAAAACTCCAAAAATCACGTCGGGGTCACCATGAAAATTTAATACTCTTTTGTATTAACTAAAACGCGACTTGATTGGAGAAGCGACGAATTTTTATTTGCGTATATTAGCGACGACGAAAAGGAGTGCGGTTTAGATCGAGTTCGATTTAACACTGGCTTTTAATTTCAATATAAAAATGCTTAAGCCTAACTTAAAGACGGGGGCGAGAGACGGGGCGAATTCGCGAGAGCGATTAGATCTTTATTGCGCTCCCGCTCCCGCCTTACACTATTCAACCAATTTTAAAACACGCAAAGTGCGCGAACACGTTACAAAATTTAAAACAAAGTGTCATTTACAGAAAACAAAAATCATTTGAAAAATATTTTCGAAAAAAATCCATGACCCCCACCCTTATGACAAGGCTCAAATCTAAAGAAAATCACCTCGATTTTTCAGGTTTTTAATCAAAACCTTGGGAAATAGTGGTCGAATGTTGGAACGGCATACCTTGTTGAATTCGTTACAAAATATCCAACAAAGTGACATTTACAGAAAATAAAATCATTCGCAAATTTTTTTCCAAAAATAACCATGACCCCCACCCTTATGACAAGGGTCAAATCCAAAGAAAATCACCTCGATTTTTCAGGTTTTTAATCAAAACCCTGGGAAATAGTGGTCGGATGTTGGAATGGCATACCTAGTTTAATTCGTTACAAAATTTTGAACAAAGGGTCATTTACAGAAAAAAAATCATTTGAAAAATTTTTTCGAAAAAAATCATGACCCCACCCTTAAGACAAGGCTCAAATCCACAGAAAATCACATCGATTTTTCATATTTTTAATCAAAACCCTGGGAAATAGTGGTCGGATGATGGAATGGCATACCTCGTTGGATTCGTTACAAAATTTTAAACAAAGTGTCATTTACAGAAAACAAAAATCATTTGAAAAATGTTTTCGAAAAAAAATCCATGAGCCCCACCCTTATGACAAGGCTCAAATCTAAAGAAAATCACCTCGATTTTTCAGGTTTTTAATCAAAACCCTGGGAAATAGTGGTCGAATGTTGGAATGGCATACCTAGTTGGATTCGTTACAAAATTTTCAACAAAGTGTCATTTACAGAAAAAAAAATTTTTTAAAAAACATTGGCGAAAAGAATTCATGTCCCCCACCCCATTATGACAAGGCCCAAATCCGGATAATATCAGCTCGATTTTTCGGTTTTTTAATGAAAACCCTGGGAAATAGTGGTCGAATGTTTGCAATGGCATACCTCGTTGGATTCGTTACAAAATTTCCAACAAAGTGTCATTTACAGAAAACAAAAATCATTTGAAAAATTGTTTTCGAAAAAAATCCATGACCCCATCCCTTATGACCAGGCTCAAATCTAAAAAAAAAATCACATCGATTTTTCAGGTTTTTAATCAAAACCCTGGGAAATAGTGGTCGAATGTTGGAATGGCATACCTAGTTGGATTCGTTACAAAATTTTCAACAAAGTGTCATTTACAGAAAAAAAAATTTTTTAAAAAAACATTGGCGAAAAGAATTCGTGTCCCCCACCCCATTATGACAAGGCCCAAATCCGGATAATATCAGCTCGATTTTTCGGTTTTTTAATGAAAACCCTGGGAAATAGTGGTCGAATGTTGGAATGGCATACCTAGTTGAATTCGTTACAAATTTTCCAACAAAACAAAAATCATTTGAAAATTTTTTTCGAAAAAAACCATGACCCCCACCCTTATGAGAAGGCTCAAATCCACAGAAAATCACCTCGATTTTTCATATTTTTAATCAAAACCCTGGGAAATAGTGGTCGGATTATGGAATGACATAGTTTAATTCGTTACAGAATTTCCAACAGTCTCATTTACAGAAAAAAAAAACATTTTAAATATTTTTTCGAAACAAAAACATGACCCCCACCCTTATGTCAAATCCGAAGAAAAACACCTCGATTTTTCGGTTCTCTAATCAAAACCCTGGGAAATACAAAAAAAAAATCATTTGAAAAATTTTTTTAAAGAAAAAACCATGACCCCCACCCTCATGAAAAGGCTCAAATCCAAAGAAAATCACATCGATTTTTCATGTTTTTAATCAAAACCCTGGGAAATAGTGGTCGGATGTTGGAATGGCATTCCTAGTTGAATTCGTTACAAAATTTCGTACAAAGTAGGGGTGCAGAAACATCGATGTTCGTGCCAATCGATGTTTTCGATGTTTTCAAAAAAATATCGAGTGAAACACCGATGTTTAAAAAAAAAAAAAAAAGAAAAGGCAAAACAGTACAAACGATAACAATGAGGTATATTTGAGATCATTTAAAGTGTCTATTTTTGTTGAGGATAAAAAGTTGATCAACAACTTCAGGCTTAAGCCTTGTTCTGTGATCAGATACAGTTTGTCCAGCTTTGCTGAACACCCTTTCAGACTCACAGGACGAGGCTTGTACACAGAAATATTTTGTTGCAACCAATTTTAATTCGTTGTCATCAGTCATCTGTAAAAAGTATTTCTTATTTAACATGTTTGTCATAATTATTTGAAAATCATACCTCCCAATACTTTAAGGGGTCGCAAGTGTCAGGAGTGTTTTCCTTTTCCATAAATAGCCTTGTGGCAATAATGGCATCGGCTCGGGTGGACTTCACTTTTGATTTCTTTTGCAAAAATGAAAATGTGCATTTTGGCTCGTTTGACGTTGGTTCTGGTGGTGTTGGTGGACATCGATGGTGGTCACGAACCATCGATGGTTTCGATGTTTTGAAAACATCGATGTTTCACTCGATGTTTCTGCACCCCTAGTACAAAGTGTCATTTACAGAAAATAAAATCATTTGAAAAATTTTTTCGAAAAAAAACCATGATGCAATCCCTTATGACCAGGCTCAAATCCAAAGAAAATCACCTCGATTTTTCGGTTTTTTAATCAAAACCGTGGGAAATAGTGGTCGAATGTTGGAATGGCATACCTTGTTGAATTCGTTACAGAATTTCCAACAAAGTGTCATTTACAGCAAAAAAAAATTATTTAAAAAAACATTGGCGAAAAGAATTCATGTCCCCCACCCCATTATGACAAGGCCCAAATCCGGATAATATCAGCTCGATTTTTCGGTTTTTTAATGAAAACCCTGGGAAATAGTGGTCGAATGTTGCAATGGCATACCTCGTTGGATTCGTTACAAAATTTCCAACAAAGTGTCATTTACAGAAAACAAAAATCATTTGAAAAATGTTTTCGAAAAAAAATCCATGCCCCCACCCTTATGACAAGGCTCAAATCTAAATAAAAAAAAGACATCGATTTTTCAGGTTTTTAATCAAAACCCTGGGAAATAGTGGTCGAATGTTGGAATGGCATACCTAGTTGGATTCGTTACAAAATTTTCAACAAAGTGTCATTTACAGAAAAAAAAATTATTTAAAAAAACATTGGCGAAAAGAATTCGTGTCCCCCACCCCATTATGACAAGGCCCAAATCCGGATAATATCAGCTCGATTTTTCGGTTTTTTAATGAAAACCCTGGGAAATAGTGGTCGAATGTTGGAATGGCATACCTAGTTGAATTCGTTACAAATTTTCCAACAAAGTGGCATTTCCAGAAAACAAAAATCATTTGAAAATTTTTTTCGAAAAAAAACCATGACCCCCACCCTTATGAGAAGGCTCAAATCCACAGAAAATCACCTCGATTTTTCATATTTTTAATCAAAACCCTGGGAAATAGTGGTCGGATGATGGAATGACATACCTAGTTTAATTCGTTACAGAATTTCCAACAGTCTCATTTACAGAAAAAAAAAACATTTTAAATATTTTTTCGAAACAAAAACATGACCCCCACCCTTATGACAAATCCGAAGAAAAACACCTCGATTTTTCGGTTCTCTAATCAAAACCCTGGGAAATACAAAAAAAAAATCATTTGAAAAATTTTTTTAAAGAAAAAACCATGACCCCCACCCTCATGAAAAGGCTCAAATCCAAAGAAAATCACATCGATTTTTCATGTTTTTAATCAAAACCCTGGGAAATAGTGGTCGGATGTTGGAATGGCATTCCTAGTTGAATTCGTTACAAAATTTCGTACAAAGTAGGGGTGCAGAAACATCGATGTTCGTGCCAATCGATGTTTTCGTTGTTTTCAAAAAAAATATCGAGTGAAACATCGATGTTTAAAAAAAAAAAAAAAGAAAAGGCAAAACAGTACAAACGATAACAATGAGGTATATTTGAGATCATTTAAAGTGTCTATTTTTGTTGAGGATAAGACCAACCAATTTTAATTCGTTGTCATCAGTCATCTGTAAAAAGTATTTCTTATTTAACATGTTTGTCATAATTATTTGAAAATCATACCTCCCAATACTTTAAGGGGTCGCAAGTGTCAGGAGTGTTTTCCTTTTCCATAAATAGCCTTGTGGCAATAATGGCATCGGCTCGGGTGGACTTCACTTTTGATTTCTTTTGCAAAAATGAAAATGTGCATTTAGGCTCGTTTGACGTTGGTTCTGGTGGTGTTGGTGGACATCGATGGTGGTCACGAACCATCGATGGTTTCGATGTTTTGAAAACATCGATGTTTCACTCGATGTTTCTGCACCCCTAGTACAAAGTGTCATTTACAGAAAATAAAATCATTTGAAAAATTTTTTCGAAAAAAAACCATGATGCAATCCCTTATGACCAGGCTCAAATCCAAAGAAAATCACCTCGATTTTTCGGTTTTTTAATCAAAACCGTGGGAAATAGTGGTCGAATGTTGGAATGGCATACCTTGTTGAATTCGTTACAGAATTTCCAACAAAGTGTCATTTACAGCAAAAAAAAATCGAATGAAAAATTTTTTCGATAAAAAAACATGACCCCCACCCTTATGACAAGGCTCAAATCCAAAGAAAATCACCTCGATTTTTCAGGTTTTTAATCAAAACCCTGGGAAATAGTGGTCGAGTGTTGGAATGGCATACCTCATTGAATTCATCACAAAATTTCCAAAAAATTGTCATTTACAGAAAAAAAAATCATTTGTAAAATTTTTTCGAAAAAAAAAATGACCCCATCCCTTATGACAAAGCCAAAATCCGAGGAAAATCACCTCGATTTTTCGGTTTTTTAATCAAAACCCTGGGAAATAGTGGTCGTATGTTGGAATGGCATACCTAGTTAAATTCTTTACAAAATTTCCAACAAAGTGTCATTTACAGAAAAAAAAAACAAATGAAAATTTTTTTCGATAAAAAAACATGACTCCCACTCTTATGACAAGGCTCAAATCCACAGAAAATCTCCTCGATTTTTCATATTTTTAATCAAAACCCTGGGAAATAGTGGTCGGATGTTGGAATGGCATACCTATTTAAATTCGTTACAAAATTTCCAACAGTCTCATTTACAGAAAAAAAAACAATTTAAAAATTTTTTCGAAATAAAATGACCCCATCCCCTGACAAAGCCAAAATCCAAACAAAATCACCTCAATTTTTCATATTTTTAATCAAGACCCTGGAAAAAAAATGGTCGGATGTTGGAATGGCATACCTATTTAAATTCGTTACAAAATTTCCAACAAAGTATCATTTACAGAAAAAACGAGGACGGAAGCTAACTTCGGCAAGCCGAAGTTTTAATACCCTTGCAGACTTTGCCGAAATTGCTAAAACTGAAAAAGTAGCGAAAGGAATAAGGTATACATAAATAAACTAGATTTGCGTCGTTTAATGTCAATTGCTTTTATACTGCAAAAATGTCATATAAAAATGGAAAAAAGGGATACTTTCGCAGCCCTTAACTATTTTTCCTACGGAAGCTATAAGAAATAGACGTCCGATCGGCAAGCGCTTTTACCCTAATCAAGATATGCGTAAATAAATAAGACTTGGAAAAATGTATGTCAGTAGCTTACACACTACGCGAAAAATTCAGAAAACCAACAAATTTGGACCGATTTCACCCTGTTGTTCCTATGGGAGCTGTAGGATATAGACGTCCGATCGTCACGTGCTTTTACCCTAATCAAGGTATGCATAAAAAAATACGATTTGGAAAGATTCATGTCAATTGCTTATATACTGTGCGAAATATCCTAAAAATCATTAAATTTTAACCGATTTCACCGTATTGTTCCTATGGGAGCTATAGGATATAGACGTCCGATCGCCAAGCGCTTTAACCCTGATCAAGTTATGCATAAAAAATAAGATTTGGAAAGATTTATGTTAATAGCTTTTACACTGCGCGAAATATCTTCCATTCTTGAAAGTTATATCCGATTGTTCCTATGGGAGCTATAGGATATAGACGTCCGATCAGCACGCGCTTTTACCTTGATGAAGGAATGCATAAAAAATACGATTTGAAAAAATTTATAGCAATAGCTTTTACACAGCGCGAAATATTCTGAAAAACATAAAATTTGGACCGATTTTACCCTATTGTTCCAATGGGAGCTATAGGATATAGACGTCCGATCGCCACGCGCTTTTACCCTGATCAAGGTATGCATAAAAAAATACGATTTGGAAAGATTCATGTCAATAGCTTTTACACTGCGCGAAATATCATCAATTCTTGCAAGATAAATCCGATTGTTCCTATGGGAGCCATAGGATATAGACGTCCGATCGGGGCGATTTTCAAACTTGATCTGCGTACACATGTTTTAGGACGAGTGTGAAAGTTTCAGATCGCTAGCTTTTAAACTGAGCTCGCAAACGGTATTGAAACAGACGGACAGACGGACAGACGGACATGGCTATATCGACTCCCCTATTGATCCTAATCAAGAATATATATACTTTATAGGGTCGGAAACGTCTCCTTCACTGCG
The DNA here is from genome assembly GCF_018152115.1 of Drosophila rhopaloa. Lineage (NCBI taxonomy): Eukaryota > Metazoa > Arthropoda > Insecta > Diptera > Drosophilidae > Drosophila > Drosophila rhopaloa. The sequence continues at coordinate 179,169 of NW_025335048.1, forward strand.
TTACAAACTTCTGACCAAAATTATCATACCGTCTGCAAGGGTATAAAAATCATTTGAAAAATTTTTGAGATAAAAAAAACATAACTCACACCCTCATGACAAGGCTCAAATCCAAAGAAAATCACCTCGATTTTTCATGTTTTTACTCAAAACCCTGGGAAATAGTGATCGGATGTTGAAATGGCATACCTAGTTGAATACGTTACAAAATTTCGAACAAACGAAAAAAAAAATCATTTGAAAAATTTTTTCGAAAAAAAAACATGACCCCCAACCTTATGACAAGGCTCAAATCCAAAGAAAATCACCTCGATATTTCATGTTTTTAATCAAAAGCATGGGAAATAGTGGTCGGATGTTGCAATAGCATACTTAGTTGAATTCGTTACAAAATTTCGAACAAAGTGTCATTTACAGAAAACAAAAATCATTTGAAAAATTTTTTCAAAAAAAAAATCTATGACCCCCACAAGGCTCAAATCCAAAGAAAATCAGTTCGATTTTTCGGTTTTTTAAAAAAAACGCTGGGAAATAGTGGTCGGATGATGGAATGGCATACCTAGTTGGATTCGCTACAAAATTTTAAACAAAGTGTCATTTACAGAAAACAAAAATCATTTGAAAACTTTTTTCGAAAAAAACATGACCCCCAACCTTATGACAAGGCTCAAATCCAAAGAAAATCACCTCGATATTTCATGTTTTTAATCAAAACCTTGGGAAATAGTGGTCGAATGTTGGAACGGCATACCTTGTTGAATTCGTTACAAAATATCCACCAAAGTGACATTTACAGAAAATAAAAACTTTTTGCAAATTTTTTTCTAAAACTAGCCATTACCCCCACCCTTATGACAAGGGTCAAATCCAAAGAAAATCAACTCGATTTTTCATGTTTTTAATCTAAACCCTGGGAAATAGTGGTCGGATGTTGGAATGGCATACCTAGTTTAATTCGTTACAAAATTTTGAACAAAGTGTCATTTACAGAAAAAAAATCATTTGAAAAATTTTGTCGAAAAAAACCATGACCCCACCCTTATGACAAGGCTCAAATCCACAGAAAATCACATCGATTTTTCATATTTTTAATTAAAACCCTGGGAAATAGTGGTCGAATGTTGGAATGGCATACCTAGTTGGATTCGTTAAAAAAATTTTCAACAAAGTGTCATTTACAGAAAAAAAAATCATTTAAAAAATATTGGCGAAAAGAATTCATGTCCCCCACCCCATTATGACAAGGCCCAAATCCGGATAATATCAGCTCGATTTTTCGGTTTTTTAATGAAAACCCTGGGAAATAGTGGTCGAATGTTGCAATGGCATACCTCTTTGGATTCGTTACAAAATTTCCAACAAAGTGTCATTTACAGAAAACAAAACGAGAGAAGCTATGCGGGGCCCCGACTATCAGATACCCGTTACTCAGGTTAAGGGGGTGGGGAGATGGAGATAGAAATTTGATCGCGCATAACTTTTTAACGAATGGTCCGATTTAAAATTTCTTCTACATTTCGATAGGTATTGATAAACACAATAAAATTGCATTTTTTTTTTTCGAAATATTTAAATTTTTAAAATCGTATATAAGCGATTGTGGGCGTGGGGGCGTGGCACAATTTTGAAACAAACTTGCGCGCGTAGGAACTCTAGAATCTGCATGCAAAATGCCAATCTTCTAGTTTTATAGTTTCCGAGATCTCAGCGTTCATACGGACAGAAGACAGACAGACGGACAGACAGACGGACGCGGACGCGGACAGACGGACATGGCTATATCGACTCGGTAGTGACCCTGATCAAGAATTATATACTTTATAGGGTCGGAAACGTCCTTCTGTGTTACATACTTTTGCGAATACAAATCCCTTTTTCTAGGTAACGGGTATAAAAATCATTTGAAAAATGTTTTCGAAAAAAAATCCATGACCCCCACAATTATGACAAGGCTAAAATCCAAAGAAAATCACCTCGATTTTTCATGTTTGTAATCAAAGCCCTGGGAAATAGTGGTCGAATGTTGGGATGGCATACCTAGTTTAATTCGTTACAAAATTTCCAGCAAAGTGTCATTTACAGAAAAAAAATGATTTAAAAATTTTTTTTTGATAAGAAATCATGTCCTCCACTCCATTATGACTAGGCCCAGATCCGGATAATATCAGCTCGATTTTTCGGGATTTTAATCAAAACCATGGGAAAAAGTTGTCGAGTGTTGGAATAGCATACCTCGTTGAATTCGTTACAAAATTTGGAATGGCATACCTAGTTGAATTCGTTACAAAATTTCCAAAAAAGTGTCATTTACAGAAAAAAACTCATTTGCAAAATTTTTTCCAAAAAAAAACAGGACCCCCACCCTTATGACAAGGCTCAAATCCAAAGAAAATCACCTAGATATTTTATGTTTTTAATCAAAAGCATGGGAAATAGTGGTCGGATGTTGGAATATCATACTTAGTTGAATTCGTTACAAAATTTCGAACAAAGTGTCATTTACAGAAAACAAAAATCATTTGAAAAATTTTTTCAAAAAAAAAAATCCATGACCCCCACAAGGCTCAAATCCAAAGAAAATCAGTTCGATTTTTCGGTTTTTTAAAAAAAACCCTGGGAAATAGTGGTCGAATGTTGGAATGGCATACCTCGTTGAATTCGTTACCAAATTTCCAACAAGTGTTATTTACAGAAAAAAAAAATGATTTGAAAAATTTTTTCGACAAGAAATCATGTCCCCCACCCCATTATGACAAGGTTCATTTCCGGATAATATCAGCTCGATTTTTCGGTTTTTTAATCAAAACCCTGGTCGGATGATGGAATGGCATACCTAGTTTAATTCGTTACATTTACAGAAAAAAAAATATTTTAAATATTTTTTCGAAAAAAAAACATGACCCCCACCCTTATGACAAAGCCAAAATCCTAAGAAAAACACCTCGATTTTTCAGTTTTTTAATCAAAACCCTGGGAAATAGTGGTCGAATGTTGGAATGGCATACCTCGTTGGATTTGTTACAAAAAAGTGTCATCTACAGAAAAAAAATCATTTAAAAATTGTTTTCGAAAAGAAATCATGTCCCCCACCCCATTATGACAAGGTCCATTTCCAGATAATATAGCTCAATTTTTCGGTTTTTTAATCAAAACCCTGGGAAATAGTGGTCGAATGTTGGAATGGCATACCTCGTTGAATTCGTTACAAAATTTTCAACAAAGTGTCATTTACAGAAAAAAAAATCATTTAAAAATTTTTTTCGAACAGAAATCCTGTCCCCCACTCCATTATGACAAGGCTCAAATCCGAAGAAAATCACCTCGATGTTTCGGTTTTTTAATCAAAACCTCGTTGAATTCGTTAGCAAATTTCCAACAAAGTCCCATTTCCAGAAAAAAATATAATTTGAAAATTTTTTTTCGAAAAAAAATGATGACCCCCACCCTTATGTCAAGGCTCAAATCCAAAGAAAATCACCTTGATTTTTCATATTTTTAATCGAAACTCTGGGAAATAGTGGTCGGATGTTGTAATGGCATACCTAGTTGAATTCGTTACAACATTTCGAACAAAGTGTCATTTACGAAAAAAAAATCATTTGAAAAATTTTTTCTACAAAAAATCCATGACCCCCACCCTTATGACAAGGCTCACATCCAAAGAAAATCACCTCGATTTTTCAGGTTCTTAATCAAAACCCTGGGAAAAAGTGTTCGAATGTTGGAATGGCATATCTAGTTGAATTCGTTACAAAATTTCCAACAAAGTGGCATTTCCAGAAAACAAAAATAATTTGAAAAATGTTTTCGAAAAAAAACCATGACCCCTACCCTTATGACAAGGCTCAAATCCGAAGAAACTCACCTCGATTTTTCAGGTTTTTAACAAAACCCTAGGAAATAGTGTTTGACAAGAAATTATGTCCCCCACCCCATTATGACAAGGTCCATTTCCGGATAATATCAGCTCGATTTTTCGGTTTTTTAATCAAAACCCTGGGAAATAGTGGTCGAATGTTGGAATGGCATACCTCGTTGGATTTGTTACAAAAAAGTGTCATCTACAGAAAAAAAAATCATTTAAAAATTGTTTTCGAAAAGAAATCATGTTCCCCACCCCATTATGACAAGGTCCATTTCCGGATAATATCAGCTCGATTTTTCGGTTTTTTAATCAAAACCCTGGGAAATAGTGGTCGTATGTTGGAATATCATACCTCGTTGAATTCGTTACAAAATTTCCAACAAAGTGTTATTTACAGAAAAAAAAATGATTTCAAAAATTTTTTCGACAAGAAATCATGTCCCCCACCCCATTATGACAAGGTCCATTTCCGGATAATATCAGCTCGATTTTTCGGTTTTTTAATCAAAACCCTGGGAAATAGTGGTCGAATGTTGGAATGGCATACCTCGTTGAATTCGTTACAAAATTTCCAACAAAGTGTTATTTACAGAAAAAAAGAAATGATATGAAAAATTTTTTCGACAAGAAATCATGTCCCCCACCCCATTATGACAAGGTCCATTTCCGGATAATATCAGCTCGATTTTTCGGTTTTTTAATCAAAACCCTGGGAAATAGTGGTCGAATGTTGGAATGGCATACCTCGTTGAATTCGTTACAAAATTTTCAACAAAGTGTCATTTACAGAAATAAAAATTATTTAGAAATTGTTTTCGAAAATAAATCATGTTCCCCACCCCATTATGACAAGGCCCAAATCCGGATAATATCAGCTCGATTTTTCGGTTTTTTAATCAAAACCCTGGGAAATAGTGGTCGTATGTTGGAATATCATACCTCGTTGAATTCGTTAAAAAAATTTTCAACAAAGTGTTATTTACAGAAAAAAAAAAGATTTGATAAATTTTTTCGACCAGAAATCCTGTCTCCCACCCCATTATGACAAGGTCCTTTTCCGGATAATATCAGCTCGATTTTTCGGTTTTTTAATCAAAACCCTGGGAAATAGTGGTCGAATGTTGGAATGGCATACCTCGTTGAATTCGTTACAAAATTTTGAACAAAGTGTCATTTACAGAAAAAAATCACTTAAAAATTTTTTTCGAAAAGAAATCCTGTCCCCCACCTCATTATGACAAGGCTCAAATCCGAAGAAAATCACCTCGATGTTTCGGTTTTTTAATCAAAATCCTGGGAAATAGTGGTCGAATGTTCGAATGGCATACCTCGTTGAATTCGTTAGCAAATTTCCATCAAAGTGGCGTTTTCAGAAAAAAATATCATATCAAAAATTTTTTCGAAAAAAAAATGATGACCCCCACTCTTATGACAAGGCTCAAATCCACAGAAAATCACCTCGATTTTTCATGTTTTTAATCAAAATCCTGGGAAATAGTGGTCGGATGTTGGAATGACATACCTAGTTGAATTCGTTACAAATTTACGAACAAAGTGTCATTTACGAAAAAAAAATCATTTGAAAATTTTTTTCGAAAAAGAAATCATCGAAGAAAATCACCTCGATTTTTCATGTTTTTAATCAAAACCCTGGGTTATAGTAGTCGGATGTTGGAATGGCATACCTAGTTAAATTCGTTACAAAATTTCCAACATAATTAAATGTCATTTACAGAAAAAAAATTCAATTGAAAAATTTTTTCGAAAAAAGATGATGACCCCCACCCTTATGACAAGGCTCAAATCCAAAGAAAATCACCTCGATTTTTCATGTTTTTAATCAAAACCCTGGGAAATAGTGGTCAGATGTTGAAATGGCATACCTAGTTGAAACATAACCCCCACCCTTATGACAAAGCCAAAATCCGATGAAAAACACCTCGATTTTTCGGTTTTTTAATCAAAACCCTGGCAAATAGTGGTCGTATGTTGGAATATCATACCTCGTTGAATTCGTTACAAAATTTCCAACAAACTGTTATTTACAGAAAAAAAAAATGATTTGAAAAATTTTTTCGACAAGAAATCATGTCCCCCACCCCATTATGACAAGGTCCATTTCCAGATAATATCAGCTCGATTTTTCGGTTTTTTAATCAAAACCCTGGGAAATAGTGGTCGAATGTTGGAATGGCATACCTAGTTGAATTCGTTACAACATTTCGAACAAAATGTCATTTACGAAAAAAAACATAATTTGAAAAATTTTTTCTGAAAAAAATCCATGACCCCAAACCTTATGACAAGGCTCACATCCAAAGAAAATCACCTCGATTTTTCAGGTTTTTAATCAAAACCCTGGGAAAAAGTGTTCGAATGTTGGAATGGCATATCTAGTTGAATTCGTTACAAAATTTCCAACAAAGTGGCATTTCCAGAAAACAAAAATAATTTGAAAAATGTTTTCGAAAAAAAAACCATGACCCCTACCCTTATGACAAGGCTCAAATCCGAAGAAACTCACCTCGATTTTTCAGGTTTTTAACAAAACCCTGGGAAATAGTGGTCGACAAGAAATTATGTCCCCCACCCCATTATGACAAGGTCCATTTCTGGATAATATCAGCTCGATTTTTCGCTTTTTTAATCAAAACCCTGGGAAATAGAGGTCGAACGTTGGAATGGCATACCTCGTTGAATTCATTACAAAATTTCCAACAAAGTGTTATTTACAGAAAAAAAAAATGATTTGAAAAATTTTTTCGACAAGAAATCATGTCCCCCACCCCATTATGACAAGGTCCATTTCCGGATAATATCAGCTCGATTTTTCGGTTTTTTAATCAAAACCCTGGGAAATAGTGGTCGAATGTTGGAATGGCATACCTAGTTGAATTCGTTACAACATTTCGAACAAAATGTCATTTACGAAAAAAAATATAATTTGAAAAATTTTTTCTGAAAAAAATCCATGACCCCAAACCTTATGACAAGGCTCACATCCAAAGAAAATCACCTCGATTTTTCAGGTTTTTAATCAAAACCCTGGGAAAAAGTGTTCGAATGTTGGAATGGCATATCTAGTTGAATTCGTTACAAAATTTCCAACAAAGTGGCATTTCCAGAAAACAAAAATAATTTGAAAAATGTTTTCGAAAAAAAACCATGACCCCTACCCTTATGACAAGGCTCAAATCCGAAGAAACTCACCTCGATTTTTCAGGTTTTTAACAAAACCCTGGGAAATAGTGGTCGACAAGAAATTATGTCCCCCACCCCATTATGACAAGGTCCATTTCTGGATAATATCAGCTCGATTTTTCGGTTTTTTAATCAAAACCCTGGGAAATAGTGGTCGAATGTTGGAATGGCATACCTCGTTGAACTCGTTACAAAATTTTTAACAAAGTGTCATTTACAGAAAAAAATCATTTAAAAATTTTTTCGAAAAGAAATCCTGTCCCCCACCTCATTATGACAAGGCTCAAATCCGAAGAAAATCACCTCGATGTTTCGGTTTTTTAATCAAAATCCTGGGAAATAGTGGTCGAATGTTCGAATGGCATACCTCGTTGAATTCGTTAGCAAATTTCCATCAAAGTGGCGTTTTCAGAAAAAAATCATTTCAAAAATTTTTTTCGAAAAAGAAATGATGACCCCCACTCTTATGACAAGGCTCAAATCCACAGAAAATCACCTCGATTTTTCATGTTTTTTATCAAAATCCTGGGAAATAGTGGTCGGATGTTGGAATGACATACCTAGTTGAATTCGTTACAAATTTACGAACAAAGTGTCATTTACGAAAAAAAAATCATTTGAAAAATTTTTTCGAAAAAGAAATCATTCCCCCCCCCCTAAACGAAGAAAATCACCTCGATTTTTCATGTTTTTAATCAAAACCCTGGGTTATAGTAGTCGGATGTTGGAATGGCATACCTAGTTAAATTCGTTACAAAATTTCCAACATAATTAAATGTCATTTACAGAAAAAAAATTCAATTGAAAAATTTTTTTGAAAAAAGATGATGACCCCCACCCCTTATGACAAGGCTCAAATCCAAAGAAAATCACCTCGATTTTTCATGTTTTTAATCAAAACCCTGGGAAATAGTGGTCAGATGTTGAAATGGCATACCTAGTTGAAACAACCCCACCCTTATGACAAAGCCAAAATCCGGATGAAAAACACCTCGATTTTTCGGTTTTTTAATCAAAACCCTGGCAAATAGTGGTCGTATGTTGGAATATCATACCTCGTTGAATTCGTTACAAAATTTCCAACAAACTGTTATTTACAGAAAAAAAAATGCTTTGAAAAATTTTTTCGACAAGAAATCATGTCCCCCACCCCATTATGACAAGGTCCATTTCCGGATAATATCAGCTCGATTTTTCGGTTTTTTAATCAAAACCCTGGGAAATAGTGGTCGAATGTTGGAATGGCATACCTAGTTGAATTCGTTACAACATTTCGAACAAAATGTCATTTACGCAAAAAAAAATATAATTTGAAAAATTTTTTCTGAAAAAAAATCCATGACCCCAAACCCTTTATGACAAGGCTCACATCCAAAGAAAATCACCTCGATTTTTCAGGTTTTTAATCAAAACCCTGGGAAAAAGTGTTCGAATGTTGGAATGGCATATCTAGTTGAATTCGTTACAAAATTTCCAACAAAGTGGCATTTCCAGAAAAAAAAAATAATTTGAAAAATGTTTTCGAAAAAAACCATGAACCCTACCCTTATGACAAGGCTCAAATCCGAAGAAACTCACCTCGATTTTTCAGGTTTTTAACAAAACCCTGGGAAATAGTGGTCGACAAGAAATTATGTCCCCCACCCCATTATGACAAGGTCCATTTCCGGATAATATCAGCTCGATTTTTCGCTTTTTTAATCAAAACCCTGGGAAATAGAGGTCGAACGTTGGAATGGCATACCTCGTTGAATTCATTACAAAATTTCCAACGAAGTGTTATTTACAGAAAAAAAAATGATTTGAAAAATTTTTTCGACAAGAAATCATGTCCCCCACCCCATTATGACAAGGTCCATTTCCGGATAATATCAGCTCGATTTTTCGGTTTTTTAATCAAAACCCTGGGAAATAGTGGTCGAATGTTGGAATGGCATACCTCGTTGAATTCGTTACAAAATTTTCAACAAAGTGTCATTTACAGAAAAAAAATCATTTAAAAATTGTTTTTGAAAAGAAATCATGTTCCCCACCCCATTATGACAAGGTCCATTTCCGGATAATATCAGCTCGATTTTTCGGTTTTTTAATCAAAACCCTGGGAAATAGTGGTCGTATGTTGGAATATCATACCTCGTTGAATTCGTTACAAAATTTCCAACAAAGTGTTATTTACAAAAAAAAAAATGATTTGAAAAATTTTTTCGACAAGAAATCATGTCCCCCACCCCATTATGACAAGGTCTATTTCCGGATAATATCAGCTCGATTTTTCGGTTTTTTAATCAAAACCCTGGGAAATAGTGGTCGAATGTTGGAATGGCATACCTCGTTGAATTCGTTACAAAATTTTCAACAAAGTGTCATTTACAGAAAAAAATCATTTAAAAATTGTTTTTGAAAAGAAATCATGTTCCCCACCCCATTATGACAAGGTCCATTTCCGGATAATATCAGCTCGATTTTTCGGTTTTTTAATCAAAACCCTGGGAAATAGTGGTCGTATGTTGGAATATCATACCTCGTTGAATTCGTTACAAAATTTCCAACAAAGTGTTATTTACAAAAAAAAAATGATTTGAAAAATTTTTTCGACAAGAAATCATGTCCCCCACCCCATTATGACAAGGTCCATTTCCGGATAATATCAGCTCGATTTTTCGGTTTTTTAATCAAAACCCTGGGAAATAGTGGTCGAATGTTGGAATGGCATACCTCGTTGAATTCGTTACAAAATTTTCAACAAAGTGTCATTTACAGAAATAAAAATTATTTAGAAATTGTTTTCGAAAAGAAATCATGTTCCCCACCCCATTACGACAAGGTCCTTTTCCGGATAATATCAGCTCGATTTTTCGGTTTTTTAATCAAAACCCTGGGAAATAGTGGTCGTATGTTGGAATATCATACCTCGTTGAATTCGTTAAAAAAATTTTCAACAAAGTGTTATTTACAGAAAAAAAAAAGATTTGAAAAATTTTTTCGACAAGAAATCCTGTCTCGCACCCCATTATGACAAGGTCCATTTCCGGATAATATCAGCTCGATTTTTCGGTTTTTTAATCAAAACCCTGGGAAATAGTGGTCGAATGTTGGAATGGCATACCTCGTTGAACTCGTTACAAAATTTTTAACAAAGTGTCATTTATAGAAAAAAAAATCACTTAAAAATTTTTTTCGAAAAGAAATCATGTCCCCCACCCCATTATGACAAGGTCCATTTCCGGATAATATCAGCTCGATTTTTCGGTTTTTTAATCAAAACCCTGGGAAATAGTGGTCGAATGTTGGAATGGCATACCTCGTTGAATTCGTTACAAAATTTTCAACAAAGTGTCATTTACAGAAAAAAAAATTATTTAGAAATTGTTTTCGAAAAGAAATCATGTTCCCCACCCCATTATGACAAGGCCCAAATCCGGATATCAGCTCGATTTTTCGGTTTTTTAATCAAAACCCTGGGAAATAGTGGTCGTATGTTGGAATATCATACCTCGTTGAATTCGTTAAAAAAATTTTCAACAAAGTGTTATTTACAGAAAAAAAAAAGATTTGAAAAATTTTTTCGACCAGAAATCCTGTCTCCCACCCCATTATGACAAGGTCCTTTTCCGGATAATATCAGCTCGATTTTTCGGTTTTTTAATCAAAACCCTGGGAAATAGTGGTCGAATGTTGGAATGGCATACCTCGTTGAACTCGTTACAAAATTTTTAGCAAAGTGTCATTTACAGAAAAAAAATCACTTAAAAATTTTTTTCGAAAAGAAATCCTGTCCCCCACCTCATTATGACAAGGCTCAAATCCGAAGAAAATCACCTCGATGTTTCGGTTTTTTAATCAAAATCCTGGGAAATAGTGGTCGAATGTTCGAATGGCATACCTCGTTGAATTCGTTAGCAAATTTCCATCAAAGTGGCGTTTTCAGAAAAAAATATCATTTCAAAAATTTTTTCGAAAAAAAATGATGACCCCCACTCTTATGACAAGGCTCAAATCCACAGAAAATCACCTCGATTTTTCATGTTTTTAATCAAAATCCTGGGAAATAGTGGTCGGATGTTGGAATGACATACCTAGTTGAATTCGTTACAAATTTACGAACAAAGTGTCATTTACGAAAAAAAAAATCATTTGAAAATTTTTTTCGAAAAAGAAATCATCGAAGAAAATCACCTCGATTTTTCATGTTTTTAATCAAAACCCTGGGTTATAGTAGTCGGATGTTGGAATGGCATACCTAGTTAAATTCGTTACAAAATTTCCAACATAATTAAATGTCATTTACAGAAAAAAAATTCAATTGAAAAATTTTTTCGAAAAAAGATGATGACCCCCACCCTTATGACAAGGCTCAAATCCAAAGAAAATCACCTCGATTTTTCATGTTTTTAATCAAAACCCTGGGAAATAGTGGTCAGATGTTGAAATGGCATACCTAGTTGAAACATAACCCCCACCCTTATGACAAAGCCAAAATCCGATGAAAAACACCTCGATTTTTCGGTTTTTTAATCAAAACCCTGGCAAATAGTGGTCGTATGTTGGAATATCATACCTCGTTGAATTCGTTACAAAATTTCCAACAAACTGTTATTTACAGAAAAAAAAAATGATTTGAAAAATTTTTTCGACAAGAAATCATGTCCCCCACCCCATTATGACAAGGTCCATTTCCGGATAATATCAGCTCGATTTTTCGGTTTTTTAATCAAAACCCTGGGAAATAGTGGTCGAATGTTGGAATGGCATACCTAGTTGAATTCGTTACAACATTTCGAACAAAATGTCATTTACGAAAAAAATATAATTTGAAAAATTTTTTCTGAAAAAAATCCATGACCCCAAACCTTATGACAAGGCTCACATCCAAAGAAAATCACCTCGATTTTTCAGGTTTTTAATCAAAACCCTGGGAAAAAGTGTTCGAATGTTGGAATGGCATATCTAGTTGAATTCGTTACAAAATTTCCAACAAAGTGGCATTTCCAGAAAACAAAAATAATTTGAAAAATGTTTTCGAAAAAAACCATGACCCCTACCCTTATGACAAGGCTCAAATCCGAAGAAACTCACCTCGATTTTTCAGGTTTTTAACAAAACCCTGGGAAATAGTGGTCGACAAGAAATTATGTCCCCCACCCCATTATGACAAGGTCCATTTCCGGATAATATCAGCTCGATTTTTCGCTTTTTTAATCAAAACCCTGGGAAATAGAGGTCGAACGTTGGAATGGCATACCTCGTTGAATTCATTACAAAATTTCCAACGAAGTGTTATTTACATAAAAAAAAAAAATGATTTGAAAAATTTTTTCGACAAGAAATCATGTTCCCCACCCCATTATGACAAGGTCCATTTCCGGATAATATCAGCTCGATTTTTCGGTTTTTTAATCAAAACCCTGGGAAATAGTGGTCGAATGTTGAAATGGCATACCTCGTTGAATTCGTTACAAAATTTTCAACAAAGTGTCATTTACAGAAAAAAAAATCATTTAAAAATTGTTTTTGAAAAGAAATCATGTTCCCCACCCCATTATGACAAGGTCCATTTCCGGATAATATCAGCTCGATTTTTCGGTTTTTTAATCAAAACCCTGGGAAATAGTGGTCGCATGTTGGAATATCATACCTCGTTGAATTCGTTACAAAATTTCCAACAAAGTGTTATTTACAGAAAAAAAAAATGATTTGAAAAATTTTTTCGACAAGAAATCATGTCCCCCACCCCATTATGACAAGGTCCATTTCCGGATAATATCAGCTCGATTTTTCGGTTTTTTAATCAAAACCCTGGGAAATAGTGGTCGAATGTTGGAATGGCATACCTCGTTGAATTCGTTACAAAATTTTCAACAAAGTGTCATTTACAGAAATAAAAATTATTTAGAAATTGTTTTCGAAAATAAATCATGTTCCCCACCCCATTATGACAAGGCCCAAATCCGGATAATATCAGCTCGATTTTTCGGTTTTTTAATCAAAACCCTGGGAAATAGTGGTCGTATGTTGGAATATCATACCTCGTTGAATTCGTTAAAAAAATTTTCAACAAAGTGTTATTTACAGAAAAAAAAAGATTTTGAAAAATTTTTTCGACAAGAAATCCTGTTTCCCACCCCATTATGACAAGGTCCATTTCCGGATAATATCAGCTCGATTTTTCGGTTTTTTAATCAAAACCCTGGGAAATAGTGGTCGAATGTTGGAATGGCATACCTCGTTGAACTCGTTACAAAATTTTTAACAAGGTGTCATTTATAGAAAAAAAATCATTTAAAAATTTTTTTCGAAAAGAAATCATGTCCCCCACCCCATTATGACAAGGTCCATTTCCGGATAATATCAGCTCGATTTTTCGGTTTTTTAATCAAAACCCTGGGAAATAGTGGTCGAATGTTGGAATGGCATACCTCGTTGAATTCGTTACAAAATTTTCAACAAAGTGTCATTTACAGAAAAAAAAAATATTTAGAAATTGTTTTCGAAAAGAAATCATGTTCCCCACCCCATTATGACAAGGCCCAAATCCGGATAATATCAGCTCGATTTTTCGGTTTTTTAATCAAAACCCTGGGAAATAGTGGTCGTATGTTGGAATATCATACCTCGTTGAATTCGTTAAAAAAATTTTCAACAAAGTGTTATTTACAGAAAAGAAAAAGATTTGAAAAATTTTTTCGACCAGAAATCCCGTTTTCCCACCCCATTATGACAAGGTCCTTTTCCGGATAATATCAGCTCGATTTTTCGGTTTTTTAATCAAAACCCTGGGAAATAGTGGTCGAATGTTGGAATGGCATACCTCGTTGAACTCGTTACAAAATTTTTAACAAAGTGTCATTTACAGAAAAAAATCACTTAAAAATTTTTTTCGAAAAGAAATCCTGTCCCCCACCTCATTATGACAAGGCTCAAATCCGAAGAAAATCACCTCGATGTTTCGGTTTTTTAATCAAAATCCTGGGAAATAGTGGTCGAATGTTCGAATGGCATACCTCGTTGAATTCGTTAGCAAATTTCCATCAAAGTGGCATTTTCAGAAAAAAATATCATTTCAAAAATTTTTTCGAAAAAAATGATGACCCCCACTCTTATGACAAGGCTCAAATCCACAGAAAATCACCTCGATTTTTCATGTTTTTAATCAAAATCCTGGGAAATAGTGGTCGGATGTTGGAATGACATACCTAGTTGAATTCGTTACAAATTTACGAACAAAGTGTCATTTACGAAAAAAAAATCATTTGAAAATTTTTTTTGAAAAAGAAATCATCGAAGAAAATCACCTCGATTTTTCATGTTTTTAATCAAAACCCTGGGTTATAGTAGTCGGATGTTGGAATGGCATACCTAGTTAAATTCGTTACAAAATTTCCAACATAATTAAATGTCATTTACAGAAGAAAAAAATTCAATTGAAAAAAAATTTTTTCGAAAAAAGATGATGACCCCCACTCTTATGACAAGGCTCAAATCCAAAGAAAATCACCTCGATTTTTCATGTTTTTAATCAAAACCCTGGGAAATAGTGGTCGGATGTTGCAATGGCATACCTAGTTGAAACATAACCCCCACCCTTATGACAAAGCCAAAATCCGATGAAAAACACCTCGATTTTTCGGTTTTTTAATCAAAACCCTGGCAAATAGTGGTCGTATGTTGGAATATCATACCTCGTTGAATTCGTTACAAAATTTCCAACAAACTGTTATTTACAGAAAAAAAAAATGATTTGAAAAATTTTTTCGACAAGAAATCATGTCCTCCACCCCATTATGACAAGGTCCATTTCCGGATAATATCAGCTCGATTTTTCGGTTTTTTAATCAAAACCCTGGGAAATAGTGGTCGAATGTTGGAATGGCATACCTCGTTGGATTCGTTACAAAATTTCCATCAAAGTGGCATTTTCAGAAAAAAATATCATTTCAAAAATTTTTTCGAAAAAAAATGATGACCCCCACCCTTATGACAAGGCTCGAATCCACAGAAAATCACCTCGATTTTTCATGTTTTTAATCAAAATCCTGGGAAATAGTGGTCGGATGTTGGAATGACATACCTAGTTGAATTCGTTACAAATTTTCGAACAAAGTGTCATTTACAGAAAAATAAATTATTTCAAAAATTTGTTCGAAAAAAAACATGACCCTTACCCTTATGACAAGGCTCAAATCCGAAGAAAATCACCTCGATTTTTCAGATTTTTAATCAAAACCCTGGGAAATATTGGTCGACAAGAAATCATGTCCCCCACCCCATTTGACAAGTGGACCTTGTCAAATGGGTCCAGATTTCCGGATAATATCAGCTCGATTTTTCGGTTTTTTAATCAAAACCCTGAAAATAGCGGTCGAACGTTGGAATGGCATACTTCGTTGAATTCATTACAAAATTTCCAACAAAGTGTCATTTACAGAAAAAAAATCATTTGAAAAAAATTTTCGAAAAAAAACATGACCCTCACTCCTATGACAAGGCTCGAATCCGAAGAAAATCACCTTGATTTTTCAGGTTTTTAATCAAAATCCTGGGAAATAGTGGTCGGATGTTGGAATGGCATACCTAGTTTAATTCGTTACAACATTTCGAACAAAGTGTCATTTACGAAAAAAAAAATCACATCCAAAGAAAATCACCTCGATTTTTCAGGTTTTTAATCAAAACCCTGGGAAAAAGTGTTCGAATGTTGGAATGGCATAACTAGTTGAATTTGTTACAAAATTTCCAACAAAGTGGCATTTCCAGAAAACAAAATTAATTTGAAAAATGTTTTCGAAAAAAAACAATGAACCCTACGCTTATGACAAGGCTTAAATCCGAACAAAATCCCCTCGATGTTTCGGTTTTTTAATCAAAATCCTGGGAAATAGTGGTCGAATGTTTGAATGGCATACCTCGTTGAATTCGTTAGCAAATTTCCATCAAAGTTTTGGCATTTTCAGAAAAAAATATCATTTCAAAAATTTTTCGAAAAAAATGATGACCCCCACCCTCTTATGACAAGGCTCAAATCCACAGAAAATCACCTCGATTTTTCATGTTTTTAATCAAAACCCTGGGAAATAGTGGTCGGATGTTGGAATGTCATACCTAGTTGAATTCGTTACAAAATTTTCAACAAAGTGTCATTTACAGAAAAAAAAATTTGAAAAATTTTTCGAAAGAAATCTTACCCCCCCCAAAAGAAAAAAACAAAAAAGAAAATCACCTCGTTTTTCGTTTTTAATCAAAACCCTGGGAAATATCATGTTGAAATGGCCCCACCCCATTATGACAAGGCCCAAATCCGGATAATATCACCTCGATTTTTCGGTTTTTTAATCAAAACCCTGGGAAATAGTGGTCGTATGTTGGAATATCATACCTCGTTGAATTCGTTACAAAATTTTCAACAAAGTGTTATTTACAGAAAAAAAAATGATTTGAAAAATTTTTTCGACAAGAAATCATGTCCCCCACCCCATTATGACAAGGTCCATTTCCGGATAATATCAGCTCGATTTTTCGGTTTTTTAATCAAAACCCTGGGAAATAGTGGTCGAATGTTGGAATGGCATACCTCGTTGAATTCGTTACAAAATTTCCAACAAAGTGTCACTTACAGAAAAAAAATTCATTTAAAAATTTTTTTCGAAATGAAATCATGTCCCCCACCTCATTATGACAAGGCCCAAATCCGGATAATATCAGCTCGATTTTTCGGTTTTTTAATCAAAACCCTGGCAAATAGTGGTCGTATGTTGGAATATCATACCTCGTTGAATTCGTTACCAAATTTCCAACAAACTGTTATTTACAGAAAAAAAAATTATTTGAAAATTTTTTCGACAATACCTCGTTGAATTCGTTACAAAATTTCCAACAAAGTGTTATTTACAGAAAAAAAAAACATTTGAAAAATTTTTTCGACAAGAAATCCTGTCCCCCACCCCATTATGACAAGGTCCATTTCCGGATAATATCAGCTCGATTTTTCGGTTTTTTAATCAAAACCCTGGGAAATAGTGGTCGAATGTTGGAATGGCATACCTCGTTGAACTCGTTACAAAATTTTTAACAAAGTGTCATTTACAGAAAAAAAAATCACTTAAAAATTTTTTTCGAAAAGAAATCCTGTCCCCACCTCATTATGCCAAGGTTCAAATCCAAAGAAAATAACCTTGATTTTTCATATTTTTAATCAAAACTCTGGGAAATAGTGGTCGGATGTTGGAATGGCATACCTAGTTTAATTCGTTACAACATTTCGAACAAAGTGTCATTTACGAAAAAAAAATCACATCCAAAGAAAATCACCTCGATGTTTCGGTTTTTTAATCAAAATCCTGGGAAATAGTGGTCGAATGTTTGAATGGCATACCTCGTTGAATTCGTTAGCAAATTTCCATCAAAGTGGCATTTTCAGAAAAAAATATCATTTCAAAAATTTTTTCGAAAAAAAATGATGACCCCCACCCTTATGACAAGGCTCAAATCCACAGAAAATGACCTCGATTTTTCATGTTTTTAATCAAAATCCTGGGAAATCGGATGTTGGAATGACATACCTAGTTGAATTCGTTACAAAATTACGAACAAAGTGTCATTTACGAAAAAAAAAATCATTTGAAAATTTTGTTCGAAAAAGAAAACATGACTTTCACCCTTATGACAAGGCTCAAATCCGAAGAAAATCACCTCTATTTTTCAGGTTTTTAACAAAACCCTGGGAAATATTGGTCGACAGAAATCATGTCCCCCACCCCATTATGACAAGGTCCAGATCCGGATAATATCAGCTCGATTTTTCGGTTTTTTAATCAAAACCCTGAAAATAGCGGTCGAACGTTGGAATGGCATACTTCGTTGAATTCATTACAAAATTTCCAACAAAGTGTCATTTACAGAAAAAAAATCATTTGAAAAATTTTTTCGAAGAAAAATGATGACCCCCACCCTTATGACAAGGCTCAAATCCACAGAAAATCACATCGATTTTTCATGTTTTTAATCAAAACCCTAGGTTATAGTAGTCGGATGTTGGAATTGCATACCTAGTTAAATTCGTTACAAAATTTCCAACATAATTAAATGTCATTTACAGAAAAAAAATTCAATTGAAAAATTTTTTCGAAAAAAGATGATGACCCCCTTATGACAAGGCTCAAATCCAAAGAAAATCACCTCGATTTTTCATGTTTTTAATCAAAACCCTGGGAAATAGTGGTCAGATGTTGAAATGGCATACCTAGTTGAAACATAACCCCCACCCTTATGACAAAGCCAAAATCCGATGAAAAACACCTCGATTTTTCGGTTTTTTAATCAAAACCCTGGCAAATAGTGGTCGTATGTTGGAATATCATACCTCGTTGAATTCGTTACAAAATTTCCAACAAACTGTTATTTACAGAAAAAAAATGATTTGAAAAATTTTTTCGACAAGAAATCATGTCCTCCACCCCATTATGACAAGGTCCATTTCCGGATAATATCAGCTCGATTTTTCGGTTTTTTAATCAAAACCCTGGGAAATAGTGGTCGAATGTTGGAATGGCATACCTCGTTGAACTCGTTACAAAATTTTTAACAAGGTGTCATTTATAGAAAAAAAAATCATTTAAAAATTTTTTTCGAAAAGAAATCATGTCCCCCACCCCATTATGACAAGGTCCATTTCCGGATAATATCAGCTCGATTTTTCGGTTTTTTAATCAAAACCCTGGGAAATAGTGGTCGAATGTTGGAATGGCATACCTCGTTGAATTCGTTACAAAATTTTCAACAAAGTGTCATTTACAGAAAAAAAAAATATTTAGAAATTTTTTCGAAAAGAAATCATGTTCCCCACCCCATTATGACAAGGCCCAAATCCGGATAATATCAGCTCGATTTTTCGGTTTTTTAATCAAAACCCTGGGAAATAGTGGTCGTATGTTGGAATATCATACCTCGTTGAATTCGTTAAAAAAATTTTCAACAAAGTGTTATTTAAAGAAAAGAAAAAGATTTGAAAAATTTTTTCGACCAGAAATCCTGTTTCCCACCCCATTATGACAAGGTCCTTTTCCGGATAATATCAGCTCGATTTTTCGGTTTTTTAATCAAAACCCTGGGAAATAGTGGTCGAATGTTGGAATGGCATACCTCGTTGAACTCGTTACAAAATTTTTAACAAAGTGTCATTTACAGAAAAAAATCACTTAAAAATTTTTTTCGAAAAGAAATCCTGTCCCCCACCTCATTATGACAAGGCTCAAATCCGAAGAAAATCACCTCGATGTTTCGGTTTTTTAATCAAAATCCTGGGAAATAGTGGTCGAATGTTCGAATGGCATACCTCGTTGAATTCGTTAGCAAATTTCCATCAAAGTGGCATTTTCAGAAAAAAATATCATTTCAAAAATTTTTTCGAAAAAAAAATGATGACCCCCACTCTTATGACAAGGCTCAAATCCACAGAAAATCACCTCGATTTTTCATGTTTTTAATCAAAATCCTGGGAAATAGTGGTCGGATGTTGGAATGACATACCTAGTTGAATTCGTTACAAATTTACGAACAAAGTGTCATTTACGAAAAAAAATCATTTGAAAATTTTTTTTGAAAAAGAAATCATCGAAGAAAATCACCTCGATTTTTCATGTTTTTAATCAAAACCCTGGGTTATAGTAGTCGGATGTTGGAATGGCATACCTAGTTAAATTCGTTACAAAATTTCCAACATAATTAAATGTCATTTACAGAAAAAAAATTCAATTGAAAAATTTTTTCGAAAAAAGATGATGACCCCCACTCTTATGACAAGGCTCAAATCCAAAGAAAATCACCTCGATTTTTCATGTTTTTAATCAAAACCCTGGGAAATAGTGGTCAGATGTTGAAATGGCATACCTAGTTGAAACATAACCCCCACCCTTATGACAAAGCCAAAATCCGATGAAAAACACCTCGATTTTTCGGTTTTTTAATCAAAACCCTGGCAAATAGTGGTCGTATGTTGGAATATCATACCTCGTTGAATTCGTTACCAAATTTCCAACAAACTGTTATTTACAGAAAAAAAAATTATTTGAAAAATTTTTTCGACAATACCTCGTTGAATTCGTTACAAAATTTCCAACAAAGTGTTATTTACAGAAAAAAAAAACATTTGAAAAATTTTTTCGACAAGAAATCCTGTCCCCCACCCCATTATGACAAGGTCCATTTCCGGATAATATCAGCTCGATTTTTCGGTTTTTTAATCAAAACCCTGGGAAATAGTGGTCGAATGTTGGAATGGCATACCTCGTTGAACTCGTTACAAAATTTTTAACAAAGTGTCATTTACAGAAAAAAAATCACTTAAAAATTTTTTTCGAAAAGAAATCCTGTCCCCACCTCATTATGCCAAGGTTCAAATCCAAAGAAAATAACCTTGATTTTTCATATTTTTAATCAAAACTCTGGGAAATAGTGGTCGGATGTTGGAATGGCATACCTAGTTTAATTCGTTACAACATTTCGAACAAAGTGTCATTTACGAAAAAAAAAATCACATCCAAAGAAAATCACCTCGATGTTTCGGTTTTTTAATCAAAATCCTGGGAAATAGTGGTCGAATGTTTGAATGGCATACCTTGTTGAATTCGTTAGCAAATTTCCATCAAAGTGGCATTTTCAGAAAAAAATATCATTTCAAAAATTTTTTCGAAAAAAAATGATGACCCCCACTCTTATGACAAGGCTCAAATCCACAGAAAATCACCTCGATTTTTCATGTTTTTAATCAAAATCCTGGGAAATAGTGGTCGGATGTTGGAATGACATACCTAGTTGAATTCGTTACAAAATTACGAACAAAGTGTCATTTACGAAAAAAAAAATCATTTGAAAATTTTGTTCGAAAAAGAAAACATGACTTTCACCCTTATGACAAGGCTCAAATCCGAAGAAAATCACCTCGATTTTTAAGGTTTTTAACAAAACCCTGGGAAATATTGGTCGACAAAAAATCATGTCCCCCACCCCATTATGACAAGGTCCAGATCCGGATAATATCAGCTCGATTTTTCGGTTTTTTAATCAAAACCCTGAAAATAGCGGTCGAACGTTGGAATGGCATACTTCGTTGAATTCATTACAAAATTTCCAACAAAGTGTCATTTACAGAAAAAAAATCATTTGAAAAAAATTTTCGAAAAAAAAACATGACCCTCACTCCTATGACAAGGCTCGAATCCGAAGAAAATCACCTTGATTTTTCAGGTTTTTAATCAAAACCTTGGGAAATAGTGATCGAATGTTGGAATGGTATACCTTGTTAAATTCGTTACAAAATTTTCAACAAAGTGTCATTTACAGAAAAAAAATCATTTGAAAAATTTTTTTGAAGAAAAATGATGACCCCCACCCTTATGACAAGGCTCAAATCCACAGAAAATTACATCGATTTTTCATGTTTTTAATCAAAACCCTAGGTTATAGTAGTCGGATGTTGGAATTGCATACCTAGTTAAATTCGTTACAAAATTTCCAACATAATTAAATGTCATTTACAGAAAAAAAATTCAATTGAAAAATTTTTTCGAAAAAAGATGATGACCCTTATGACAAGGCTCAAATCCAAAGAAAATCACCTCAATTTTTCATGTTTTTAATCAAAACCCTGGGAAATAGTGGTCAGATGTTGAAATGGCATACCTAGTTGAAACATAACCCCCACCCTTATGACAAAGCCAAAATCCGATGAAAAACACCTCGATTTTTCGGTTTTTTAATCAAAACCCTGGCAAATAGTGGTCGTATGTTGGAATATCATACCTCGTTGAATTCGTTACAAAATTTCCAACAAACTGTTATTTACAGAAAAAAAAAATGATTTGAAAAATTTTTTCGACAAGAAATCATGACCCCCACCCTTATGACAAGGCTCAAATCCAAAGAAAATCACCTCGATTTTTCATGTTTTTAATCAAAACCCTGGGAAATAGTGGTCAGATGTTGAAATGGCATACCTAGTTGAAACATAACCCCCACCCTTATGACAAAGCCAAAATCCGATGAAAAACACCTCGATTTTTCGGTTTTTTAATCAAAACCCTGGCAAATAGTGGTCGTATGTTGGAATATCATACCTCGTTGAATTCGTTACAAAATTTCCAACAAACTGTTATTTACAGAAAAAAAAATGATTTGAAAAATTTTTCGACAAGAAATCATGTCCCCCACCCCATTATGACAAGGTCCATTTCCGGATAATATCAGCTCGATTTTTCGGTTTTTTAATCAAAACCCTGGGAAATAGTGGTCGAATGTTGGAATGGCATACCTCGTTGGATTCGTTACAAAATTTTCAATAAAGTGTCATTTAAAGAAAAAAAAATTCATTTAAAAATTTTTTTCGAAATGAAATCATGTCCCCCACCTCATTATGACAAGGCCCAAATCCGGATAATATCAGCTCGATTTTTCGGTTTTTTAATCAAAACCCTGGCAAATAGTGGTCGTATGTTGGAATATCATACCTCGTTGAATTCGTTACCAAATTTCCAACAAACTGTTATTTACAGAAAAAAAAATTATTTGAAAAATTTTTTCGACAATACCTCGTTGAATTCGTTACAAAATTTCCAACAAAGTGTTATTTACAGAAAAAAAACATTTGAAAAATTTTTTCGACAAGAAATCCTGTCCCCCACCCCATTATGACAAGGTCCATTTCCGGATAATATCAGCTCGATTTTTCGGTTTTTTAATCAAAACCCTGGGAAATAGTGGTCGAATGTTGGAATGGCATACCTCGTTGAACTCGTTACAAAATTTTTAACAAAGTGTCATTTACAGAAAAAAAAATCACTTAAAAATTTTTTTCGAAAAGAAATCCTGTCCCCACCTCATTATGCCAAGGTTCAAATCCAAAGAAAATAACCTTGATTTTTCATATTTTTAATCAAAACTCTGGGAAATAGTGGTCGGATGTTGGAATGGCATACCTAGTTTAATTCGTTACAACATTTCGAACAAAGTGTCATTTACGAAAAAAAAAATCACATCCAAAGAAAATCACCTCGATGTTTCGGTTTTTTAATCAAAATCCTGGGAAATAGTGGTCGAATGTTTGAATGGCATACCTCGTTGAATTCGTTAGCAAATTTCCATCAAAGTGGCATTTTCAGAAAAAAATATCATTTCAAAAATTTTTTCGAAAAAAAATGATGACCCCCACCCTTATGACAAGGCTCAAATCCACAGAAAATGACCTCGATTTTTCATGTTTTTAATCAAAATCCTGGGAAATAGTGGTCGGATGTTGGAATGACATACCTAGTTGAATTCGTTACAAAATTACGAACAAAGTGTCATTTACGAAAAAAAAAATCATTTGAAAATTTTGTTCGAAAAAGAAAACATGACTTTCACCCTTATGACAAGGCTCAAATCCGAAGAAAATCACCTCTATTTTTCAGGTTTTTAACAAAACCCTGGGAAATATTGGTCGACAGAAATCATGTCCCCCACCCCATTATGACAAGGTCCAGATCCGGATAATATCAGCTCGATTTTTCGGTTTTTTAATCAAAACCCTGAAAATAGCGGTCGAACGTTGGAATGGCATACTTCGTTGAATTCATTACAAAATTTCCAACAAAGTGTCATTTACAGAAAAAAAATCATTTGAAAAAAATTTTCGAAAAAAAACATGACCCTCACTCCTATGACAAGGCTCGAATCCGAAGAAAATCACCTTGATTTTTCAGGTTTTTAATCAAAACCTTGGGAAATAGTGATCGAATGTTGGAATGGTATACCTTGTTAAATTCGTTACAAAATTTTCAACAAAGTGTCATTTACAGAAAAAAAATCATTTGAAAAATTTTTTCGAAGAAAAATGATGACCCCCACCCTTATGACAAGGCTCAAATCCACAGAAAATTACATCGATTTTTCATGTTTTTAATCAAAACCCTAGGTTATAGTAGTCGGATGTTGGAATTGCATACCTAGTTAAATTCGTTACAAAATTTCCAACATAATTAAATGTCATTTACAGAAAAAAAATTCAATTGAAAAATTTTTTCGAAAAAAGATGATGACCCCCTTATGACAAGGCTCAAATCCAAAGAAAATCACCTCGATTTTTCATGTTTTTAATCAAAACCCTGGGAAATAGTGGTCAGATGTTGAAATGGCATACCTAGTTGAAACATAACCCCCACCCTTATGACAAAGCCAAAATCCGATGAAAAACACCTCGATTTTTCGGTTTTTTAATCAAAACCCTGGCAAATAGTGGTCGTATGTTGGAATATCATACCTCGTTGAATTCGTTACAAAATTTCCAACAAACTGTTATTTACAGAAAAAAAAAATGATTTGAAAAATTTTTTCGACAAGAAATCATGTCCCCCACCCCATTATGACAAGGTCCATTTCCGGATAATATCAGCTCGATTTTTCGGTTTTTTAATCAAAACCCTGGGAAATAGTGGTCGAATGTTGGAATGGCATACCTCGTTGGATTCGTTACAAAATTTTCAATAAAGTGTCATTTAAAGAAAAAAAAATTCATTTAAAAATTTTTTTCGAAATGAAATCATGTCCCCCACCCCATTATGACAAGGCTCAAATCCAAAGAAAACAAGAGAGAACGCTATAGTCGAGTGCCTCGACTATTATATACCCGTTACTCAGCTAAACAACTTAATATATGTAAATATGCCTTCTTGTATGTTTTTCGCCGCTCGAATTAGCACCTTGGCCAGCTGTTCCAAAGTCATCCGTTAGATGGCGCTATTGTATTGCGAAAATGTAGGCGCTAGCCAGGCTTAAGCGTTTAATGGGTTTTTGGGCGTTAGAGTGGGCGTGGCAAACTTTTATTAGGCCAATCGATAGGTATTGACGAAACAAATACATATCAATTAAAATTTTCATAATAGCATCGAAACTGTGGCCACAGCTTGTGGCTTGTGGGCGTCAGAGGGGGCGTGGCACCATTTTAAAACAAACTTGCGCTGCGTAAGAACTCCTAAAATCTACATGCAAAATGCCAATCTTCTAGCTTTTATAGTTTCCGAGATCTGAGCGTTCATACGGACAGACAGACAGACGGACAGTCGGACATGGCTAGATCGACTCGGCTAGTGATCCTGAACAAGAATATATATACCTTATAGGGTCGGAAACGCTTCCTTCTACCTGTTACATACTTTTGCACGAATACAATATAGCATTTACTCTACGAGTAACGGGTATAATCACCTCGATTTTTCATATTTTTAATCAAAACCCTGGGATATAGTGGTCGGATGTTGGAATGGCATACCTAGTTGAATTCGTTACCAAATTTCCAACAAAGTGGCATTTCCAGAAAACAAAAATCATTTGAAAAATTTTTTCAAAAAAAACCATGACCCCCACCCTTATGACAATGCTCAAATCCGAAGAAAATCACCTCGATATTTCGGTTTTTTAATCAAAACCCTGGGAAATAGTGGTCGAATGTTTGAATGGTTGAATGGTCGTTGAATTCGTTACCAAATTTCCAACAAAGTGGCATTTCCGGAAAAAAATATCATTTGAAAATCATTTTCATCAAATCAAATCATCATATCATTTTTTCGAAAAAAAATGATGACCCCACCCTTATGACAAGGCTCAAATCCAAAGAAAATCACCTCGATTTTTCATGTTTTTAATCAAAACCCTGGGAAATAGTGGTCGGATGTTGGAATTACATACCTCGTTGAATTCGTTACAAAATTACGAACAAAGTGTCACTTACGAAAAAAAAAATTATTTTTTTTTTCAATTCCTTTCCAGAAAAAAATATTATTTGAAAAATTTTTTCAAAAAAAATGATGACTCCCACCCTTATGACAAGGCTCAAATCCAAAGAAAATCACCTCGATTTTTCATGTTTTTAATCAAAACCCTGGGAAATAGTGGTCAGATGTTGGAATGGCATACCTAGTTGAAACATAACCCCCTCCTTATGACAAATCCAAAATCCGATGCAAAACAACTCGATTTTTCGGTTTTTTAATCAAAACCCTGGGAAATAGTGGTCGAATGTTGGAATGGCATACCTCGTTGGATTCGTTACAAAATTTTCAACAAAGTGTCATTTACGAAAAAAAAAAATCATTTGAAAAATGTTTTCGAAAAAAAATCCACGACCCCCAAAGAACAAGGCTCACATCCAAAGAAAATCACCTCGATTTTTCAGGTTATTAATCAAAACTCTGTGAAATAGTGTTCGAATGTTGGAATGGCATACCTAGTTGAATTTGTTACCAAATTTCCAACAAAGTGGCATTTCCAGAAAACAAAAATCATTTGAAAAAATTTTTTCGAAAAAAAACCATGACCCCACCCTTATGACAAGGCTCAAATCCGAAGAAAATCACCTCGCTGTTTCGGTTTTTTAATCAAAACCCTGAAAAATAGTTGTCGAATGTTTAAATGGCATACCTCGTTGAATTCGTTACCAAATTTCCAACAAAGTGGCATTTCCAGAAAAAAAACATTTAAAAAATTTTTTTTTTTAAAAATGATGACCCCCACCCTTATGACCAGGCTCAAATCCAAAGAAAATCACCTCGATTTTTCATGTTTTTAATCAAAACCCTGGGAAATAGTGGTCGGATGTTGGAATTACATACCTAGTTGAATTCGTTACAAAGTTACGAACAAAGTGTCATTTACGAAAAAAAAACATTTTTTTTTTCAATTCCTTTCCAGAAAAAAAAATTATTTGAAAAATTTTTTCGAAAAAAAATGATGACCCGCACCCTTATGACAAGGCTCAAATCCAAAGAAAATCACCTCGATTTTTCATGTTTTTAATCAAAACCCTGGGAAATAGTGGTCAGATGTTGGAATGGCATACCTAGTTGAAACATAACCCCCACCCTTATGACAAAGCCAAAATCCGATGAAAAACACCTCGATTTTTCGGTTTTTTAATCAAAACCCTGGGAAATAGTGGTCGAATGTTGGAATGGCATACCTCGTTGAATTCGTTACAAAATTTCCAACAAGGTGTCATTTACAGAAAAAAAAATCATTTGAAAAATTTTCTCGATAAAAAAACATGACTCCCACCCTTATGACAAGGTTCAAATCCAAAGAAAATCGCCTCGATTTTTCATGTTTTTAATCAAAACCCTGGGAAATAGTGGCCGGATGTTGGAATGGAATACCTAGTTTAATTCATTACAAAATTTCAAACAAAGTGTCATTTACTGAAAAAAAAAATAATTTTGAAAAATTTTTTCGAAAAAAAATCATGACCCACACACATATGACAAAGCCAATGGATGTTGGAATGCCATACCTAGTTGAATTCGTTACAAAATTTCGAACAATGTGTCATTTACAGAAAAAAAAATCATTTGAAAAATTTTTTCGAAAAAAAACCATGATCCAATCCCTTATGACAAGACTCAAATCCATAGGAAATCACCTCGATTTTTCATGTTTTTAATCAAAACCCTGGAAAATAGTGGTCGGATGTTGGAATGGCATACCTAGTTTAATTCGTTACAAAATTTCCAACAAAGTGTCATTTACAGAAAACAAAAATCATTTAAAAAAATTATGGAAAAAAAACCATGCCCCCACCCTTATGACAAGGCACAAATCCAACGATAATCATTTCGATTTTTCATGTTTTTAATCAAAACCCTGGCAAATACCTAGTTTAATTCGTTACAAAATTTCCATCAAAGTGTCATTTACAGAAAAAAAATATGATTTGAAAAATTTTTTCGATAAGAAATCATGTCCCCCATCCCATTATGACAAGGCCCACAACCGGATAATATCAGCTCGATTTTTCGGGTTTTTAATCAAAACCCTTGGAAATAGTTGTGGAGTGTTGGAATGGCATAGCTCGTTGAAATCGTTACAAAATTTGGAATGGCATACCTCGTTGAATTCCTTACAAAAAAACCATGACCCCCACCCTTATGACAAGGCTCAAATCCAAAGAAAATCAACTGGATTTTTTCATGTTTTCAATCAAAACCCTTGGATATAGTGGGCGGATGTTGGAATGGAATACCTAGTTTAATTAATTTCCAAATTTCGAACAAAGTGTCGTTTTGTGACGCTGCGCGCACAAAAACTAGACATAAATAAATAAAAAGTTTAAAAAAAGTTAAACGAAAGGAGTGTTTAATTCAGATTCAACTAAAGAACGCGCGCGCGCAAACGATCGCGCGCGTAGGGGCACACTAGACCGAGAGAGATGGTCACACTTAAACCGGCAAATCCAACAGGCGACGGGCACACTAGATCTCGCCGAGCCCTATATAAGACGGACCACGGGCCATAGAAAGGCACTTAGCAGCCAACCGTCTAAGCGTACAGACGTCTGATTTCAGGATCACACCTCCTTACGGCACGGTTCACCGGCTGTGGCTGACCTCAGGGTCCCCAAGGAACATTCTCTCTCTCTCTTTTGTGGCTGTTCTCAGGGTCCCCAAGCAACTCTCTCGCTCTCTTGCGGCTGACCTCAGGGTCCCCAAGCAACTCTCTCGCTCTCTTGCGGCTGACCTCAGGGTCCCCAAGCAACTCACTCTCTTTCTTGCGGCTGACCTCCGGGTCCCCAAGCAACATTCTCTCTCTCTTGTGGCTGACTTCAGGGTCCCCAAGCAACATTCTCTCTCGCTCGTGGCTGACTTCAGGGTCCCCAAGCACCCCATTCTCAGCCCACCCCGGGGACTATTCTCCCGCAGCCGAGATCCCGTGCTGTTCCTCTCGAGCAGCTGGACGGCGCCCGATACCAGGTATTCTAAGCGGACGAAGGAAGCAAAGGCAGCAAAGGTGGCACCCCGCCAACCCGGAGAATTCGTTAGTTGTTAATCAAATGTCAAGATACTTACTGAAATAAAACCTAGTTCTAATCAATTACTAAGTAATTCCCCACGACTTCTACTCTGGGCTGGTTCGGAACTCTCTTTCAGCAACCACGCCTGACGCAAACAAATTCTTGTGACGAACCCTGGCCGTCCCTGAGCCACCCGACAATGACAAACCGTCACAGTGGCGCCCGAACAGGTTAAAGTGGTTGCAGGAAATAAACCGACACCAGCGGAGTAATGTCGAGCTGGGTATATCTGGCACCAAAGAGCGAACTAACGAAATACACGGAAGAGTTCGGATTAGGAACGGCACAAAGAAGTGAGGATTTAAGACGTTTGTTGGCAGCGTTCGCAAAGAAAACGGATCATACAGAAACGGTCAGACAAACTCCCACTGGAGTTCCTAAGCAAAATGGAACAGTGGGCAGGCGGATACGGAATACGGAAGGACCAGCTGATACAGACGATGCCATTCGTCCTGGAGGGGATCGCGAGTGATTGATGGAACACCACGCCGAGCAGGATCGTAACATGGACGCAACTCAGAACAGAACTGCTGGAATACTTTTTACCACCAAGGTATGAGGAACAGTTGGAGAATCAGATTGCACAGATGAAGCAGAGAGAAACGGAGCCCGTAAGAGAATACGCAATGGGACTAAGAAAACTGATGCAATTCACGAAACTCTCAGAAGAGGCCAAACTGGACCGAGTATACAAAAACAGCAGGAGCACGATAAAGCTGTACGCTAGGAGGGCAGGATTCAACTCGTTGACAGAGTTCTTCAAACTAGCGGAGGAAGTAGAAGAAATAGAGGACCGGACACAGGCAAGCCAACCTGCACAGCAGCAACTAGGACCGGAGATATGCTGCGGAGGAACCGGACATGCGGCAAACACGTGGATCTGTGGAAGAAACGGTACGAGAACCAAGGAGTGCTGCAGGAGACCTGAGCAGTTGAAGCTGGCAGCTCAGGCGGCAATAAAGGAGCCAGCAGCAGGGGAACAGCTGTGTTGCGACGGGTTCCAAGTAGAAGCCCGGATAAGGGTCGGAAACTAGACAGCGAAAGGAACCGTGGACACAGGAGCATCAAGAAGCGCGATAAGCAGAAGCAAATATCAAGATCTGAAGCAACAACGCAAATGATGTGGAACCCGAGCAGAAATAACAATGGCCAATGGAGTAACGCAGAAGGCGATAGGAGAATTCGCGGCAGAAATCCAATTTGGAGGAAGAGCGTTCAGGGTAACATTCATGATACTAACAGAAGTGGCAGGAGGAATACTGTTAGGAATGGACTTTCTAGCCGGGGCCCGCAGCACGCTAAGGTGTGGAGGCTTGGAGCTAGAGATAAGAGCAGCCGGAAACAAAGTGGACCAACCGGAGACAAAAACGAATACCAGGGACTTAGGCGTAGTCTAGTATGGAAAGGGAAAATGGAATGAGGTAGCAGACGTCTTACCCAGAGCAGCACAGAACGAGTTGAAAGCAATAGAGGTTTCGGACAACTGGATCAAGGAGAAGTACAAGGGTTCACAGCAGAAAAAATCAAGGAAGACGCGGATGAAAGTGGCAGTAAAAGACCCGAACACACGGAAAACAAAGAGGATATACATTGGAGACACTAAGTCGTACGAAGGAACAAATACAATACAATACAAATACGCACGAAAGCGGACGTTACAAAATATCCAACAGAGTGACATTTACAGAAAATAAAATCATTTGAAAATTTTTTTTTCAAAAATAACCATGACCCCCACCCACGTTTTAAAAATATTATCGAAAAAAAAACATGACCCCCACCCTTATGGCAAAGCCAAAATCCATGACCCCCACATTTATGGAATGGCATACCTAGTTGAATTCGTAACGAAATTACAAAAAAAAAATCATTCACAAAAAAAAAAACATTTGAAAATTTTTTTCGAAAAAAACCATGACCCCCACCCTTATGACAAGGCTCAAATCCAAAGAAAATCACCACGATTTTTCAGGTTTTTAACAAAACCTTGGGAAATAGTGGTCGACAAAAAAATCCATGACCCCCACCCTATGACAAGGGTCAAATCCAAAGAAAATCACCACGATTTTTCAGGTTTTTAATCAAAACCCTGGGAAATAGTGGTCAGATGCTGGAATGGCATACCTAGTTGAATTCGTTACAACATTACGAACAAAGTGTCATTTACAAAAAAAAATCATTTGAAAAATTTTTTCGAAAAAAAATCATGACCTCCAACCTTATGTTGGAATTGCATACCTAGTTTGAATTCGTTACAGAATTTCCAACAAGTCTCATTTACAGAAAAACAAAAATCGTTTTAAAAATTTTTTCGAAAAAAAAAACCATGACCCCCACCCTTATAGGCAAAGCCAAAATCCATGACCCCACATTTATGGAAATGGCATACCTAGTTGAATTCGTTACGATTTTACACAAAAAAATCATTCACAAAAAAAAATCATTTGAAAAATTTTTTCGAAAAAAACCATGACCCCCACCCTTATGACAAGGCTCAAATCCAAAGAAAATCACCACGATTTTTCAGGTTTTTAACAAAACTTTTGGAAAATTTTAGTGGTTACAAAAAAATCATAGACCCCACCCTTATGACAAGGGTCAAAGCCAAAGAAACCACCGATTTTTCATGTTTTTAATCAAAACCCTGGGAAATAGTGGTCAAATGTTGGAATGGCATACCTAGTTAAATTCGTTACAACATTACGAACAAAGTGACATTTACAGAAAAAAAAACATTTGAAAAATTTTTCGAAAAAATCATGGCCCCACCCATATGACAAATTTGAATTTTGAATTTGTTACCAAATTTCCAACAAAGTGGCATTTCCAGAAAAAAAAATCATTTGAAAAATTTTTTCGAAAAAAACCATGACCCGCACCCTTATGACAAGGCTCAAATCCAAAGAAAATCACCTCGCTTTTTCAGTTTTTAATCAAAACCCTGGAAAATAGTTGTCGGATGTTTGAATGGCATACCTAGTTGAATTCGTTACCAAATTTCCAACAAAGTGGCATTTCCATGACAAAGCCAAAAATTTTCCTGATGAAAAAAATCCAAAAGAAAATCATTTCGATTTTTCAGGTTTTTTAATCAAAACCCTGGGAAATAGTGGTCGGATGTTGGAATGTACATACCTCGTTGAATTCGTTACAAAATTTCCAACAAAGTGTCATTTACAGAAAAAACATTTTTTTAATTCCTTTCAGAAAAAAATTATTTGAAAAATTTTCTCGAAAAAAAATGATGACCCCCACCCTTATGACAAGGCTCAAATCCAAAGAAAATCACCTCGATTTTTCATGTTTTTAATCAAAACCCTGGGAAATAGTGGTCGGATGTTGGAATGGCATACCTAGTTTAATTCATTGCAAAATTTCAAACAAAGTGTCATTTACTGAAAAAAAAAATAATTTTGAAAAAGTTTTTTCGAAAAAAATCATGACCCACACACATATGACAAAGCCAATGGATGTTGGAATGCCATACCTAGTTGAATTCGTTACAAAATTTCGAACAATGTGTCATTTACAGAAAAAAAAATCATTTGAAAAATTTTTTCGAAAAAAAACCATGATCCAATCCCTTATGACAAGACTCAAATCCATAGGAAATCAGCTCGATTTTTCATGTTTTTAATCAAAACCCTGGAAAATAGTGGTCGGATGTTGGAATGGCATACCTAGTTTAATTCGTTACAAAATTTCCAACAAAGTGTCATTTACAGAAAAAAAAAATGATTTTGAAGAAATCATGTTTCCCACCCCATTATGACAAGGCCCAGAACTTCATAATATCCGCTCGATTTTTCTGGTTTTTAATCAAAACCCTGGGAAATAGTTGTCGAGTGTTGGAATGGCATACCTCGTTGAATTCGTTACAAAATTTGGAATGGCATACCTCGTTGAATTCGTTACAAAATTTCCAAAAAGTGTCATTTACAGAAAAAAAAATCATTTGAAAAATTTTTTCGAAAAAAAACCATTACCCCCACCCTTATGACAAGGCTCAAATCCAAAGAAAATCACCTCGATTTTTCATGTTTTTAATCAAAAGCATTGGAAATAGTGGTCGGATGTTGGAATGGCATACCTAGTTTAATTCGTTACAAAATTTCCAACAAAGTGTCATTTACAGAAAACAAAAATCATTTAAAAAAATTATGGAAAAAAAACCATGCCCCCACCCTTATGACAAGGCACAAATCCAAAGATAATCATTTCAATTTTTCATGTTTTTAATCAAAACCCTGGCAAATACCTAGTTTAATTCGTTACAAAATTTCCATCAAAGTGTCATTTACAGAAAAAAAATATGATTTGAAAAATTTTTTCGATAAGAAATCATGTCCCCCATCCCATTATGACAAGGCCCACAACCGGATAATATCAGCTCGATTTTTCGGGTTTTTAATCAAAACCCTTGGAAATAGTTGTGGAGTGTTGGAATGGCATAGCTCGTTGAAATCGTTACAAAATTTGGAATGGCATACCTCGTTGAATTCGTTACAAAAAAACCATGACCCCCACCCTTATGACAAGGCTCAAATCCAAAGAAAATCAACTGGATTTTTTCATGTTTTCAATCAAAACCCTTGGATATAGTGGGCGGATGTTGGAATGGAATACCTAGTTTAATTAATTTCCAAATTTCGAACAAAGTGTCGTTTTGTGACGCTGCGCGCACAAAAACTAGACATAAATAAATAAAAAGTTTAAAAAAAGTTAAACGAAAGGAGTGTTTAATTCAGATTCAACTAAAGAACGCGCGCGCAAACGATCGCGCGCGTAGGGGCACACTAGACCGAGAGAGATGGTCACACTTAGACCGGCAAATCCAACAGGCGACGGGCACACTAGATCTCGCCGAGCCCTATATAAGACGGACCACGGGCCATAGAAAGGCACTTAGCAGCCAACCGTCTAAGCGTACAGACGTCTGATTTCAGGATCACACCTCCTTACGGCACGTTTCACCGGCTGTGGCTGACCTCAGGGTCCCCAAGGAACATTCTCTCTCTCTCTTTTGTGGCTGTTCTCAGGGTCCCCAAGCAACTCTCTCGCTCTCTTGCGGCTGACCTCAGGGTCCCCAAGCAACTCTCTCGCTCTCTTGCGGCTGACCTCAGGGTCCCCAAGCAACTCACTCTCTTTCTTGCGGCTGACCTCCGGGTCCCCAAGCAACATTCTCTCTCTCTTGTGGCTGACTTCAGGGTCCCCAAGCAACATTCTCTCTCGCTCGTGGCTGACTTCAGGGTCCCCAAGCACCCCATTCTCAGCCCACCCCGGGGACTATTCTCCCGCAGCCGAGATCCCGTGCTGTTCCTCTCGAGCAGCTGGACGGCGCCCGATACCAGGTATTCTAAGCGGACGAAGGAAGCAAAGGCAGCAAAGGTGGCACCCCGCCAACCCGGAGAATTCGTTAGTTGTTAATCAAATGTCAAGATACTTACTGAAATAAAACCTAGTTCTAATCAATTACTAAGTAATTCCCCACGACTTCTACTCTGGGCTGGTTCGGAACTCTCTTTCAGCAACCACGCCTGACGCAAACAAATTCTTGTGACGAACCCTGGCCGTCCCTGAGCCACCCGACAATGACAAACCGTCACAGTGGCGCCCGAACAGGTTAAAGTGGTTGCAGGAAATAAACCGACACCAGCGGAGTAATGTCGAGCTGGGTATATCTGGCACCAAAGAGCGAACTAACGAAATACACGGAAGAGTTCGGATTAGGAACGGCACAAAGAAGTGAGGATTTAAGACGTTTGTTGGCAGCGTTCGCAAAGAAAACGGATCATACAGAAACGGTCAGACAAACTCCCACTGGAGTTCCTAAGCAAAATGGAACAGTGGGCAGGCGGATACGGAATACGGAAGGACCAGCTGATACAGACGATGCCATTCGTCCTGGAGGGGATCGCGAGTGATTGATGGAACACCACGCCGAGCAGGATCGTAACATGGACGCAACTCAGAACAGAACTGCTGGAATACTTTTTACCACCAAGGTATGAGGAACAGTTGGAGAATCAGATTGCACAGATGAAGCAGAGAGAAACGGAGCCCGTAAGAGAATACGCAATGGGACTAAGAAAACTGATGCAATTCACGAAACTCTCAGAAGAGGCCAAACTGGACCGAGTATACAAAAACAGCAGGAGCACGATAAAGCTGTACGCTAGGAGGGCAGGATTCAACTCGTTGACAGAGTTCCTCAAACTAGCGGAGGAAGTAGAAGAAATAGAGGACCGGACACAGGCAAGCCAACCTGCACAGCAGCAACTAGGACCGGAGATATGCTGCGGAGGAACCGGACATGCGGCAAACACGTGCAGCAATCCGCCGAGGCTGTTTTGCTGGATCTGTGGAAGAAACGGTACGAGAACCAAGGAGTGCTGCAGGAGACCTGAGCAGTTGAAGCTGGCAGCTCAGGCGGCAATAAAGGAGCCAGCAGCAGGGGAACAGCTGTGTTGCGACGGGTTCCAAGTAGAAGCCCGGATAAGGGTCGGAAACAAGACAGCGAAAGGAACCGTGGACACAGGAGCATCAAGAAGCGCGATAAGCTGAAGCAAATATCAAGATCTGAAGCAACAACGCAAATGATGTGGAACCCGAGCAGAAATAACAATGGCCAATGGAGTAACGCAGAAGGCGATAGGAGAATTCGCGGCAGAAATCCAATTTGGAGGAAGAGCGTTCAGGGTAACATTCATGATACTAACAGAAGTGGCAGGAGGAATACTGTTAGGAATGGACTTTCTAGCCGGGGCCCGCAGCACGCTAAGGTGTGGAGGCTTGGAGCTAGAGATAAGAGCAGCCGGAAACAAAGTGGACCAACCGGAGACAAAAACGAATACCAGGGACTTAGGCGTAGTCTAGTATGGAAAGGGAAAATGGAATGAGGTAGCAGACGTCTTACCCAGAGCAGCACAGAACGAGTTGAAAGCAATAGAGGTTTCGGACAACTGGATCAAGGAGAAGTACAAGGGTTCACAGCAGAAAAAATCAAGGAAGACGCGGATGAAAGTGGCAGTAAAAGACCCGAACACACGGAAAACAAAGAGGATATACATTGGAGACACTAAGTCGTACGAAGGAACAAATACAATACAATACAAATACGCACGAAAGCGGACGTTACAAAATATCCAACAGAGTGACATTTACAGAAAATAAAATCATTTGAAAATTTTTTTTTCAAAAATAACCATGACCCCCACCCACGTTTTAAAAATATTATCGAAAAAAAAACATGACCCCCACCCTTATGGCAAAGCCAAAATCCATGACCCCCACATTTATGGAATGGCATACCTAGTTGAATTCGTAACGAAATTACAAAAAAAAAATCATTCACAAAAAAAAAACATTTGAAAATTTTTTTCGAAAAAAACATGACCCCACCCTTATGACAAGGCTCAAATCCAAAGAAAATCACCTCAATTTTTCAGGTTTTTAACAAAACCTTGGGAAATAGTGGTCGACAAAAAAATCCATGACCCCCACCCTATGACAAGGGTCAAATCCAAAGAAAATCACCACGATTTTTCAGGTTTTTAATCAAAACCCTGGGAAATAGTGGTCAGATGCTGGAATGGCATACCTAGTTGAATTCGTTACAACATTACGAACAAAGTGTCATTTACGAAAAAAAAATCATTTGAAAAATTTTTTCGAAAAAAAAACATGACCTCCAACCTTATGTTGGAATTGCATACCTAGTTTAATTCGTTACAGAATTTCCAACAGTCTCATTTACAGAAAAACAAAAACGTTTTAAAAACTTTTTCGAAAAAAAACATGACCCCCACCCTTATGGCAAAGCCAAAATCCATGACCCCACATTTATGGAATGGCATACCTAGTTGAATTCGTTACGAAATTACAAAAAAAAAATCATTCACAAAAAAAAAATCATTTGAAAAATTTTTTCGAAAAAAACCATGACCCCCACCCTTATGACAAGGCTCAAATCCAAAGAAAATCACCACGATTTTTCAGGTTTTTAACAAAACTTTGGGAAATAGTGGTCGACAAAAAAAATCCATGACCCCCACCCTTATGACAAGGGTCAAAGCCAACCACCATTTTTCGGTTTTTTAATCAAAACCCTGGGAAATAGTGGTCAAATGCTGGAATGGCATACCTAGTTAAATTCATTACAACATTACGAACAAAGTGACATTTACAGAAAAAAAACATTTGAAAAATTTTTTCGAAAAAAGTCATGGCCCCCACCCATATGACAAAGTCAAAATCCGAAAAAAACACCTTGATTTTTCGGTTTTTTAATCAAAACCGTGGGCAATAGTGGTCGAATGTTGGAATGGCATACCCCGTTGGATTCGTTACAAAATTTTCAACAAAGTGTCATTTACAGAAAAAAAAATCATTTAAAAAATATTTTCGAAAAGAAATCATGTCCCCCACCCCATTATGACAAAGCCAAAATCCGGATAATATCAGCTCGATTTTTCGGTTTTTTAATCAAAACGCTGGGAAATAGTGGTCGAATGTTGGAATGGCATACCTCGTTGAATTCATTACAAAATTTCCAACAAAGTGTCATTTACACAAAAAAAAATCATTCGAAAAATTGTTTCGGAAAAAAAAACATGACCCTCACTTTTATGACAAGGCTCAAATCCGAAGAAAATCACCTTGATTTTTCAGGTTTTTAATCAAAACCCTGGGAAATCATTTGAAAATTTTTTTTTTTTAAATAACCATGACCCCCACACTTATGACAAGGCTCAAATCCAAAGAAAATCAACTGGATTTTTCATGTTTTTAATCAAAACCCTTGGAAATAGTGGTTGGATGTTGGAATGGAATACCTAGTTTAATTCATTACAAAATTTCGAACAAAGTGTCATTTACAGAAAAAAAATAATTTGAAAATTTTTTTCGATAAAAAAAACATGACTCCCACCCTTAAAACAAGGCTCAAATCCACAGAAAATCACCTCGATTTTTCATATTTTTAATCAAAATCCGGGGAAATAGTGGTCGGATTTTGGAATGGAATTCGTTACAGAATTTCCAACAGAGAATTTCAAAGAGTGGTCAGATGTTGGAATTGCATACCTAGTTTAATTCGTTACAGAATTTCCAACAGTCTCATTTACAGAAAAACAAAAACGTTTTAAAAATTTTTTCGAAAAAAAACATGACCCCCACCCTTATGGCAAAGCCAAAATCTATGACCCCCACATTTATGGAATGGCATACCTAGCTTAATTAGTTACGAAATTACAAAAAAAAAATCATTCACAAAAAAAAAATCATTTTAAAAATTTTTTCGAAAAAAACCATGACCCCCACCCTTATGACAAGGCTCAAATCCAAAGAAAATCACCACGATTTTTCAGGTTTTTAACAAAACCTTGGGAAATAGTGGTCGACAAAAAAATCCATGACCCCCACCCTTATGACAAGGGTCAAAGCCAAAGAAAATCACCACGATTTTTCAGGTTTTTAATCAAAACCCTGGGAAATAGTGGTCAGATGCTGGAATGGCATACCTAGTTGAATTCATTACAACATTACGAACAAAGTGACATTTACAGAAAAAAAACATTTGAAAAATTTTTTCGAAAAAAATCACGACCCCCACCCATATGACAAAGTCAAAATCCGGAAAAAAACACCTTGATTTTTCGGTTTTTTATTCAAAACCGTGGGAAATAGTGGTCGAATGTTGGAATGGCATACCCCGTTGGATTCGTTACAAAATTTTCAACAAAGTGTCATTTACAGAAAAAAAAATCATTTAAAAAATATTTTCGAAAAGAAATCATATCCTTCACCCCATTATGACAAAGCCAAAATCCGGATAATATCAGCTCGATTTTTCGGTTTTTAATCAAAACCCTGGGAAATAGTTGTCGAATGTTGGAATGGCATACCTCGTTGAATTCATTACAAAATTTCCAACAAAGTGTCATTTACACAAAAAAAATCATTCGAAAAATTTTTTCGGAAAAAAAAACATGACCCTCACTTTTATGACAAGGCTCAAATCCGAAGAAAATCACCTCGATTTGTCAGGTTTTTAATCAAAACCCTGGGAAATAGTGGTCAGATGTTGGAATGGCATTCCTTGTTGAATTCGTTACAAAATATCCAACACATTTCCAGAAAATAAAATCATTTGAAATTTATTTTTCAAAAATATCCATGACCCCCACCCTTATGACAAGGCTGAAATCCATAGAAAATCACCTCGATTTTTTGGTTTTTTAATCAAAACCCTGTGAAATAGTGGTCGAATGTTGGAATGGCATACCTTGTTGAATTCGTTACAAAATATCCAACAGAGTGACATTTACAGAAAATAAAATCATTTGAAAATTTTTTTTTCAAAAATAACCATGACCCCCACCCTTATGACAAGGCTCAAATCCAAAGAAAATCAACTGGATTTTTCATGTTTTTAATCAAAACCCTTGGAAATAGTGGTTGGATGTTGGAATGGAATACTTAGTTTAATTCATTACAAAATTTAGAACAAAGTGTCATTCACAAAAAAAAAATCATTTGAAAAATTTTTTCGAAAAAAACCATGACCCCCACCCTTATGACAAGGCTCAAATCCAAAGAAAATCACCACGATTTTTCAGGTTTTTAACAAAAGTTTGGGAAATAGTGGTCGACAAAAAAATCCATGACCCCCACCCTTATGACAAGGGTCAAATCCAAAGAAAATCACCACGATTTTTCAGGTTTTTAATCAAAACCCTGGGAAATAGTGGTCAGATGCTGGAATGGCATACCTAGTTGAATTCGTTACAACATTACGAACAAAGTGTCATTTACAAAAAAAAAATCATTTTAAAAATTTTTTCGAAAAAAAAAACATGACCCCCAACTTTATGTTGGAATTGCATACCTAGTTTAATTCGATACAGAATTTCCAACAGTCTCATTTACAGAAAAACAAAAACGTTTTAAAAATTTTTTCGAAAAAAAAAACATGACCCCCACCCTTATGGCAAAGCCAAAATCCATGACCCCCAACCTTATGACAAGGCTCAAATCCAAAGAAAATCACTTCGATTTTTCAGGTTTTTAACAAAACTCTGGGAAATAGTGGTCGACAAAAAAATAATGTCCCCCACCCCATTATGACAAGTTCCAGATCCGGATAATATCAGCTCGATTTTTCGGTTTTTTAATCAAAACCCTGGTCGAATGTTGGAATGGCATACCTCGTTGAATTCATTA
The DNA here is from genome assembly GCF_018152115.1 of Drosophila rhopaloa. Taxonomy (NCBI): domain Eukaryota; kingdom Metazoa; phylum Arthropoda; class Insecta; order Diptera; family Drosophilidae; genus Drosophila; species Drosophila rhopaloa. The sequence continues at coordinate 219,323 of NW_025335048.1, forward strand.
CAAAATTTCCAACAAAGTGTCATTTACGGTAAAAAAAATCATTTGAAAAATTTTTCGAAAAAGAAACATGACCCTCACCCTTATGACAAGGCTCAAAACCGAAGAAAATCACCTCGATTTTTCAGGTTTTTAATCAAAACCCTGTGAAATAGTGGTCGAATGTTGGAATGGCATACCTAGTTGAATTCGTTTAAAAATTTGTTTACTCCCACCCATATGACAAGGCTCAAATCCAAAGAAAATCACCTCGATTTTTCAGGTTTTTAATCAAAACCCTGGAAAATAGTGTACGGATGTTAGAATGGCATACCTATTTAAATTCGTTACAAAATTTCCAACAAAGTGTCACTTACAGAAAAAAAATCATTTGCAAAATTTTTTCTTAAAAAAAACATAACTCCCACCCTTATGACAAGGCTCAAATCCAAAGAAAATCACCTCGATTTTTCATGTTTTTAATCAAAACCCTGGGAAATAGTGGTCGGATGTTGGAATGGCATACCTCATTGAATTCGTTACAAAATTTCCAACAGATTGTCATTTACAGAAAAAAAAATCATTTGTAAAATTTTTTCGAAAAAAATTGACCTCATCCCTTATGATAATCCGAGGAAAATCACCTCGATTTTTCATATTTTTAATCAAAACCCTTGGAAATAGTGGTCGGATGTTGGAATAGCATACCTAGTTTAATTCGTTACAGAATTTCCATCAGTCTCATTTACAGAAAAAAAAAACATTTTAAAAATTTTTTCGAAAAAAAAACATGACACTTACCCTTATGACAAGGCTCAAATCCGAAGCAAATCACCTCGATTTTTCAGGTTTTTAATCAAAACCCTGGGAAACAGTGCTCGAATGTTGGAATGGCATACCTTGTTGAATTCGTTACAAAATGTCCAACAAAGTGTCATTTACAGAAAAAAAAATCATTTAAAAAATTTTTTCGATAAAAAATACATGACCCCCACCCTTATGACAAAGCTAAAATCCGAACAAAATCACCTCGATTTTTCGGTTTTTTAATCAAAACCCTGTGAAATAGTGGTCGAATGTTGGAATGGCATACCTAGTTGAATTCGTTTAAAAATTTTTTTACTCCCACCCTTATGACAAGGCTCAAATCCAAAGAAAATCACCTCAATTTTTCATGTTTTTAATCAAAACCCTGGGAAATAGTGGTCGGATGTTGGAATGGCATACCTCATTGAATTCGTTACAAAATTTCCAACAGATTGTCATTTACAGAAAAAAAAATCATTTGAAAAATTTTTTCGAAAAAAATTGACCCCATCCCTTATGGTAATCCGAGGAAAATCACCTCGATTTTTCATATTTTTAATCAAAACCCTTGGAAATAGTGGTCGGATGTTGGAATGGCATACCTAGTTTAATTCGTTACAGAATTTCCAACAGTCTCATTTACAGAAAAAAAAAACATGTTAAAAATTTTTTCGAAAAAAAAGCATGACACTTACCCTTATGACAAGGCTCAAATCCGAAGAAAATCACATCGATTTCGCAGGGTTTTAATCAAAACCCTGGTAAAGAGTGGTCAGATGTTGGAATTGCATACCTAGTTTAATTCGTTACAAAATTTCCAACAGTCCATTTACAGAAAAAAAAAACATTGAAAAATTTTTTTCGAAAAAAAACATGACCCCCACCCTTATGGCAAAGCCAAAATCCATGACCCCCACATTTATGGAATGGCATACCTAGATGATTTCGTTACGAAATTACAAAAAAAATCATTCACACAAAAAAAAATCACTTGAAAAATTTTTTTCGAAAAAAAAACATGACCCCCACCCTTATGACAAGGCTCAAATCCAAAGAAAATCACCACGATTTTTCAGGTTTTTAACAAAACCTTGGGAAATAGTGGTCGACAAAAAAATCCATGACCATCACTCTTATGACAAGGGTCAAATCCAAAGAAAATCACCACGATTTTTCAGGTTTTTAATCAAAACCCTGGGAAATAGTGGTCAAATGCTGGAATGGCATACCTAGTTGAATTCGTTACAACATTACGAACAAAGTGTCATTTACGAAAAAAAAATCATTTTAAAAATTTGTTCGAAAAAAAAAACCCCATCCCTTATGACAAAGCCAAAATCCAAACAAAATCACCTCAATTTTTCATATTTTTAATCAAAACCCTGGGAAATAGTGGTCGGATGTTGGAATGGCATACCTATTTAAATTCGTTACAAAATTTCCAACAAAGTGTCATTTACAGAAAAAAATCATTTGAAAATTTTTTTCGAAAAAAATTATGACCCCCACCCATGTGACAAAGACAAAATCCAAAAAAAAACACCTCGATTTTTCGGTTTTTTAATCAAAACCGTGGGAAATAGTGGTCGAATGTTGGAATGGCATACCTAGTTTAATTCATTACAAAATTTCGAACAAATTGTCATTTTGTGACGCTGCGCGCACAAAAACACATAAATAAATAAAAAGACTAAAAAAAGTGAAACGAAAGGAGTGTTTAATTCAGATTCAAATTAAGAACGCGCGCGCAAACGATCGCGCGCGTAGGGGCACACTAGACCGAGAGAGATGGTCACACTTATACCGGCAAATCCCACAGGCGACGGGCACACTAGATGTCGCCGAGCCCTATATAAGACGGACCACGGGCCATAGAAAGGCACTTAGCAGCCAACCGTCTAAGGGTACAGAGGCAACTCCCCAGTGGTGGTAAGCAGCGAAGTCATTTTTTGGTGGACTAGATCATTCGATCCAAGTCCGCTTATACATTGTAGTTAGCTCCCGTAATACTTCCTCCTCCCCCTAACCTTCTCGGCTTGTCGGTTCGAAGGTATCACTAGGTGACGTCTGATTTCGGTTCACCGGCCGAACTCTCTCTCTTGCGGCTGACTTCAGGGTCCCCAAGCAACATTCTCTCTCTCGCGGCTGACCTCAGGGTCCCCAAGCAACATTCTCTCTCTTGCGGTTGACTTTCGGGTCCCCAAGCACCAAAAAACTCTCTCTCGCTCGTGGCTGACTTCAGGGTCCCCAAGCAACTTTCTCTCTCTCTTGCGGCTGACCTCAGGGTCCCCAAGCAACATTCTCTCTCTAGCGGCTGACCTCAGGGTCCCCAAGCAACATTCTCCCACTTGCGGCTGACCTCAGGGTCCCCAAGCATCATTCTCTCTCTTGCGGTTGACTTTCGGGTCCCTAAGCACCAAAAAACTCTCTCTCGCTCGTGGCTGACTTCAGGGTCCCCAAGCACCCCATTCTCAGCCCACCCCGGGGACTATTCTCCCGCAGCCGAGATCCCGTGCTGATCCTCTCGAGCAGCTGGACGGCGCCCGATACCAGGTATTCTAAGCGGACGAAGGAAGCAAAGGCAGCAAAGGTGGCACCCCGCCAACCCGGAGAATTCGTTAGTTGTTAATCAAATGTCAAGATACTTACTGAAATAAAACCTAGTTCTAATCAATTACTAAGTAATTCCCCACGACTTCTACTCTGGGCTGGGTCGGAACTCTCTTTCAGCAACCACGCCTGACACAAACAAATTCTTGTGACGAACCCTGGCCGTCCCTGAGCCACCCGACAATGACAAACCGTCACAGTGGCGCCCGAACAGGTTAAAGTGGTTGCAGGAAATAAACCGACACCAGCGGAGTAATGTCGAGCTGGGTATATCTGGCACCAAAGAGCGAACTAACGAAATACACGGAAGAGTTCGGATTAGGAACGGCACAAAGAAGTGAGGATTTAAGACGTTTGTTGGCAGCGTTCGCAAAGAAAACGGATCATACAGAAACGGTCAGACAAACTTCCACTGGAGTTCCTAAGCAAAATGGAACAGTGGGCAGGCGGATACGGAATACGGAAGGACCAGCTGATACAGACGATGCCATTCGTCCTGGAGGGGATCGCGAGTGATTGGTGGAACACCACGCCGAGCAGGATCGTAACATGGACGCAACTCAGAACAAAACTGCTGGAATACTTTTTACCACCAAGGTATGAGGAACAGTTGGAGAATCAGATTGCACAGATGAAGCAGAGAGAAACGGAGCCCGTAAGAGAATACGCAATGGGACTAAGAAAACTGATGCAATTCACGAAACTCTCAGAAGAGGCCAAACTGGACCGAGTATACAAAAACAGCAGGAGCACGATAAAGCTGTACGCTAGGAGGGCAGGATTCAACTCGTTGACAGAGTTCCTCAAACTAGCGGAGGAAGTAGAAGAAATAGAGGACCGGACAAAGGCAAGCCAACCTGCACAGCAGCAACTAGGACCGGAGATATGCTGCGGAGGAACCGGACATGCGGCAAACACGTGCAGCAATCTGCCGAGGCTGTTTTGCTGGATCTGTGGAAGAAACGGTACGAGAACCAAGGAGTGCTGCAGGAGACCTGAGCAGTTGAAGCTGGCAGCTCAGGCGGCAATAAAGGAGCCATCAGCAGGGGAACAGCTGTGTTGCGACGGGTTCCAAGTAGTAGCCCGGATAAGGGTCGGAAACAAGACAGCGAAAGGAACCGTGGACACAGGAGCATCAAGAAGCGCGATAAGCAGAAGCAAATATCAAGATCTGAAGCAACAACGCAAATGGTGTGGAACCCGAGCAGAAATAACAATGGCCAATGGAGTAACGGAGAAGGCGATAGGAGAATTCGCGGCAGAAATCCAATTTGGAGGAAGAGCGTTCAGGGTAACATTCATGATACTAACAGAAGTGGCAGGAGGAATACTGTTAGGAATGGACTTTCTAGCCGGGGCCCGCAGCACGCTGAGGTGTGGAGGCTTGGAGCTAGAGATAAGAGCAGCCGGAAACAAAGTGGACCAACCGGAGACAAAAACGAATACCAGGGACTTAGGCGTAGTCTAGTATGGAAAGGGAAAATGGAATGAGGTAGCAGACGCCTTACCCAGAGCAGCACAGGACGAGTTGAAAGCAATAGAGGTTTCGGACAACTGGATCAAGGAGAAGTACAAGGGTTCACAGCAGAAAAAATCAAGGAAGACGCGGATGAAAGTGGCAGTAAAAGACCCGAACACACGGAAAACAAAGAGGATATACATTGGAGACACTAAGTCGTACGAAGGAACAAATACAATACAATACAAATACGCACGAAAGCGGACGGCACCGGCGAAGAGGAGGGGCAACATGAAGACTTCGGCACCGCAAACAACCAGTAACCAAACCATAAGTGCTGTAGCCAGAATCGCCCAGGATAGCCGAGCAGCCGAGACAACGGACCGGGATATACTAAAGCTCCACGAGGAGGAGCACAACGACGAAGGATGGACACTACCAGAAGGAGCGGTAATAGCAAGAGACAGTATCAAGGAAAAGCTAGCAGGAAAAAGAATTGGAAGGCAGCAGTGATAGCTAATAAAGGATGGAGAGACAACCTGGCGGACGGTGTCGAACAGGGGAAACTACGTCACGATTCAGTTCCACTAAAATCCATAACGGGGGGGAGTGTGACGCTGCGCGCACAAAAACAAGACATAAATAAATAAAAAGACTAAAAAAAGTTAAACGAAAGGAGTGTTTAATACAGATTCAAATTAAAAAGGCACGCGTGCAAACGATCGCGCGTGTAGGGGCACACTAGACCGAGAGAGATGGTCACACTTAGACACACTAGATCTCGCCGAGCCCTATATAAGACGGACCACGGGCCATAGAAAGGCACTTAGCAGCCAACCGTCTAAGCGTACAGACGTCTGATTTCAGGATCACACCTCCTTACGGCACGGTTCACCGGCTGTGGCTGACCTCAGGGTCCCCAAGGAACATTCTCTCTCTCTCTTGTGGCTGTTCTCAGGGTCCCCAAGCAACTCTCTCGCTCTCTTGCGGCTGACCTCAGGGTCCCCAAGCAACTCACTCTCTCTTTGAAAAATTTTTTCGAAAAAGAACCATGATCCCCACCTTTATTACAAGGCTCAAATCCATAGAAAATCGCCTCGATTTTTCGGTTTTTTAATCAAAACCCTGGCAAATAGTGGTCGAATGTTGGAATGGCATTCCTTGTTGAATTCGTTACAAAATATCCAACACAGTCCCATTTCCAGAAAATAAAATCATTTGAAAATTTTTTTTCAAAAATAACCATGACCCCCACCCTTATGACAAGGCTCAAATCCAAAGAAAATCAACTGGATTTTTCATGTTTTTAATCAAAACCCTTGGAAATAGTGGTCGGATGTTGGAATGGAATACCTAGTTTAATTCATTACAAAATTTCGAACAAAATGTCATTTACAGAAAAAAATCATTTGAAAAATTTTTTCGAACAAAATCATGACCCCCACCCATATGACAAAGACAAAATCCGAAAAAAACACCTCGATTTTTCGGTTTTTTAATCAAAACCGTGGTAAATAGTGGTCGAATGTTGGAATGGCATACCTAGTTGAATTTGTTACAAAATTTCCAACAAAGTGTCATTTAAAGAAAAAAAATCATAAAAAAAAATTTTTTCGAAAAAGAACCTGATCCTCACCCTTATGACAAAGCCAAAATCCGAGGAAAAACACGTCGATTTTTCGGTTTTTTAATCAAAACCCTGGCAAATAGTGGTCGAATGTTGGAATGGCGTTCCTTGTTGAATTCGTTACAAAATATCCAACACAGTCCCATTTCCAGAAAATAAAATCATTTGAAATTTATTTTTCAAAAATAACCATGACCCCCACCCTTATGACAAGGCTCAAATCCAAAGAAAATCACCTCGATTGTTCAGGTTTTTTATCAAAACACTGGGAAACAGTGCTCGAATGTTGGAATGGCATACCTTGTTGAACTCGTTACAAAATGTCCAACAAAGTGTCATTTACAGAAAAAAAAATCATTTGAAAATGTTTTTCGATAAAAAATACATGACCCCCACCCTTATGACAACGCTAAAATCCGAACAAAATCACCTCGATTTTTCGGTTTTTTAATCAAAACCCTGTGAAATAGTGGTCGAATGTTGGAATGGCATGCCTAGTTGAATTCGTTTAAAATTTTTTTTACTCCCACCCTTATGACAAGGCTCAAATCCAAAGAAAATCACCTCGATTTTTCAGGTTTTAAATCAAAACCCTGGGAAACAGTGCTCGAATGTTGGAATGGCATACCTTGTTGAATTCGTTACAAAATGTCCAACAAAGTGTCATTTACAGAAAAAAAAATCATTTAAAAAATATTTTCGAAAAGAAAGCATGTCCCCCACCCCATTATGACAAAGCCAAAATCCGGATAATATCAGCTCGATTTTTCGGTTTTTTAATCAAAACCCTGGGAAATAGTGGTCGTATGTTGGAATGGCATACCTCGTTGAATTCATTACAAAATTTCCAACAAAGTGTCATTTACGGTAAAAAAAATCATTTGAAAAATTTTTTCGAAAAAAAAACATGACCCTCACCCTTATGACAAGGCTCAAATCCGAAGAAAATCACCTCGATTTTTCAGGTTTTTAATCAAAACCCTGGGAAACAGTGCTCGAATGTTGGAATGGCATACCTTGTTGAATTCGTTACAAAATGTCCAACAAAGTGTCATTTACAGAAAAAAAAATCATTTGCAAAATTTTTTCGATAAAAAAAACATGACTCCCACCCTTATGACAAGGCTCAAATCCAAAGAAAATCACCTCGATTTTTCATGTTTTTAATCAAAACCCTGGGAAATAGTGGTCGGATGTTGGAATGGCATACCTCATTGAATTCGTTACAAAATTTCCAACAGATTGTCATTTACAGAAAAAAAATCATTTGTAAAATTTTTTCGAAAAAAAATTATTCGAATCCATAGAAAATTTTTTTTTTAATCAAACCCTGGGAAATGTGAAGCATACTTTTTAATTCGTTAAAAATTACAACAAGTGTCATTAACGAAAAAAATTTTTGAAAAATTTTTAAAAAAACCCTTATGACAGGCCAAAATCAACCTGATTTTACATATTTTTAATCAAAACCCTGAAATAGTGGTCGATGTTGGAATGGCATGCCTCGTTGAATTCAATACCAAATTTCTAACAAAGTGTCATTTACAGAAAAAAAAATCATTTGAAAAATTTTGAAAAAAACCATGACCCTCCCCTTATGACAAGGCTCAAATCCAAGGAAAATCACCTCGATTTTTCATATTTTTAATCAAAACCCTGGGAAATAGTGGTCGGATGTTGGAATGGCATACCTCGTTGAATTCGTTACAAAATTTCCAAGAAAGTGTCATTTAAAGAAAAAAAAAATAAAAAAAATTCGATAAAAATACATGACCCCCACCCTTATGACAAAGCTAAAATCCGACAAAATCTTTTCGTTTTAATGAAAACTGTGAATGTGGTCGAATGTTGGAATGGTACTAAATTTCCAACAAAGTGTCATTTACAAAAAAATCATTTGAAAAATTTTTTCGAAAAAAAACATGATCCCCACCCTCATGACAAGGCTCGAATCCATAGAAAATCACCTCGATTTTTTGGTTTTTTAATCAAACCCCTGGGAAATAGTGGTCGAATGTTGGAATGTTTTTAACAAAACTCTGGGAAATAATGGTCGACAAAAAAATAATGTCCCCCACCCCATTATGACAAGGTCCAGATCCGGATAATATCAGCTCGATTTTTTGGTTTTTTAATCAAAACCCTGGGAAATAGTGGTCGAATCTTGGAATGGCATACCTCGTTGAATTCATTACAAAATTTCCAACAAAGTGTCATTTACGGTAAAAAAAATCATTTGAAAAATTTTTTCGAAAAAAAAACATGACCCTCACTCTTATGACAAGGCTCAAATCCGAAGAAAATCACCTCGATTTTTCAGGTTTTTAATCAAAACCCTGGGAAACCGTGCTCGAATGTTGGAATGGCATACCTTGTTGAATTCGTTACAAAATGTCCAACAAAGTGTCATTTACAGAAAAAAAAATCATTTGCAAAATTTTTTCGATAAAAAAAACATAACTCCCACCCTTATGACAAGGCTCAAATCCAAAGAAAATCACCTCGATTTTTCATGTTTTTAATCAAAACCCTGGGAAATAGTGGTCGGATGTTGGAATGGCATACCTCATTGAATTCGTTACAAAATTTCCAACAGATTGTCATTTACAGAAAAAAAAATCATTTGTAAAATTTTTTTAAAAAAAATTGACTCTATCCCTTATGACAAAGCCATAATCCGAGGAAAATCACCTCGATTTTTCATATTTTTAATCAAAACCCTTGGAAATAGTGGTCGGATGTTGGAATGGCATACCTCGTTGAATTCATTACAAAATTTCCAACAAAGTGTCATTTACAGAAAAAAATCATTTGAAAATCATCATTTTTTCGAAAAAAAACCATGATCCCCACCCTTATGACAAGGCTCAAATCCAATGAAGATCAACTGGATTTTTCATGTTTTTAATCAAAACCCTTGGATATTGTGGTCGGATGTTGGAATGGCATACCTAGTTGAATTCGTTACAAAATTTCGAACAAAGTGTCATTTACAGAAAAAAAAAGAGAGAACGCTATAGTCGAGTGCCTCGACTATTAGATACCCGTTACTCAGCTAAACAACTTAATATAAATATGCCGTCTTGTATGTTTTTCGCCGCTCGAATTAGCTCCCGATTTTTATGTTAAAATCGGTAACCAGGGAACACCACGTGGAGGCCGTTGATTTGCAACGGGGTCTTTCAAACCAAAATAAAATTTGGGGACCTACGAGTCGACTTGAGTTGCCAAACTTTATTCAAGTTTGGAATCTCCATGTTCCCCAAAATTTTGTTTATCCGTAACATACGGAAGGCATACTTATGTACTTACTACTAATACTACTAATACTTATTTGACCTTACTAATTATATTTTCTTTTTTTGGGGTTTTTTTAATAAAAAAAAAATTTAGTTTAATTTAAGTATATACATACTATAAAAAAATTTTGCATGCAACTATTTATTTTTTTTTAGGGTTTAATTTAGTTACTATAAATAAAATTTAGCATGCAACTATTTAATTTTTTTGTTTTTTGATTTTTTGTTTATATTAAATATATATATACATACTATAAAAAAAATTGTGCATGCAACTATTAAATTTTTTTGGGTTTTTTGTTTTTTGGTTAATTTAAATATATACATACTATAAAAAAAATTGTCCATGCAACTATTTAATTTTTTTGGGTTTTTGTTTTTTGTTTAACTTAAATATATACATACTATAAATATAATATATACAATTTTCCCTACCGATTCAGCCTCCCTAACGCTAACTAATATACCACTGTGGTAGCTATATGTAGTCTCAAATGTGCGCGCAGTGGCCCTATTATCGAAAATATTTGAAAACGCCCAATCAATATGCGTATTGCAATTGGTTGTCGACGAGTCCAAATCTAGCAACGAACTAAACCCTTTTACATCTGCTAGAAAATCAAAAACTCTCCTACAGCAGCCAGAGATGGAGTGAAGGCATAAATTGAAATCTCCTAACACTAAACTATTACTATTTAAAAATGTGTGCCGCTGAAATAACTCCTTAAACTCTGTTTCAAACTTAAACAACGGATAGGTCGGACTTTTATAAATAACTACAATCCCTAAAGACCGGTACCTAAAGATGGCAAACTTGAACACTGGAGAGGCTATATTTGAGGAATTAGCCAGAAAGCGACCACTTGAACAAAGACTGACATTCTCAAAGAGTTCGTTTCGAACGAATACGAGAATGCCTCTTTTTGGTCGAGCTCCGTTAGCTACTGACTGGCAATCTAGTCGCACTGCTGTGGCGAAGCCAGGAATTTCGTATGATTCATTTGAGTATGTGGAAGCCTCAACGAAGCACAGAATGGAAGACTTAAGCATTAGCTGATCGGAACACACATCGCTAATGTGGCAGTGCAAGCTTTCCGTATTATGGAAAAAGACATGAAGGTTCGGACTATTGAGTAAACAATCGAAATGGGTACTCAGTAACTTAGTGGAACGCAGTTCTCGGAGCTCTTCCTCGGAAGCCGATCCCTGGGCGGATCTTGGGGGGACGAAAGGTCCAATAATATAGAGACCTGCTGCACTTGTGGCTCTGCTACAGGCTACGTACAGCGCAGCTCTCTGCATGCTAGGACTAGTGTGAACCACCACTTTGCTATACGTAGCGCCTTGACTTTTGTGAATAGTTATTGCTTCTGCAGGTACCACTGGAAACTGCTTTCGGTCAATGGTTGTGGCCTGGTTAGAATTAATCTGAAAGCTTTTTATGATCTTAACTACTGGGTTCCATGAAGCCTCTTGGCGATGACTGCACTTTGATCGTGCAGCTACTCCTATACTGTCATCTAAAAATTGTATCCAAAGAATGTTTGGAGAGTTGGACGTGTTGAAACCTATCTCCCTAAGTGGCTCCGTTTACGAGACCATCTGATGTGTCTACATTGACCGTCATCATGTATTTAGCAGTGGTTTTTAAAATGAGCGAGGTACACAAACCTTGTGTCTCAGATGTTTTTAATGCCCCAGCTTGTTCCAGACATCTGTTCCCCTGCTCTGAGCTAATATGTGCAGATTTTACAGAGTCAATGGCTTCCGAAATGAACTGATCAGTGGGAATCGAGTTGAGCTTCTCCCTATTGTATCGGTCTGTGTCCTGATTGCTTGAAAAAAGGTGAATGGCGTCATTTGGAATCTGACTTTCTAAGGAAGTACGGCCTCTAAGTAGGACAATATCTTCAGACGACATTTGGCCGGACGCCATGTTGTTGAGTGCTATTGCAAACGGCTGGTCATCTCGCTGTCGCATTATCTCTGTGAGCTCGAAAAACCTAAAAGGACTCCAGAGGTGGGATCCAAATATAGCGCTGTATGGATCATGCGACGGCGGCTGGAAAGTCCAACGATCACAAACTGGCCGCAATTGCCTAAGATCGCCGAACACGATGACCGAAATGCCTCCGAAGGGAGTATCAACGTTGGAGAAAATTTGCTTAAGGCGAGAGTCCAGATGGGAAAACATGGTTGCGCCGACCATAGAAATTTCGTCTATTATAAGAACTTTAAGATCAATAAATCTTGAACGCAGGGTATTTAACAGATCAGGGCTTAAACTCCTAAATGCAGACCCAGCCTGATTTACAGGGAGAGAGAACATGGAATGGAGAGTGGAGCCTCCGATTCCAAAAGCAGCTTTGCCTGTGGGAGCACACAGCAGTATTTTAACAGGTGGATATAAGTCTACTCTTGCCGACACCTGCTCCGCCTCCTACGAACTCATGGAAACTAGCATTTATCCTTGCATTGTGCAAGACATGCGTAATGAAAGTTTTTTGCTTTAAATTAAGAGACCTAACTAAGGTGGATAAATTTTCAGGGGAAATAATTGGCGGAAGCTTTATTATGCGGATATTGCTATCCGGATCTACTTCCTGAACACGGTCGTCTAAGTTTAAAACATTTATTTGAGAAGATATTTCTGGAAAAGCTAAGGCCCTAAACTCCTCATTAACTGCCTCCTCATCTACATTTTCCTCGCTACTTTCCTCAGCCTCCATGGCCCTTCTGAGCGCGTCTTCTAAGTCTTCTATCAAAGTTCGCTTTAATAGCCTCCTCGTGCTCATGATAAAACTCCTCACAATTTCTCTGAAACAATTCTACCTGTTCATCTCTCCATGGAGAATATAGCATAACTAATGCTCTAAAATAATTGGGCCTATCAGAATTAATATTAAAGGGGCTATACCTAATAATACTCGGCTGGTTTCTTTCCCTAATAAATCCACTACCATCGCGAAGTGCGAAAAAAGCTGTTCCTAAGACCTCATTTTCTTCTTCAGCCTCATTGTTACTATTTTCCCCTTGGCGAGCTCTACCACGGGTTTTAGAATACTCGTAATTTGCAGCAAAATCGGCTAAACACAGGATGTTTGTAACATCCAAAGTTACAAACTGATCAATGAAGGCTACTACACTAGCAATAGATTCTTCACTGTTGAAATCCACTTCCGGGGCGTCTTTCAGCCAAAACATGCCGTGAATGTGAAGTTTCTCTGTTGATAGTAACAATAATAGGTAGTAACAAAGTTACTTCCAAAGATTCCCCCCGGCTTCTTTATGAGCTTTAGAACTTCCCTATACCTATAATCGAAATACCTAGCACACGTCACTGGGTCAGTTCTGAACAGCCGCGCCTTTTCTCTAAACTGTAAGTTCAAAGCTTCCTCCTCACTAATTTCAATCCTATCTACATTGCGCTTGAGCAGTACTAGCAGTACTAGTTTCTGCGGCCGACAGAGTTATGAAGAAAGTTGGCAAACCAAATTGGCGAATCATAGCCATGACTTTCTTCTTCTCATCTTCCCAGTGAGCAGGAGACGTGCGAATGTCCTTAAGAATTCGATATCCGTCATCATGGGAAATTAAGTTTCCCATGAAAGCTTCATCGAGTACGTTGGCGGCAGTTATCGCGCTAGAAGCGCTCCGCTTACGTAGGCAAGTTGAAATATTGTTTCGAATTTTCAACAATTCCAACTTCTTATAATTGTCAGTTCTACAACCTCTTCTATCTACGTTCCTAAGCTCTGATCTAACTATGGTTGTATAACTTTCCGAAGATGGTCTCTTGACGCCAGCATAAATGCTTGGGAACGCCAATTCTTCGGAGTCGACATCGAGAATCACGTCGAGAGGCTTTTGGCCCTCACCTGGATTCCTACATTGTGTGCCTGGTTATTCTCAAGCAGAGTTTCCTGTCCTCCAGGATTTAGCTCTTCGGCTTCTTCATTCTCTTCGGAATTTCCCGCCTCCAAGTTTACATCCTCCTGTTGGATGGCTAGTTGTCCCTCTACAAAGACTAAGTCCGCTTGAGAAGCTACGAATGGAACAGTTTCGGATGTGAAAACAGAGATCCACTGCTTGTTCACTGACACATTGTGCTTTCTGTAAAGCTCTGTACTAACTAAGTACCTGATGGCGTCAGCAATTTTGGAAGGCCTAATGGTCTCTGCCATGAAATCATGTCCGTACTCCATTCTTCGCTTGAGGTGGAGCTGTACAACCTCTGTCTCGTGGAAAGCTCGTGGAAGGGACGACACGATGTTGCTAACCGGAATGGGGACATTTACAACAGCTCCTTTTATTGCACTCTGACGCTCATGACCTATCGACTTAATTATCATAAATGGAAGGCGAGGTGAAATCAGTCGCTCCTCCAAGGGAGTAAGCCCCCTCAAGGAATGAGGAATTTCTGGGAAGTCTAAGCCGTTGGAAATGGCACCTTTGGGCTTTCTTCCGGCTTTTATATTGCCGTGGCATGTGCCACAGAACTTAAAGGATTCCCCAGTGAAAGCAAGCTGGCTTGCATTCTGGTAAATCTCTTCCTTAAACTCGCAATTTTCTTCCAAATAGGCTCTAGAAAGCTTACGTATTTGCTTGGGAAACCACAATCCCTTGCAGCAGAAGCAAATCTGATCGGTGCCAAGTTTTACTAACCTATTGAATTTGGCTATGTGAGCATCCAATCCAATAGGTATATTTGTAGGAGTCCTATTTCCCTGGGATAAATCAAGTCGAATCTCCTGACTTCGGTTTGCGTTCCAAAGGTTTTCTGCATCCCTATTGCCACTGAGGCTTCTATACTGACTAACTCTCTGACTAATATTTCGAATAGCATCGATAGTTGCTTGTCGAGCAGCTATACGAGCACTTCGTCGAGCCAGTGTATTTCTCGCCTGCTCGACGGTCCTACGTTCCCTAAAACTCCTAGCCGTAGCTCTCCTAAACCTATCCTGCGCTCTCTGCAATAAGCGATCCTGAGTTGATCTTGCCTGCGCTTGTTGCAGGGTATTTGCTTCTTGCTCACCCGCACGATACGTAGCATCCAACCGCCTCAGAGAACGCCGCCGAGCATCGGCTGCTTGTTCACCCGCACGGAAATCAGGATCCAAGCGCCTTTCCGAACGGTCAGCAGTATTTTGGACCTGCTCTGTAGTTCTCTAACTTGTCGCCTTACAGCGCGACGCCGAGTATCGGCTGCCTGCTCACTCGCACGGAAAGCGGGATCCAAGCGCCTTAACCGATGGTCAGCGGTATTACCAACTTGCTCGATAGCTCGGACTTCTCTTAATTGTCGCCTTATAGCGCGACGCCGAGCATCGGCTGCTTGCTGACTCGCACGGAAAGCGGGATCCAAGCGCCTTAACAGATGGTCAGCGGTATTACCAACTTGCTCGATAGCTCGGACTTCTCTTAATTGTCGCCTTATAGCGCGACGCCGAGTATCGGCTGCTCGTTCATCCGCACGAAGAACGGGGTTCGAGCGAGTTTCCCTACGTCTTTCAGCATCTGCTTCTTGTTCACCCGCACGAAAAACGGGATCCAAGCGCCTTAACCGATGGTCAGCGGTATTAACAACCTGCTCTGTAGCTCTTTCATCGGTGTTTCTTCGCCTAAAAAAGCGACGCCGAGTGTCGGCTGCTTGCTTTCCGGCATGAAGAACTGGATCCAATCGAATTTCCCTACGTCTTGCAGTATCTGCTTCTTGCTCACCCGCCCGAAGAACGGGGTTCGAGCGAATATTCCTACGTCTTGCAGTATCTGCTTCTTGCTCACCCGCCCGAAGAACGGGGTTCGAGCGAATATTCCTACGTCTTGCAGTATCTGCTTCTTGCTCACCCGCCCGAAGAACGGGGTTCGAGCGAATATTCCTACGTCTTGCAGTATCTGCTTCTTGCTCACCCGCCCGAAGAACGGGGTTCGAGCGAATATTCCTACGTCTTGCAGTATCTGCTTCTTGCTCACCCGCCCGAAGAACGGGGTTCGAGCGAATATTCCTACGTCTTGCAGTATCTGCTTCTTGCTCACCCGCCCGAAGAACGGGGTTCGAGCGAATATTCCTACGTCTTGCAGTATCTGCTCCCTGATCACCCACACGAGTGTGCGGATTCAAGCGTCTTGACCTACGAGACGCTGTATTTACACCCTGCTCTGAATTCCTGGCTACTGCATTTTCCCTTCTCCTACGCTGAGATTCAGAATTTTCTACCCTCTCCATCTCTGCATACTCTGGATTTTCCCTATTGGCCCTATTTCTCAACAATTGGTTCCTAGCCCGCTGAGATGCAGTGGGTCTATTCAAACGAGGCATTTTTAAAAATCTTAAATTTATATGACTACTACGATTATTAATAGAAATATAAGAATAAGGCTTTAAAAAAGCTAAATTCTTATATTTATATAATATAAATTTTAGTTAATATAAATTATATAAATAATATAAATATAAGTGTAAGTCTTAAAAAAGACTTAGACTTATAGTACTATTACTAAGATAAATACGTAAATGTATAGAAATATAAGAATATAAGCCTTAAAAAAGGCTGAATTCTTTTATTTATATACGGGTAAAGGGGCAGAGCGATTGAAAATGAATTACGTTAATAATTTGCTAAAATTAAATATATGAATAATAATAATCTAAGAGCAAGTCTTGAAAAAGACTTAATCTTATATTATTATTAACAAATCTACGTTAAAAGGGGCGGAGCGGCAAAAAATGAATTACGTTAAAAATTTGCAAATGTGAAAAATATGAATAATAATAATTTAAGAGTAAGTCTTGAAAAAGACTTAATCTTATATTATTATTAAAAGGGGTACTTAGCAGCGAGCGCAGCAACTATCCCAGCAGCAAACAACGGCAGCGACGTCGGCAGCAAATCGGCAGAGGCAGCAACAACTCGCGACCGCGTAACAATTTGTTTACAAAATTTACGTTAGTTTTAAGCACAGAAAAATGAGTTTAAAGAGTTTAAAAAAATGCAAGTAAAAATGGATAGTTTACGTTAATGGAGATTTGTTTAAAGATAGGCAAAACTGACAAAAATCGCAATCGCAGACGAGCAGAGAGATCACATACGATGGTTAGTCGTAGACTAAAGCGAGAGCAGAATAGTTTGCAGCTCTGCAAAGTTCATAACCGCCAATTTACTTGCACGGATTCCCGCCCTTTTTGCTAACAGCGAACCGTGCCCTCTAGAACTTTGCATTCTGCCTAGAACATCTTCCGTCTCTCTCTAGCGCAGGTTAATGCACTTGTGAGAAACGAATAGGAGCAAAAAGAGACAAAATGCGCGCCCCATTTCAAATGATTTAGATTTTGCATTAACATAATGTGAATTAGAGTGACCACAGGAAAAAAGGAAAAAAAGTTCAAAAAATATCAATTTGAATTCGGCGATCTCGAGTGCTGGCAGCTTTACAGCACGAGCATCAGCACCAGCGCTGCTTTAGCGCAGGCAGCTGTTGTCCTGTTTATGTTTTTGAGTGCAATAAATTGACTAGAAATATTAAACATACATACTTAAATTGGCTAAACACATACATTCTTAAATAGTATTATGTATATTAAAGTCTAAATGCTTGCACAACACGAGAAACGGGTATAGCGAATAGCTTTCTTTGAAAGGAGTTATCTTTGCCGGGCAATTGCAACTGTGTACAATGTAAATACATACATATGTATATGCTTACATACATACACACATACGCCATTGTTTGATTCCGACCTCCAATTTGGCCAACTTGATTTGATTTGCATAGTTCTTGGGATATATGTAGTTCGGTATTGACAAATGAAAACCATCGCAATTTCCTTTAATAGAAATCCTTATCGAGAATTAACGTTGACTCTGTTGAGCACCTAGGCCAGCTGTTCCAAAGTCATCCGTTAGATGGCGCCATGAAAGGCGGAAATGTAGGCGCTAGCCAGGCTTAAGTGTTTAATGGGTTTTTGGGCGTTAGAGTGGGCGTGGCAAACTTTTATTAGTCCAATCGATAGGTATTGACGAAACAAATACATATCAATTAATATTTTCATAATAGCATCAAAACTGTGACCACAGCTTGTGGCTTGTGGGCGTCAGAGGGGGCGTGGCACCATTTTAAAACAAACTTGCGCTGCGTAGGAACTCCTAAAATTTACATCCAAAATGTCAATCTTCTAGCTTTTATAGTTTCCGAGATCTCAGCGTTCATACGGACAGACAGACAGACAGACAGACAGACAGACAGACAGACGGACAGACAGACGGACAGACGGACATGGCTAGATCGACTCGGCTAGTGATCCTGAACAAGAATATATATACTTTATAGGGTCGGAAACGCTTCCTTCTACCTGTTACATACTTTTGCACGAATACAATATACCCTTTTACTCTAAGAGTAACGGGTATAATCATTTGAAAAATTTTTTCGAAAAAAAACCATGATCCCCACCCTTATGACAAGGCTCAAATCCAAAGAAAATCACCTCGATTTTTTGGTTTTTTAATCAAACCCCTGGGAAATAGTGGTCGAATGTTGGAATGGCATACCTTGTTGAATTCGTTACAAAATATCCAACAGAGTGACATTTACAGAAAATAAAATCATTTGAAAATTTTTTTTCAAAAATAACCATGACCCCCACCTTTATGACAAGGCTCAAATCCAACGAAAATCAACTGGATTTTTCATGTTTTTTTTATCAAAAACCGTGGAAATTGTGGTCGGATGTTGGAATGGAATACCTAGTTTAATTCATTACAAAATTTCGAACAAAGTGTCATTTACAGAAAAAAAAATCATTTGAAAATTTTTTTCGATAAAAAAAACATGACTCCCACCCTTAAAACAAGGCTCAAATCCACAGAAAATCACCTCGATTTTTCATATTTTTAATCAAAATCCGGGGAAATAGTGGTCGGATGTTGGAATGGAATACTTAGTTTAATTCGTTACTGAATTTCCAACAGAGAATTTCAAAGAGTGTTCAGATGTTGGAATTGCATACCTAGTTTAATTCGTTATAGAATTTCCAACAGTCTCATTTACAGAAAAACCAAACGTTTTAAAAATTTTATCGAAAAAAAAACATGACCCCCACCCATATGGCAAGCCAAAATCCATCACCCCCACATTTATAGAATGGCATACCTAGTTGAATTCGTTACAAAATTACAAAAAAAATCATTCACAAAAAAAAAAAATTTGCAAAATTTTTTCGAAAAAAATCATGACTCCCACCCTTATGACGAGGCTCAAAACCAAAGAAAATCACCACGATTTTTCAGGTTTTTAACAAAACCTTGGGAAATAGTGGTCGACAAAAAAGCCATGACCCCCACCCTTATGACAAGGATCAAATCCAAAGAAAGTTACCACGATTTTTCAGGTTTTTAAACAAAACCCTGGGAAATAGTGGTCAGATGCTGGAATGGCATACCTAGTTGAATTCGTTACAACATTACGAACAAAGTGTCATTTACGAAAAAAAAATCATTTGAAAAATTTTTTCGAAAAAAAAACATGACCCCCAACCTTATGACAAGGCTCAAATCCAAAGAAAATCACTTCGATTTTTCAGGTTTTTAACAAAACTCTGTTAAATAGTGGTCGACAAAAAAATAATGTCCCCCACCCCATTATGACAAGGTCCAGATCCGGATAATATCAGCTCGATTTTTCGGTTTTTTAATCAAAACCCTGGGAAATAGTGGTCGAAAGTTGGAATGGCATACCTCGTTGACTTCATTACAAAATTTCCAACAAAGTGTCATTTACGGTAAAAAAAATAATTTGAAAAATTTTTTTCGAAAAAAAACATGAGCCTTACCCTTATGACAAGGCTCAAATCCGAAGAAAATCACCTCGATTTTTCAGGTTTTTAATCAAAACCCTGGGAAACAGTGCTCGAATGTTGGAATGGCATACCTAGTTGAATTCGTTTAAAAATTTTTTTACTCCCACCCTTATGACAAGGCTCAAATCCAAAGAAAATCACCTCGATTTTTCAGGTTTTTAATCAAAACCCTGGGAAATAGTGGTCGGATGTTGGAATGGCACACCTCATTGAATTCGTTACAAAATTTCCAACAGATTGTCATTTACAGAAAAAAAAATCATTTGTAACATTTTTTCGAAAAAAATGGACCCATCCCTTATGACAAAACCATAATCCGAGGAAAATCACCTCGATTTTTCATATTTTTAATCAAAACCCTTGGAAATAGTGGTCGGATGTTGGAATGGCATACCTAGTTTAATTCGTTACAGAATTTCCAACAGTCTCATTTACAGAAAAAAAAACATTTTAAAAATTTTTTCGAAAAAAAACATGACACTTACCCTTATGACAAGGCTCAAATCCGAAGAAAATCACCTCGATTTTTCAGGTTTTTAATCAAAACCCCGGTAAAGAGTGGTCAGATGTTGGAATGGCATACCTAGTTTAATTCGTTACAGAATTTCCAACAGTCTCATTTACAGAAAAAAAAACATTTTAAAAATTTTTTCGAAAAAAAACATGACACTTACCCTTATGACAAGGCTCAAATCCGAAGAAAATCACCTCGATTTTTCAGGTTTTTAATCAAAACCCCGGTAAAGAGTGGTCAGATGTTGGAATTGCATACCTAGTTTAATTCGTTACAAAATTTCCAACAGTCTCATTTACAGAAAAAAAAACATTTTAAAAATTTTTTCGAAAAAAAAAACATGACACTTACCCTTGTGACAAGGCTCATATCCGAAGAAAATCACCTCGATTTTTCATATTTTTAATCAAAACCCTTGGAAATAGTCGGATGTTGGAATGGCATACCTTGTTGAATTGGTTACAAAATGTCCAACAAAGTGTCATTTACAGAAACAAAATCAGTTGAAAATTTTTTCGAAAAAAAACATGACTCTCACCCTTATGACAAGGCTCAAATCCGATGAAAATCACCTCGATTTTTCAGGTTTTTAATCAAAACCCTGGGAAACAGTGCTCGAATGTTGGAATGGCATACCTTGTTGAACTCGTTACAAAATGTCCAACAAAGTGTCATTTACAGAAAAAAAAATCATTTGAAAATTTTTTTCGATAAAAAATACATGACCCCCACCCTTATAAAAACGCTAAAAACCGAACAAAATCACCTCGATTTTTCGGTTTTTTAATCAAAACCCTGTGAAATAGTGGTCGAATGTTGGAATGGCATGCCTAGTTGATTTCGTTTAAAAATTTTTTTACTCCTACCCTTATGACAAGGCTCAAATCCAAAGAAAATCACTTCGATTTTTCAGGTTTTAAATCAAAACCCTGAAAATAGTGGTCGGATGTTGGAATGGCATACCTATTTAAATTCGTTAAAAAATTTCCAACAGATTGTCATTTACAGAAAAAAAAATCATTTGTAAAATTTTTTCGAAAAAAAATGACCCCATCCCTTCTGACAAAGCCATAATCCAAAGAAAATCACCTCAATTTTTCGGTTTTTTAATCAAAACCCTTGGAAATAGTGGTCGTATGTTTGAATGGCATACCTAGTTAAATTCGTTACAAAATTTCCAACAAAGTGTCATTTACAGAAAAAAAATTAAATACCAATTTTTTCGATAAAAAAACATGACCCCCACCCTTATGACAAGGCTCAAATCCACAGAAAATCACATCGATTTTTCATATTTTTAATCAAAACCCTGGGAAATAGTGGTCGGATGTTGGAATGGCATACCTAGTTTAACTCGTTACAGAATTTCCAACAGTCTCCTTTGCAGAAAAAAAAACATTTTAAAAATTTTTTTCGAAAAAAAGACCCCATCCCTTATGACAAAGCCAAAATCGAAACAAAATCACCTAAATTTTTCATATTTTTAATCAAAACCCTGGGAAATAGTGGTCGGATGTTGGAATGGCATACCTATTTAAATTCGTTTCAAAATTTACAACAAAGTGTCATTTACAGAAAAAAATAATTTGCAAAATTTTTTCGATAAAAAAAACATAAGTCTCACACTTATGACAAGGCTCAAAATCCAAAGAAAATCACCTCGATTTTTCATGTTTTTAATCAAAACCCTGGGAAATAGTGGTCGGATGTTGGAATGGCATACCTCTTTGAATTCGTTACAAAATTTCAAAACAATTGTCATTTACAGAAAAAAAATCACTTGTAAAATTTTTTCGAAAAAAAAAATGACCCCATCCCTTATGACAAAGCCAAAATCCGAGGAAAATCACCTCGATGTTACATATTTTTAATTAAAACCCTGGGAAATAGTGGTCGTATGTTGGAATGGCATACCTAGTTAAATTCGTTGCAAAATTTCCAAAATTCGTTGCAAAATTTCATTAACGAAAAAAAAAATTATTTGAAAAATTTTTTCGAAAAAAAAAACATGACCCTCACCCTTATGACAAGGCTCAAATCCGAAGAAAATCACCTCGATTTTTCATATTTTTAATCAAAACCCTGGGAAATAGTGGTCGGATGTTGGAATGGCATACCTAGTTTAATTCGTTAAAGAATTTCCAACAAAGTGTCATTTGCAGAAAAAAAAATCATTTGTAAAATTTTTTCGAAAAAAAAATGACCCCATCCCTTATGACAAAGCCAAAATCCGAGGAAAATCACTCGATGTAACATATTTTTAATCAAAACCCTGGGAAATAGTGGTCGTATGTTGGAATGGCATACCTAGTTAAATTCGTTGCAAAATTTTCAACAAAGTGTCATGTACAAAAAAAAAAATAATTTGTAAAATTTTTTCGAAAAAAACATGACCCCCACCCTCATGACAAGGCTCAAATCCGAAGAAAATCACCTCGATTTTTCAGGTTTTCAATAAAAACCCAGGCAAATAGTGATCAGATGTTGGAATGGCATACCTAGTTGAATTCGTTACAAAATTTCCAACAAAGTGTCATTTTTGTTTTTTTTTTTAAATATATGCTTTATTTATTGAATCTTCTCTATATGAGACTAACAATAGTATATCAAATCTTAAGAATATAACTTAACTTACAGTCATGTAGACTGAATTTAGACTAACGGGCCCTTATATTTATTGCTGGGCTGGTAGATCGTTACGATGCAGACGAGTTCTGTTCGAAACCCGTCTTAGGTTCCTTGCGAGTTTATTTGGGTGCAGTGTAAGATTGTTATGGTAGGCCGCTTTCTGCTTTGCTATTTCATCTTTGACCGGTGGTATGCCCAGATCCCTGTGGATGTTTTCGTTCCGAACATACCATGGTGCCCCAGTGATTGTTCGCAGGATTTTTGATTGTGAGCGCTGTATGATGTCAACGTTGCTGTTGCTCGCGTTCCCCCAGAGCTGGGAGCCGTAGGTCCAAATGGGCTTGAGGGTGGAGTTGTAGA
The DNA here is from genome assembly GCF_018152115.1 of Drosophila rhopaloa. Taxonomy (NCBI): domain Eukaryota; kingdom Metazoa; phylum Arthropoda; class Insecta; order Diptera; family Drosophilidae; genus Drosophila; species Drosophila rhopaloa. Next base: position 242,459 of record NW_025335048.1, read on the forward strand.
GAAGAACTTTAAAGTCCAGACACAGGGGTGATCGAGAATTTATAATCCAGTGTAGGCTGCTAGCTTTAAGTCTGAGATGTACTTTCTTGCATTCAATGTGCCTCCGCCAGGTTAGGCGTCTGTCGAGGTGGACGCCGAGATATGTTACATCGCTGGCTTGGGGAATCTGCGTACCATTCAAAGTTAGCGGCGGGCACGATTGTCTGTTAAGGGTAAACGATATATGTTTACACTTTTGTTCATTAATTTTGATTCGCCAGTCTGAAGCCACTTTTCAACTACCACCAAATGATCAGCCAGTTGAGCTGTTGCTCTAGTTGGGCATCTCGAGCGGCTCAGGATTGCGGTGTCGTCAGCAAATGTGGACGTAGTCAGCCTCTCGTTCGTAGGGATGTCTGCTGTGTATAGCATAAACAGGGTAGGGCCCAGGGCCCACAAGCTCCGGCTTCAATGTTATACTCGTTGGATGTCGTTGTATTGCATCTAACCTCAAATACTCTGTGGTAGAGGTACGACTTAAGTAACTTATGAGTGTTTTCTGTCAGTAATGTTATGATTTTATGCATAAGGCCTTCAAGCCACACTCGGTCGAATGCCTGAGAGACGTCGAGGAATATCGCACTACAATATTCCCGATGTTCGAAGGCTGTACGAATTTCTGAAGTTATCCGGTTGACTTGCTCGATGGTTCCGTGGCTTTCACGAAACCCGAATTGATGTGCCGGGATTAAGTTTTGTTCTCTTAAATATGGTGTAATGCGCGTGAGTAGGCATTTTTCCAGTAATTTGGACAGGCACGATAGTAAGCTTATTGGCCTGTACGATGAGGGAATGCGCAGTTTGGAAGTTCAATTATCATTTTTGTGGTTATTAGGTCGGCCCCTGGAGCCTTTTTCGGTTTTATTTGCTTCCTAATGACGTTAGCAATTTCAGGTGTTTGAAACAAAATCGGGTTAATTGCATTTTCAGAGCTAAACGGCGGTAGTTGAAGAGAGTTTGTGGCGGCGTTCGGCTGAAATACATTTCGTAGGTGTAAAGCAAATGTTTCGGCTCTGTCTTCGTCACTGCGGGCCCAAGTACCCGAGGAGTTTCTAATCGGAGTGACTGATTCTATCGGAGAGCTTAAATTTGGGTGAGCTCTCCACAAAGGATGCTTTGTATTGGTCGGCGACAGTTTCTCGATGTACCGGCGCTGCGCAAGCTCCTCTTCTTGCTTGAGGGTTTTGGTGAGTCTGCGGGTGGCATCATTATAGAGTTGCTTCGAATGGGGCGATCGACGTCGTTTTTCCCGAACCAGTTGTTCGATTTGCAGATTAGTTTTGTATTGGTTGCTACGCACGATTGTCTCTTCTGGTGTTGAGATTTTGGCTGTTGCCACGAGTACTGACTCCAGGGCATCAGCACAGAAGTCGATGTCGTTCTCTATGTTTAACTGTGGTGTTAGTTCAATGTGGGAACTTACGTACTTTTTGTACTTTAGCCAGTTAGTTCTAGTCAGCCTGAAGGGGTGCTCGATTACTTTCGGACTTTGAAGGAGAGTTATTAAAACAGGCGAGTGGTCCGATGATAAGTCCGATAGCGATTTGGCGCTGACTAAATTTCTTGGGATGTTCTTGGTCACAGCGAAGTCAATTAAGTCCGGGAGTTTTCTGGGGTCAGCTGGCCAATATGTGGGGCTGCCAGGGGAGACATAGTCGAGTTTGTTGCTCAAATTTATGATTGCTTTATACAGTTGTCTTCCTTTGGGCGTCACTAGTCTTGATCCCCAGTGCGTGTGCTTGGCGTTGTAGTCTCCTCCTGCTATAAAGCGATCTCCGAGTGAATTGTAGAAGTCCAAGAATTGCTCTTCAGTTATTGTAAAACACGGTGGGCAATAGACAGCGGCTATAGTGATACTGCCGTTGCCTGCTTGTAGTTTTATAGATGTAGCCTGCAAATAATTTGTTGCAAACCTCTGGTGAAAGTAGTGCTTAATGCGTTCCCTGATTAGGATTCCAGTTCCTCCGTGAGTCTTACCGTCCGGATGATCTGTGCAGTATGAAGTATAACCTCTTATTTGGAAGTTGTATTTACTTGTGAGATGCGTTTCTGCCAGCAGCATTACATCTATTTGGTTTTCATTGAGGAATTGAGTTATTTCAAGTTTGTGCCGTGAAACGCCATTGGCATTCCACATGGATATTCGAAGACAAGACATCGATTATTTAGATTGTTGGGATGTGAGCAAATTTATTAAAATGTTTTGATTTTGCATAAGGTTTGTCATTGTTGTTTTCATGAAGGACATAAATTCCATCATACCCTGTTGTAAAGTCAGCATCATGGTTTCCATGCTGTTTGGTATTTGTCCTATTGCTTGCTGAGGTGTTATTATATTTTGCTCAGAGCATTGAGCTTGTGGGAACCCCGTCTGATTGGCAAGTCCTGATTTTAGGACACTGGCGTATGAAACTCCCCCATTTGTGTTGAGGGGCCCAAATGAAGATCTGGCTGCTTTCGCAAAGAAAACATTAGGTGTGGTTTGGGATTGCACGTACGCATTTCGTGCATTCTGGGAGCGTGCTTGTTTTGCTTGTTGAAACTGACTCTTTAGCTCTTTATAGACCGGGCAGCCTCTGTAGTTTGCGGTATGGTTATCTCCACAGTTAGCGCATTTCTTTGTCTTTGGGTCTTCTTTGCTTGCAGGGCAAGGTTAGGATTTGTGGAAGCCACCACAAGCTACGCAGACTGAACGAAGCCCGCAGTTGTTTCTGGTGTGTCCATACTCTTGGCAGTTTGTGCATTGTAGCGGGCCATTCCGCTTATGCGGTTCTTCAACAGTAATCCTTCTGTGCAACAGGTATTGCAGTTTATAGATCGGGTGCACTTCATTTTTCTTCAAGGCTCTGCTTTCAGGCTCCAGTTCGACCTTAAAGAGTGGTTGCGGCTTTTTATTTTTGTTGATAATATTAATAATATTTTTGGAGAAGAATCCTTTTTCTTTCAGTGCCTCTTTTACCTCATTGGTGGATACGTCGGGCTCTATGCCCTTTAGCACTACTTGCAAGCCCTTGCTACTCTTGAGCTGGTACGTGTAGTAGGGTTTCCTAGCCTCGTCTAGGTAATTTGTTACAGCTCTGAATTGATCTTCTGTTTTAGCTTGAAGCTTTGTTTCATGAATATTCCCTTTAACAAGGGGAGTAACATAAAAGTTGTCATTCCCGACCAGCGCAACAATTTTCTTTACTAGGGTATTTGAGTTCTGTTCCCTTATGTAAATTGGTGGGGGCTTTGGTTTCTTTTGAACAGCCTGTCCAGATTCGTATTGATTATTATCAATTTCCGACAATAGGGCGAATCTAGATGCCCCTGGTTGTTCGCTGCCTTTATTAGGGCAATTTTGTTTTGGTTTATTTCCAACCATTTTATTTTGCGGGCTTAGCTTCCGTTTGATTTGGATGTAACGGTCCATGCCAGTCTGTATAGCCGGACCCACTTGTTGTTGTTTGATATTGCCGATATTGGCACTCGTACTTAACCCTGGCTTTGTAGTTTTATTCGGCGCTGCAGAAGTTGCAAACGCATTCGAAATCGCGTTGTTGTTAACGGCGACCGTTGATGTTGTTGTTGCAGTGGCTGCGGTTGCAGAAATTAACGAGGTCGCAGTGCTCGTGGCTGGTGAGCTGTTAGTCGAAGCTGGGGGTGGGGTTCTACACTGCAAGCTCCATGAAGTGGGAGTTGGTGTGAGTAGGGCGGGAGAACAAGGCCGTGCTCTCGCACTGTCAATGGTCAGTAGGGCTGAGTTGCTCTTTGAAGAAGTTCTTTCTACTTCTGTATCGCGGGTTGAGAAATAAGAAATATAACTGTTTCTCTGGTCTACGGAGCTTCTACGCTCATTTTTTGAATCGCCGCTCATTGAGCTATCACTCGTGGCACTTCTTAGTTTTTATAATAACTTTGCACTAGTTTTTTACATAGCACTAATTATTATTTACTGTTTTTATACCCTTGCAGAGGGTATTATAATTTTGGTCAAAAGTGTGCAACGCAGTGAAGGAGACATCTCCGACCCTATAAAGTATATATATTCTTGATCAGGATCACCTCCTGAGTTGATATAGCCATGTCCGTCTGTCCGTCTGTCTGTTTCTACGCAAACTAGTCTCTCAGTTTTAAAGCTATCGAGTTGAAACTTTGCACACACCCTTCTTTCCTTTGCACGCAGTATATATGTCGGAACGGCCGGGATCGGCCGACTATATCCTATAGCTGCCATATAACTGATTGATCGGAAATGCCATAACTTTGGTGTTTGTAAAGTTAGGAAGTTGAAATTTTCTATGGGTTTTATATTTGTTAAATCAATCCGACCTACCAAATTTCATAAGGATCGGCCGACTATATCCTATAGCTGCCATATAACTGATTGATCGGAAATGCCATAACTTTGGTGTTTGTAAAGTTAGGAAGCTGGGATTTACTATGGGTTTTATATTTGGCCAATCAATCCGACCTACCAAATTTCATAAGGATCGGCCGATTATATCCTATAGCTGCCATATAACTGAACGATCGGAAATGCCATAACTTTGGTGTTTGTAAAGTTAGGAAGCTGGGATTTCCTATGGGTTTTATATTTGGCCAATCAATCCGATCTACCATATTTCATAAGGATCGGCCGACTATATCCTATAGCTGTCATATAACTGAACGATTGGAAATGCCATAACTTTGGTGTTTTTAAAGTTAGGAAGTTGGGATTTTTTATGAGTATTAAGAATGCATCATATCAATAATTTTGGAGAATATAATTTACAGAGTATTCTGCAAGGGTATATAAACTTCGGCTCCGCCCGAAGTTAGCTTTCCTTTCTTGTTAGCAATAAGATTGCCTTTATTACACCACTCTAGTATTTTTAGTTATTGTTTTTCACTTTTGAGCGGTTTTTTTCCGGAGCTCGCGCAAAACACGTCTGCACTCTCCGGCTGTTGTTTGTTATAGTAAAAAAAAGTGTCATATAAAGAAAAAAAAATCATTTGAAAAATTTTTTCGATAAAAAAAACATGACCCCCACCCTAATGACAAGGTTCAAATCCACAGAAAATCACCTCGATTTTTCGGTTTTTTAATCAAAACCCTGGGAAATAGTGGTCGAATGTTGGAATGGCATACCTCTTTGAATTCGTTACCAAATTTCCAACAAAGTGGCATTTCCAGAAAAAAATATCAATTGAAAAATTTTTTCAAAAAAAATGATGAACCCCACCCTTATGACAAGGCTCAAATCCAAAGAAAATCACCTCGATTTTTCATGTTTTTGATCAAAACCCTGGGAAATAGTGGTCGGATGTTGGAATTGCATACCTCGTTGAATTCGTTACAAAATTTTCAACAAAGTGTCATTTACAGAAAAAAAAACTGTTTCGAAAAGAAATCATGTCCCCCACCCCATTATGACAAGGCCCAAATCCGGATAATATCAGCTCGATTTTTCGGTTTTTTAATCAAAACCCTGGAAAATAGTGGTCGAATGTTGGAATGGCATACCTCGTTGAATTCAATACAAAATTTCCAACAAAGTGTCATTTACAGAAAACAAAAATCATTTGAAAAATTTTTTCGAAAAAAACCATGACTCCACCCTTATGACAAATCCAAAATCCGAAGAAAATCACCTCGATTTATCGGTTTTTTAATCAAAACCCTGGGAAATAGTGGTCGAATGTTGGAATGGCATACCTCGTTGAATTCGTTACAAAATTTCCAACAAAGTGTCATTTAAGGAAAAAAAATCACTTGAATAATTTTTTCGATAAAAAAACATGACCCCCACCCTTATGACAACGCTCAAATCCACAGAAAATCACCTCGATTTTTCATATTTTTAATCAAAACCCTGGGAAATAGTGGTCGATGTTGGAATGACATACCTAGATTAATTCGTTACAGAATTTCAAACAATCTCTTTTACAGACAAAAAAAAACATTTTAAAATTTTTTTCGAAAAAAAACATGACCCCCACCCTTATGGCAAAGCCAAAATCCGAAAAAAAAACACCTCGATTTTTCGGTTTTTTAATCAAAACCCTGTGAAATAGTGGTCGAATGTTGGAATGGCATACCTCGTTGAATTAAATACAAAATTTCTAACAAAGTGTCATTTACAGAAAACAAAAATCATTTGAAAAATTTTTTCGAAAAAAAACCATGACCCTCACCTCGATGACAAGGCTCAAATCCGAAGAAAATCACCTCGATAAAAAAATTAATGTCCCCCACCCCATTATGACAAGGCCCAAATCCGGATAATATCAGCTCGATTTTTCGGTTTTTTAATCAAAACCCTGGAAAATAGTGGTCGAATGTTGGAATGGCATACCTCGTTGAATTCAATACAAAATTTCCAACAAAGTGTCATTTACAGAAAACAAAAATCATTTGAAAAATTTTTTCGAAAAAAACCATGACTCCACCCTTATGACAAATCCAAAATCCGAAGAAAATCACCTCGATTTATCGGTTTTTTAATCAAAACCCTGGGAAATAGTGGTCGAATGTTGGAATGGCATACCTCGTTGAATTCGTTACAAAATTTCCAACAAAGTGTCATTTAAGGAAAAAAAAATCACTTGAATAATTTTTTTCGATAAAAAAACATGACCCCCACCCTTATGACAACGCTCAAATCCACAGAAAATCACCTCGATTTTTCATATTTTTAATCAAAACCCTGGGAAATAGTGGTCGATGTTGGAATGACATACCTAGATTAATTCGTTACAGAATTTCAAACAATCTCTTTTACAGACAAAAAAAAACATTTTAAAATTTTTTTCGAAAAAAAACATGACCCCCACCCTTATGACAAAGCCAAAATCCGAAAAAAACACCTCGATTTTTCGGTTTTTTAATCAAAACCCTGTGAAATAGTGTTCGAATGTTGGAATGGCATACCTCGTTGAATTAAATACAAAATTTCTAACAAAGTGTCATTTACAGAAAACAAAAATCATTTGAAAAATTTTTTCGAAAAAAATCCATGACCCCCATGACAAAGCTCAAATCCAAAGAAGATTGCCTCGATTTTTCGGTTTTTTAATCAATACCCTGGGAAATAGTGGTCGAATGTTGGAATGGCATACCTAATTTAATTCGTTACAAAATTTCCAACAAAGTGTCATTTACAGAAAAAAAAATGATTTGAAAAATTTTTTCGATAAAAAAATCGTTGAATTCGTTACAAAATTTCATTTACAGAAAAAAAAAATTATTTGAAAAAATTTTTCGACAAGAAATCATGTAACCCACCCCATTATGACAATGCCCAGATCCGGATAGTATCAGCTCGATTTTTCGGTTTTTTAATCAAACCCCTGGGAAATAGTGGTCGAATAATGGAATGGCATTCCTCGTTGAATTCGTTACAAAAATTTATTTTAATAAATAAAATAATTTGAAATTTTTTTCGAGAAAAACGTGACTCTCACCCTTATGGCAAGGCTCAAATCCGAAAAAAATCACCTCGATTTTTCAGGTTTTTAATCAAAACACAGGGAAATAGTGGTCAGATATTTGAATGGCATACCTAGTTGAATTCGTTACAAAATTTCCAACAAAGTGTCATTTAAAGAAAAAAAAATCATTTGAATAATTTTTTCGATAAAAAAACATGACCCCCACCCTTATGACAAGGCTCAAATCCACAGAAAATCACCTCGATTTTTCATATTTTTAATCAAAACCCTGGGAAATAGTGGTCGGATGTTGGAATGGCAAACCTAGTTTAATTCGTTACAGAATTTCCAACAGTCTCATTTACAGACAAAAAAACATTTTAAAAATTTTTTCGAAAAAAAACATGACCCCACCCATATGACAAAGCCAAAATCCAAAGAAAAACAACTCGATTTTTCGGTTTTTTAATCAAAACCCTGGGAATAGTGGTCGAATGTTGGAATGGCATACCTCTTTTATTTCGTTACCAAATTTCCAACAAAGTGGCATTTCCAGAAAAAAATATCAATTGAAAAATTTTTTCGAAAAAAAATGATGACCCCCTATGAGTAGGCTCAAATCCAAAGAAAATCACCTCGATTTTTCATGTTTTTTAATCAAAACCCTGGGAAATAGTGGTCGGATGTTGAAATTGCATACCTCGTTGAATTCGTTACAAAATTTTCAACAATGTGTCATTTACAGAAAAAAAAATCATTTAAAAAATTGTTTCGAAAAGAAATCATGTCCCCCACCCCATTATGACAATGCCCAGATCCGGATAATATCAGCTGGATTTTTCGGTTTTTTAATCCAAACCCTGGCAAATAGTGGTCGAATGTTGGAATGGCATGCCTCGTTGAATTCAATACCAAATTTCTAACAAAGTGTCATTTACAGAAAACAAAAATCATTTGAAAAATTTTTTCGAAAAAAAACCATGACCCTCACCCTGATGACAAGGCTCAAATCCGAAGAAAATCACCTCGATAAAAAAATTATGTCCCCCACCCCATTATGACAAGGTCCAGATCCGGATAATATCATCTCGATTTTTCGGTTTTTTAATCAAATCCCTAGGTATTAGTGGTCGAATGTTGGAATGGCATACCTCGTTGAATTCATTACAAAATTTCCAACAAAGTGTCATTTATAGAAAAAAAAAATCATATGAAAAATTTTTTCGAAAAAAACATGACCCTCACCCTTATGACAAGGCTCAAATCCGCAGAAAATCACCTCGATTTTTCAGGTTTTTAATCAAAACCCTGGGAAATAGTGGTCGAATGTTGGAATGGCATACCTATTTAAATTCGTTACAAAATTACAAACAAAGTGTCATTTACAGAAAACAAAAATCATTTGAAAAATTTTTTCGAAAAAAAAAGCCATGACCCTCACCCTGATGACAAGGCTCAAATCCAAACAAAATCACCTCACTTTTTCATATTTTTAATCAAAACCCTGGGAAATAGTGGTCGGATGTTGGAATGGCATACCTATTTAAATTCGTTACAAAATTTCCAAGAAAGTGTCATTTAAAGAAAAAAAAACATTTAAAAAATTTCTTCGATAAAAAATACATGACCCCCACCCTTATGACAAAGCTAAAATCCGAACAAAATCACCTCGATTTTCGGTTTTTTAATGAAAACCCTGTGAAATAGTGGTCGAATGTTGGAATGGCATACCTAGTTGAATTCGTTAGAAAATTTCCAACAGTGTCATTTGCAGAAAAAAAATTCATTTGAAAATTTTTTTCGATAAAAATAACAACTCTCACCCTTATGACAAGGCTCAAATCCAAAGAAAATCACCTCAATTTTTCAGGTTTTTAATCAAAACCCTGGAAAATAGTGGTTGGATGTTGGAATGGCAACCTATTTAAATTCGTTATAAAATTTCCAACAAAAGTGTCATTTACAGAACAAAAATCATTTGCAAAATTTTTTCGATAAAAAAAACATAACTCCCACCCTTATGACAAGGCTCAAAATCCGAGGAAAATCACCTCGATTTTTCATGTTTTTAATAAAAACCCTGGGAAATAGTGGTCGGATGTTGTAATGGCATACCTCATTGAATTCGTTACAAAATTTCAAAAAATTGTCATTTACAGAAAAAAAAATCATTTGTAAAATTTTTTCGAAAAAAAAATGACCCCATCCCTTATGACAAAGCCAAAATCCGAGGAAAATCACCTCGATGTTACATATTTTTAATCAAAACCCTGGGAAATATTGGTCGTACGTTGCAATGGCATACCTAGTTAAATTCGTTGCAAAATTTCCAACAAAGTGTCATTTACAAAAAAAAAAAATTATTTGAAAAATTTTTTCGAAAAAAAAAACATGACCCTCACCCTCATGACAAGGCTCAAATCCGAAGAAAATCACCTCGATTTTTCAGGTTTTCAATCAAAACCCAGGGAAATAGTGATCAGATGTTGGAATGGCATACCTAGTTGAATTCGTTACAAAATTTCCAACAAAGTGTCATTTAAAGAAAAAAAATCATTTGAAAAATTTTTTCGATAAAAAAACATGACCCCCACCCTTATGACAAGGTTCAAATCCACAAAAAATCACATCGATTTTTCATATTTTTAATCAAAACCCTGGGAAATAGTTGTCGGATGTTAGAATGGCATACCTAGTTTAATTCGTTACAGAATTTCCAACAGTTTCATCTACAGATAAAAAAAAACATTTTAAAAATTTTTTCGAAAAAAACATGACCCCCACCCTTATGACACAGCCAAAATCCGAAGAAAAACACCTCGATTTTTCGGTTTTTTAATCAAAACCCTGGGAAATAGTGGTCGAATTTTGGAATAGCATACCTCGTTGAATTCGTTACCAAATTTCCAACAAAGTGGCATTTCCAGAAAAAAATATCAATTGAAAAATTTTTTCGAAAAAAAATAATGACCCCCACCCTTATGACAAGGCTCAAATCCAAAGAAAATCACCTCGATTTTTCATGTTTTTAATCAAAACCCTGGGAAATACCTCGTTGAATTCGTTACAAAATTTTCAACAAAGTGTCATTTACAGAAAAAAAAAATCATTTAAAAAATTGTTTCGAAAAGAAATCATGTCCCCCATTATGACAAGGCCGAAATCCGGATAATATCACCTCGATTTATCGGTTTTTTAATCAAAACCCTGGGAAATAGTGGTCGTATGTTGGAATATCATACCTCGTTGAATTCGTTACAAAATTTTCAACAAAGTGTTATTTACAGAAAAAAAAATGATTTGAAAAATTTTTTCGACAAGAAATCATGTCCCCCACCCCATTATGACAAGGTCCATTTCCGGATATTATCAGCTCGATTTTTCGGTTTTTTAATCAAAACAAGAATCATTTGAAAAATTTGTTTCGAAAAAACCATGACCCCAACCCTAATGACAAGGCTCAAATCCGAAGAAAATCACCTCGATGTTTCGTTTTTTTAATCAAAACCCTGGGAAATAGTGGTCGAATGTTGGTCGTTACAAAATTTTCCACAAAGTGTCATTTACTGAAAAAAAAATCAGTAAAAAATTTTGTTCGAAAAGAAATCATGTCCCCCACCCCATTATGACAAGGCTCAAATCCAAAGAAAACAAGAGAGAACGCTATAGTCGAGTGCCTCGAGGGTATATAACCCGTTACTCAGCTAAACAACTTAATATATGTAAATATGCCTTCTTTTATGTTTTTCGCCGCTCGAATTAGCACCTTGGCCAGCTGTTCCAAAGTCATCCGTTAGATGGCGCTATTGTATTGCGGAAATGTAGGCGCTAGCCAGGCTTAAGCGTTTAATGGGTTTTTGGGCGTTAGAGTGGGCGTGGCAAACTTTTATTAGTCCAATCGATAGGTATTGACGAATCAAATACATATCAATTAAAATTTTCATAATAGCATCAAAACTGTGGCCACAGCTTGTGGCTTGTGGTCGTCAGAGGGGGCGTGGCACCATTTTTAAACAAACTTGCGCTGCGTAAGAACTCCTAAAATCTACATGCAAAATGCCAATCTTCTAGCTTTTATAGTTTCTAATGAAAATCACCTCGATTTTTCGGTTTTTAATCAAAACCCTGGGAAATAGTGGTCGAATGTTGGAATGGCATACCTCGTTGAATTCAATACAAAATTTCCAACAAAGTGTCATTTACGGAAAACAAAAATTATTTGAAAAATTTTTTCGAAAAAAAAACATGACCCTCACCCTCATGACAAGGCTCAAATCCGAAGAAAATCACCTCGATTTTTCAGGTTTTCAATCAAAACCCAGGGAAATAGTGATCAGATGTTGGAATGGCATACCTAGTTGAATTCGTTACAAAATTTCCAACAAAGTGTCATTTAAAGAAAAAAAATCATTTGAAAAATTTTTTCGATAACAAAACAATGACCCCCACCCTTATGACAAGGTTCAAATCCACAGAAAATCACATCGATTTTTCATATTTTTAATCAAAACCCTGGGAAATAGTGGTCGGATGTTGGAATGGCATACCTAGTTGAATTCGTTACCAAATTTTCAACAAAGTGTCATTTACAGAAAAAAAAATCATTTAAAAAATTGTTTCGAAAAGAAATCATGTCCCCCATTATGACAAGGCCGAAATCCGGATAATATCAGCTCGATTTTTCGGTTTTTTAATCAAAACCCTGGGAAATAGTGGTCGAATGTTGGAATGGCATACCTCGTTGAATTCAATACAAAATTTCCAACAAAGTGTCATTTACGGAAAACAAAAATTATTTGAAAAATTTTTTCGAAAAAAAAAACATGACCCTCACCCTCATGACAAGGCTCAAATCCGAAGAAAATCACCTCGATTTTTCAGGTTTTCAATCAAAACCCAGGGAAATAGTGATCAGATGTTGGAATGGCATACCTAGTTGAATTCGTTACAAAATTTCCAACAAAGTGTCAATTAAAGAAAAAAAAATCATTTGAAAAATTTTTTCGATAACAAAACAATGACCCCCTTATGACAAGGTTCAAATCCACAGAAAATCACATCGATTTTTCATATTTTTAATCAAAACCCTGGGAAATAGTGGTCGGATGTTGGAATGGCATACCTAGTTTAATTCGTTAAAGAATTTCCAACAGTTTCATCTACAGACAAAAAAAACATTTTAAAAATTTGTTCGAAAAAAAAACATGACCCCCACCCTTATGACAAAGCCAAAATCCGAAGAAAAACACCTCGATTTTTCGGTTTTTTAATGAAAACCCTGGGAAATAGTGGTCGAATGTTGGAATGGCATACCTCGTTGAATTCGTTACAAAATTTCCAACAAAGTGTCAATTAAAGAAAAAAAAATCATTTGAAAAATTTTTTCGATAACAAAACAATGACCCCCACCCTTATGACAAGGTTCAAATCCACAGAAAATCACATCGATTTTTCATATTTTTAATCAAAACCCTGGGAAATAGTGGTCGGATGTTGGAATGGCATACCTAGTTTAATTCGTTAAAGAATTTCCAACAGTTTCATCTACAGACAAAAAAAAACATTTTAAAAATTTGTTCGAAAAAAAAACATGACCCCCACCCTTATGACAAAGCCAAAATCCGAAGAAAAACACCTCGATTTTTCGGTTTTTTAATGAAAACCCTGGGAAATAGTGGTCGAATGTTGGAATGGCATACCTCGTTGAATTCGTTACCAAATTTCCAACAAAGTGGCATTTCCAGAAAAAAATATCAATTGAAAAATTTTTTCGAAAAAAAATAATGACCCCCACCCTTATGACAAGGCTCAAATCCAAAGAAAATCACCTCGATTTTTCATGTTTTTAATCAAAACCCTGGGAAATAGTGGTCGGATGTTGGAATTGCATACCTCGTTGAATTCGTTACAAAATTTTCAACAAAGTGTCATTTACAGAAAAAAAAATCATTTAAAAAATTGTTTCGAAAAGAAATCATGTCCCCCATTATGACAAGGCCGAAATCCGGATAATATCAGCTCGATTTTTCGGTTTTTTAATCAAAACCCTGGGAAATAGTGGTCGAATGTTGGAATGGCATACCTCGTTGAATTCAATACAAAATTTCCAACAAAGTGTCATTTACGGAAAACAAAAATCATTTGAAAAATTTTTTCGAAAAAAAAACCATGACCCCCACCCTTATGACAAATCCAAAATCCGAAGAAAGTCACCTCGATTTATCGGTTTTTTAATCAAAACCCTGTGAAATAGTGGTCGAATGTTTCCAACAAAGTGTCATTTACAGAAAAAAAAAATCATTTGAAAATTTTTTTCGAAAAAAAAACATGACCTCCACCCTCATGACAAGGCTCAAATCCGAAGAAAAACACCTCGATTTTTCGGTTTTTTAATCAAAACCCTGGGAAATAGTGGTCGAATTTTGGAATAGCATACCTCGTTGAATTCGTTACCAAATTTCCAACAAAGTGTCATTTCCAGAAAAAAAAATCAATTGAAAAATTTTTTCGAAAAAAAATAATGACCCCCACCCTTATGACAAGGCTCAAATCCAAAGAAAATCACCTCGATTTTTCATGATTTTAATCAAAACCCTGGGAAATAGTGGTCGGATGTTGGAATTGCATACCTCGTTGAATTCGTTACAAAATTTTTAACAAAGTGTCATTTGCAGAAAAAAAATCATTTAAAAAATTGTTTCGAAAAGAAATCATGTCCCCCACCCCATTATGACAAGGCCGAAATCCGGATAATATCAGCTCGATTTTTCGGTTTTTTAATCAAAACCCTGGAAAATAGTGGTCGAATGTTGGAATGGCATACCTCGTTGAATTCGTTACAAAATTTCCAACAAAGTGTCATTTTCAGAAACAAGAATCATTTGAAAAATTTTTTCGAAAAAAACCATGACCCCCAACCCTAATGACAAATAATAAATATCATACCTCGTTGAATTCGTTACAAATTTTCAAAGTGTTATTTACAGAAAAAAATGTTTGAAAATTTTAAGAAATCTGTCCCACCCCATTATGACAAGGTATTCCGGATTTCGGTTTTTTAATCAAAACCCTGGGAAATAGTGGTCGTGACCTCGTTAATTCTTACATTTACAAGTGTTTTCGAAACAGAATATTTGAAAATTTTTTTTGACAAGGCTCAAATCCGAAGAAAATCACCTCGATGTTTCGTTTTTTTAATCAAAACCCTGGGAAATAGTGGTCGAATGTTGGTCGTTACAAAATTTTCAACAAAGTGTCATTTACTGAAAAAAATAGTACAAAATTTTGTTCGAAAAGAAATCATGTCCCCCACCCCATTATGACAAGGCTCAAATCCAAAGAAAACAAGAGAGAACGCTATAGTCGAGTGCCTCGAGGGTATATAACCCGTTACTCAGCTAAACAACTTAATATATGTAAATATGCCTTCTTTTATGTTTTTCGCCGCTCGAATTAGCACCTTGGCCAGCTGTTCCAAAGTCATCCGTTAGATGGCGCTATTGTATTGCGGAAATGTAGGCGCTAGCCAGGCTTAAGCGTTTAATGGGTTTTTGGGCGTTAGAGTGGGCGTGGCAAACTTTTATTAGTCCAATCGATAGGTATTGACGAAACAAATACATATCAATTAAAATTTTCATAATAGCATCAAAACTGTGGCTTGTGGTCGTCAGAGGGGGCGTGGCACCATTTTTAAACAAACTTGCGCTGCGTAAGAACTCCTAAAATCTACATGCAAAATGCCAATCTTCTAGCTTTTATAGTTTCTAATGAAAATCACCTCGATTTTTCGGTTTTTAATCAAAACCCTGGGAAATAGTGTTCGAATGTTGGAATGGCATACCTAGTTGAATTCGTTACCAAATTTTCAACAAAGTGGCATTTCCGGAAAAAAATATCATTTGAAAATCATTTTCATCAAATCAAATTTATCATATCATTTTTCCAAAAAAATGATGACCCCCACCCTTATGACAAGGCTCAAATCCAAAAAAAATTACCTCGATTTTTCAAGTTTTTAATCCAAACCCTGGGAAATAGTGGTCAGATGTTGGAATGGCATACCTAGTTGAAACATAACCCCCACCCTTATGACAAAGCCAAAATCCGATGAAAAACACCTCGATTTTTCGGTTTTTTAATCAAAACCCTGGGAAATAGTGGTCGAACGTTGGAATGGCATACCTCGTTGAATTCATTACAAAATTTCCAACAAAGTGTCATTTACAGAAAAAAAAATCATTTGAAAAATTTTTTCGATAAAAAAAATGACCCCCACCCTTATAACAAGGCTCAAGTCCACAGAAAATCACCTCGATTTTTCATATTTTTAATCAAAACCCTGGTTTAATTCGTTACAGAATTTCCAACAAAGTGTCATTTACAGACAAAAAAACATTTTAAAAATTTTTTCGAAAAAAAAACATGACCCCCACCGTTATGACAAAGCCAAAATCCGAAGAAAAACACCTCGATTTTTCGGTTTTTTAATCAAAACCCTGGGAAATAGTGGTCGAATGTTGGAATGGCATACCTAGTTGAATTCATTAGCAAATTTCCAACAAAGCGGCATTTACAGAAAAAAAATCATTTGTAAAAATTTTTTCAAAAAAAAAAAACCTAACCCCATCCCTTATGACAAATCTTAAATCCGAAGAAAATCACCTCGATTTTTCGTTTTTTTAATCAAAACCCTGGGAAATAGTGGTCGGATGTTGGAATGGCAAACCTAGTTTAATTCGTTACAGAATTTCCAACAGTCTCATTTACAGACAAAAAAAACATTTAACAAATTTTTTCGAAAAAAAACATGACCCCCATCCTTATGACAAGGCTCAAATCCAAAGAAAATCACCTCGATTTTTCATATTTTTAATCAAAACCCTGGGAAATAGTGGTCGGATGTTGGAATGGCAAACCTAGTTTAATTCGTTACAGAATTTCCAACAGTCTCATTTACAGACAAAAAAAACATTTAACAAATTTTTTCGAAAAAAAACATGACCCCCATCCTTATGACAAAGCCAAAATCCGAAGAAAATCACCTCGATTTTTCGGTTTTTTAATCAAAACCCTGGGAATAGTGGTCGAATGTTGGAATGGCATACCTCGTTTATTTCGTTACCAAATTTCCAACAAAGTGGCATTTCCAGAAAAAAATATCAATTGAAAAATTTTTTCGAAAAAAAATGATGACCCCTTATGACTAGGCTCAAATCCAAAGAAAATCACCTCGATTGAAAAATTAGAGAGTTTTCTAATTATTAATTTCCGAAAAAACTTGGCGGTGGCTAAAATTATTAATTGCGAGAAAACGAAAACGAAAACGAAAAGAAAAGGTGTCGACGGCTCAAATCAATTTCAACGAATACTTCTATATTTTTCGACAAAGTACTTAGAGCCTAGCTTAACGAAGGTTGGCAAAGACGGGGCGACTTCGCCGAGAGCGAGAGAAAACTTTATTGTGCTCCCGCCTTCGCCCTAAACTAACTTACACTAAACTTCAAGTTTTTTAACAATTTCATTAAAAATTCAAATTTGCGCGAACACCGGCCCCGTTGAACACCCATCGGGCTTCAACACAATGGAAGCGGCGCCAACTTATGAATGGCCCGCCGAAAAAGGCCTCCTCCACTAGTTCGCACGTCGACGACCCTGACCATGCCGTCCTCCCCTGCGTGCCTGGCGACTATTCTGCCGAGGAGCCATTGTTGGGGCGGCAGGTTGTCCTCGGCCACGAGGACGAGATCTCCCTCGCTGATGTTGGGCTGCTGCTGGTGCCACTTGCCCCGTATTTGGAGGCCCAGGACATATTCCCGGGACCATCGCCGCCAGAACATTTGCCTGACTGACGAGACAAGCCGCCATCGCCGCAAGCAGTTGAGACCCTCCTGGTCCGGGGTCCGGAGTGCTGGTGTGGCGAGTAGCGGCCCGCCTGTCAGTAGGTGCCCGGGTGTCAGCGCCTCTCCGTCGCTTGGGTCGCTGCTGATCGCTCCGAGCGGCCGGGAGTTCATCACCGCCTCGATTCCCACGAGGACTGTCCCCAGCTCTTCTGCGCTTAGGAGCGCGCTGCCTACCGCCCGTAGGAGTAGGTTCTTGGCAGTTTTGACACCTGCCTCCCATAGTCCGCCCATGTGCGGAGCCCGCGGTGGTGTGAAGACAAATTCGCATCCGCTTTTTGATGCGAATTCGCGTATCGCGTCGGCTTCGTCCTCTATCCTCTCTCGAAGGGCCCGGAAGTGGCGACTCGCTCCGACGAAGTTCGTCCCGTTGTCGCAATGGACGACTTGGGGACATCCTCGGCGCCCAACGAACCTTTGAAAAGCCAATAAAAAGGAATCTGTGGTTAAATCTGAAACAACTTCTAGATAAACCGCTTTGGACGCAAAACAAACGAAGAGCGAAGAACGAAAATCACCTCGATTTTTCGGTTTTTAATCAAAACCCTGGGAAATAGTGTTCGAATGTTGGAATGGCATACCTAGTTGAATTCGTTACCAAATTTCCAACAAAGTGGCATTTCCGGAAAAAAATATCATTTGAAAATCATTTTCATCAAATCAAATTTATCATATCATTTTTTCGAAAAAAAATGATGACCCCCACCCTTATGACAAGGCTCAAATCCAAAAAAAATTACCTCGATTTTTCAAGTTTTTAATCCAAACCCTGGGAAATAGTGGTCAGATGTTGGAATGGCATACCTAGTTGAAACATAACCCCCACCCTTATGACAAAGCCAAAATCCGATGAAAAACACCTCGATTTTTCGGTTTTTTAATCAAAACCCTGGGAAATAGTGGTCGAATGTTGGAATGGCATACCTAGTTGAATTCATTAGCAAATTTCCAACAAAGCGGCATTTACAGAAAAAAAATCATTTGTAAAATTTTTTCAAAAAAAAAAAACCTAACCCCATCCCTTATGACAAATCTTAAATCCGAAGAAAATCACCTCGATTTTTCGTTTTTTTAATCAAAACCCTGGGAAATAGTGGTCGGATGTTGGAATGGCAAACCTAGTTTAATTCGTTACAGAATTTCCAACAGTCTCATTTACAGACAAAAAAAACATTTAACAAATTTTTTCGAAAAAAAACATGACCCCCATCCTTATGACAAAGCCAAAATCCGAAGAAAATCACCTCGATTTTTCGGTTTTTTAATCAAAACCCTGGGAATAGTGATCGAATGTTGGAATGGCATACCTCGTTTATTTCGTTACCAAATTTCCAACAAAGTGGCATTTCCAGAAAAAAATATCAATTGAAAAATTTTTTCGAAAAAAAATGATGACCCCTTATGACTAGGCTCAAATCCAAAGAAAATCACCTCGATTGAAAAATTAGAGAGTTTTCTAATTATTAATTTCCGAAAAAACTTGGCGGTGGCTAAAATTATTAATTGCGAGAAAACGAAAACGAAAAGAAAAGGTGTCGACGGCTCAAATCAATTTCAACGAATACTTCTATATTTTTCGACAAAGTACTTAGAGCCTAGCTTAACGAAGGTTGGCAAAGACGGGGCGACTTCGCCGAGAGCGAGAGAAAACTTTATTGTGCTCCCGCCTTCGCCCTAAACTAACTTACACTAAACTTCAAGTTTTTTAACAATTTCATTAAAAATTCAAATTTGCGCGAACACCGGCCCCGTTGAACACCCATCGGGCTTCAACACAATGGAAGCGGCGCCAACTTATGAATGGCCCGCCGAAAAAGGCCTCCTCCACTAGTTCGCACGTCGACGACCCTGACCATGCCGTCCTCCCCTGCGTGCCTGGCGACTATTCTGCCGAGGAGCCATTGTTGGGGCGGCAGGTTGTCCTCGGCCACGAGGACGAGATCTCCCTCGCTGATGTTGGGCTGCTGCTGGTGCCACTTGCCCCGTATTTGGAGGCCCAGGACATATTCCCGGGACCATCGCCGCCAGAACATTTGCCTGACTGACGAGACAAGCCGCCATCGCCGCAAGCAGTTGAGACCCTCCTGGTCCGGGGTCCGGAGTGCTGGTGTGGCGAGTAGCGGCCCGCCTGTCAGTAGGTGCCCGGGTGTCAGCGCCTCTCCGTCGCTTGGGTCGCTGCTGATCGCTCCGAGCGGCCGGGAGTTCATCACCGCCTCGATTCCCACGAGGACTGTCCCCAGCTCTTCTGCGCTTAGGAGCGCGCTGCCCACCGCCCGTAGGAGTAGGTTCTTGGCAGTTTTGACACCTGCCTCCCATAGTCCGCCCATGTGCGGAGCCCGCGGTGGTGTGAAGACAAATTCGCATCCGCTTTTTGATGCGAATTCGCGTATCGCGTCGGCTTCGTCCTCTATCCTCTCTCGAAGGGCCCGGAAGTGGCGACTCGCTCCGACGAAGTTCGTCCCGTTGTCGCAATGGACGACTTGGGGACATCCTCGGCGCCCAACGAACCTTTGAAAAGCCAATAAAAAGGAATCTGTGGTTAAATCTGAAACAACTTCTAGATGAACCGCTTTGGACGCAAAACAAACGAAGAGCGCAATGTAGGACTTATACGGAGGCCGACCACGAATTTTCAATGTCGTATAGACAGGGCCACAAAAATCGACGCCACATATAGCAAATGGGCGGAGAGCACGGAGACGATCTGCGGGTAAATTTCCCATAATTTGTGTCATTAGTCGAGGCTTACACTTAAAGCAGCGTATGCATGATCGAACTATCTGACTGCAGACCTCCTGAGCGTTTACGATCCAAATACGCTGTCGAAGGAGACTCACAAGGGCTCGTGGACCAACATGAAAATTGGAATGGTGAAGATGCCGAACATAGCTCTGCACAAATTGGGAGCGTTTTGTCAACAACAATGGAAACTTGGCATCGTATGATATAGGAGCATTAGCTAGTCGCCCCCCAACTCGCAACAAAGAAAAGTGACACCAAGTCCCCTTGTCTTCATGGATGAATGGATTCAATCGCTGAAGACTTGGGCCAACTCTGGATCCTTTACGAACTTTTTCTCTTTCTTCATGATACTCGTGCTTCTGTAATATCTCGACAATTTTTAGAAAAGCTTCATTATATTCAGTCGGCGACAAAGTTTTTTCAAATACCATACTTTTGTCTTTGCATCTTCTTATGAAGCGGAACATATAAACGAATACCCGAAGCAGTTTAAGGTGTGACGAAAATCCCTCGATGACATCTACCAAATCCAAATTTCTTACAGCAGCGGTCAGTCCGACCGCAGTCTTCCTCGATTCTTGTAGTAGGACTTCTTCATCTAGTTCAAAGTGTGCATTCTGGGGCCAGTTTGCATCTTCCTCTTTTAAAAACGCAGGTCCAGTAAACCATATTGACTGTATAATTTCGTCGACGTCACAACCTCTTGATACAATATCTGCTGGGTTCTGTTTCGTTGGAACATGCCGCCACGTAGCTTCACCTGACCACTCTTGAATCTCCGCTACTCTATTCGATACGAATGTGGATAATGAAGATGGATGAGACCGGATCCAATGGAGCGTAACTTCAGAATCCGACCAATAAACAATCCGTTCGATAGGTACCTTTAATAGGGGCTTGATTCTGTGGCAGAGATCTGCGAGAAGGTGAGCGGCACATAACTCAAGCCTTGGGAGTGTTTTAGTCTTGAGCGGCGCTACTTTAGACTTTGAAGTCAACAGCGATATTTTATAACCTTCTGCAGTTTTGCGACGAATGTAGACGCAAGCTCCATAAGCTCTTAAGGATGCGTCAGCAAAGGCATGTAATTGGACCGGTGACATCGGATCGGTATGCACAAACCGGGGAATAGATATTTCCTCTAATTTAGACAATGTAATTTTTATCATATTCCAAGCTGTTTCCAAATGAATAGGAATCGACTCATCCCAATCTAACTTATTAAGCCAAAGTTCCTGCAATAGGATCTTTCCTCTTATTACAATAGGACTTAATAAGCCGAGGGGGTCAAACAGCTTCGATGTCACCGATAGTATGTTCCGTTTTGTCGCTCGGAGACCCATGACAGCAGTGTCAATTTGAAATTTGAAGGCATCTTCGTTAGGCAACCACGATATTCCTAACGCCTTAGTTGACTCTGAGTCCGAGATGGGTATGGATTTAACTGTGCTCTCAGATGCGGTAACGTCAGGTGAGTTTGAAAACCACTTTGTCAATTCAAAACCTGCAGTTTGAAGAACCTGAGATACTTCAGACTTAATAGTCTTTAACTCCTCTACGCATGCAGCACCAGTCAACATATCATCGACATAAAAGTCGGATCCAATAACCTTAGCAGCTCTAGGAAAAGAAACTTTGGCAGACTCACTTAACCTTTTTAAACACCGAATAGCCAAAAACGGGGCTGGTCCAGTACCATATGTTACGGTGTTGAGCTTGTATAATCTCAAGGACTCAGAGGGGTCTCTTCTCCACACTATAAGTTGAAACTGCCTATCTGCTTCATTCACCATCACTTGGCGATACATTTTCTTTACATCGGCGGTCAGGGCAAACCTATGCAGCCGGAAGCGCAGTAACGTTGAGTACAACTCATCTTGGATTGTCGGCCCAACCATCAAAATGTCATTTAGAGACTTCTGAGTTGACGATTTACAAGACGCATCGAAAACGACACGTAACTTGGTTGACGTACTTTGGGGTCTCAGAACACATTGATGTGGGATAACATAATGTGGAGCAGAAGGAAGTTTATCTGTAAGAGACATATGACCTAAGGAAAGGTACTCCTCCATAAATTCTAGGTACATTTCCTTCATCTCAGGGTCTCGAGACAGCCTTCTTTCAAGCGACAAAAGCCGCCGTTTTGCAACTTCAAAAGAGTTGCCTAACTCATTTGGATCCGATTTAAACGGCAGTCTTACTTCAAACCGACCTGATGGCAAAACCTGAGTAGTCTTCCGGTAGTGTTCTTCACATAACTTTTGCTCAGGTGACAGAATTTTCTTTAGAGATTTAATTTCTTCCAGTGACCAAAACTTCTGTAGTGTGCTGTCAATAGACACTAAAACCTCTTCACTACAACTGAAACTTTTTACAACTTCTGTAGGAAGATGCTTTATATCTACCCGATACAACCCAGCCGAAGAGGGTTTTCTGCAGAGTTGGAAAGTCAGGACCTTGTCTAATTTGTCCAACAGCTAATAATTCGAAAAATGATTCTGCTTCTATTAACATATCTATTCTTTGTGGCTTGTAGAAATAGGGGTCTGCTAGTGGTAGGTTCTTTGGAATTTTCCAGTCATTGATATTGACCGACTGGTCAGGATGATATCCTGATATTGATTTCAAAATCCAAAAATCGAAGGAGAACTCACTACCATTTATACGCGACTTCACCATTGTGTGTACCTTTTTCTTAACTTGAGAATTGGACTCGCCAATACCAAGTAAGTTTATACACGACTCCTCTTTACGGATCTGTAAGCGGTGAGCAAGGTCCTCTGTTATAAAATTCGTTTGGGACCCAGAGTCAAGAAGTGCTCGGGCCCAAATATATTCACCGTTTTTAGTTCTTACACTTACGATCGACGTGGCTAAAATCACTCTGTCCAATGATGTCGCATGCATAACATGTGACGTGGAAGGCTGATCTTGATTTAAAGAGGGAGAAAGAATCTCTTGGGGTGGTGGCAACGCTAAACTATTTTCGGACACTGTATATCTATGCAGTAAAACGTGATGCGAGCGGCCACAAACTCGACATTTATTAAATTTGCATTTTGAAACAGTGTGACCCTTTCGCATACAATTGATGCATAAGGAAGCAGATTTTACAAAGTCAAACCTTTGCATTACCGAAAGGCGACCAAACGGACCACAGTTCGCTAGGATATGGTCTCCTGCATTGCAATAGCTACAACTTTGCTGGGATTTACTGTTGGACGAAGAACAAGAAAATGAGCTGCGATTATGTGGCTTGCTCGACATAACTTTATCTTGCTTTGGTTTCGTCGATTCTTCAGCGGATAAATGCTGGTATCGGCGGTTTAACATTTTTTCAAAATCGGACCAAAGCGGTAACCTTTCATAATCTAATTGTTCTTCCCATTTTTGTTTGGTCACTGGGTCTACTCTGTTCAAAACAAGATAGATCAACATTGCATTTGAAATCTTGGTGTCGTCTCCTATCGATAACAAAGAACCGTATATAGATGATACGGTGTCGATAATATTTCTTAAAGACGAAGCTGACTGTTGCGTTATTTTCGGAAGACTAAACAATGTTGAAATATTATTCATAAAAATTAAACATTCGTTATCATACACTTTTTTCAGGCTGATCATAGCCTTTTCATAATTGCTCTCGGTGACTTGGTAGGCCTTAATAGTTCCCAAAGCTTCACCAGAAAGACAAGAAATTAAGTGATTGAATTTTTCTATGACGGGAATGCTGTCGTCTTGATGAACAAGAGTTTCGAAAAGGCTAATGAAATTCTTAAACTCCGAATATTTGCCGCTGAATTTCGGCAATGCCAAATTCGGAAGTCGAGCTCGAGTTGGGGCTACAGAAGCTGATCCAATTATTTTGGTTTCGCTTGCCGTCTTCAAGGCTGAGATAAGCGACATTATTTTTGCCTTGGTAATTATTGAAAGCTCTTCCAACTCTTCTCCGAACTCATCGCCATCATCTAAATCTTCGATATGTTCTTGTATTTGAGTTGCCTTAATAATAGAAGCATTTAAAATCTCTAGCCGACAAGTTAGTTCTACTTCTTGGATCGGAATCTGGCCGGCTTCTATTCGATCATTTAATCGGCGGATGCTCATCACTGGTTTTTTGAGCTTATTTTTAAGATCCGCAAGAAGTTCAAGAGATTTTGGCTTATCTGGACTCATTTTAATTTATTTTTTATTTTTTTATATATAAACCACGAAATAAATAAATATATATATAAATAAATTATTTATCCAAGAATAATAATTAATAAAATAAATAAGTTTTAAAAGAGGATAATTGTTCAATTAGAATGACGACAAAATGTTAAATAAATTTTCGAAACAAAATAATATAACACAATTATGTAAATGTTGCGTCCAACGGAGGTTCAAATAGGTTATAATGTGTATGTGTATGTATGTGTATATGTATGTGTATATAATAAATTTTAATATAATTTTTTATTTTTATTTATTATAAATAAATGCATGCACAACTAGCTCTACTATATCGATACGTCTGTGCCAAGAATTGAAAGCGAGGTGCAATTTTTCAGCACAAGACAATAAACAATTAAATTGTTTTTCTTATAAACTCAAGCTTTCAATTTTTTGCACAAATACCTCAGGTTCTGCGTTAGGGTCTTTCAATCCAGCTGCCACTTTCCTTTTGCACATTGAGCAGTCGCAGGGCATCCCTCTGGCAGCAGTTCTTTTTGGCGAACAGAGTATTTCGCGACCGGCACGATATTTTAAGCAGGAGCTGCTGTGTATTTTTTATCCACACCGACACGCCGCGGGCAACAAAATCACGGTGTATGTATGTAATTGAGTGCTTTGAACTCCACTTGCACTTGCACTTTATATTTTTGGTTTATGTGTCACTGTCACTAGTTTCCAAATAAATTAATAACTTTAACGTCCACCCGGGGGCGCCATGAAAAATTAGAGAGTTTTCTAATTATTAATTTCCGAAAAAACTTGGCGGTGGCTAAAATTATTAATTGCGAGAAAACGAAAACGAAAACGAAAAGAAAAGGTGTCGACGGCTCAAATCAATTTCAACGAATACTTCTATATTTTTCGACAAAGTACTTAGAGCCTAGCTTAACGAAGGTTGGCGAAGACGGGGCGACTTCGCCGAGAGCGAGAGAAAACTTTATTGTGCTCCCGCCTTCGCCCTAAACTAACTTACACTAAACTTCAAGTTTTTTAACAATTTCATTAAAAATTCAAATTTTCACGTTTTTTAATCAAAACCCTGCGAAATAGTGGTCGAATGTTGGATGCCATTCCTCGTTGAATTCGTTACAAAATTTCCAACAAAGTGTCATTTACAGAAAAAAAAATCATTTGAAAAATTTTTTCCAAAAAAAACATGACCCCCACCCTTATGACAAGGCTCAAATCCAAAGAAGATCACCTCGATTTAAAAACCCTGGGAAATAGTGGTCGAATGTTGGAATGGCATACCTAATTTAATTCGTTACAAAATTTCCAACAAAGTGTCATTTACAGAAAAAAAAATTGATTTCAAAAATTTTTTCGACAAGAAATCATGTAACCCACCCCATTATGACAAGGCCCAGATCCGGATAATATCAGCTCGATTTTTCGGTTTTTTAATCAAAACCCTGGGAAATAGTGGTCGAATGTTGGAATGGCATACCTCGTTGAATTCGTTACAATTCGTGACCCTCACCCTTATGACAAGGCTCAAATCCGAAAAAACTCACCTCGATTTTTCAGGTTTTTAATCAAAACCCAGGGAAATAGTGGTCAGACGTTGGAAGGGCATACCTAGTTGAATTCGTTACAAAATTTCCAGAAAAAAATATCAATTGAAAAATTTTTTCGAAAAAAAATGATGACCCCTTATGACTAGGCTCTAATCCAAAGAAAATCACCTCAATTTTTCATGTTTTTTAATCAAAACCCTGGGAAATAGTGGTCGGATGTTGGAATGGCATACCTCGTTGAATTCGTTACAAAATTTTCAACAAAGTGTCATTTACAGAAAAAAGAATCATTTAAAAAATTGTTTCGAAAAGAAATCATTATGACAAGGCCCAACTTCGGATAATTTCAGCTCGATTTTTCGGTTTTTTAATCCAAACCCTGGGAAATAGTGGTCGAATGTTGGAATGGCATACCTCGTTGAATTCAATACAAAATTTCTAACAAAGTGACATTTACAGAAAAAAAAATCATTTGAAAACAAGGCTCAATTTTTTCCAAAAAAACCATGACCCCCACCCTTGTGACAAGGCTCAAATCCAAAGAAAATCACCTCGATTTTTCGGTTTTTTAATCAAAACCCTGGGAATTAGTGGTCGAATGTTGGAATAGCATACCTAATTTTGAAAATTTTTTCGATAAAAAATCGTTACAAAATTTCCAACAAAGTGTCATTTACAGAAAAAAAAATGATTTGAAAAATTTTTTCGACAAGAAATCATGTAACCCACCCCATTATGACAAGGCCCAGATCCGGATAATATCAGCTCGATTTTTCGGTTTTTTAATCAAAACCCTGGGAAATAGTGGTCGAATGTTGGAATGGCATACCTCGTTGAATTCGTTACAAAATTTCCAACAAAGTGACACTTACAGAAAAAAAATCATTTGAAAAATTTTTTGGAAAAAAACCATGACCCCCACCCTTATGACAAGGCTCAAATCCAAAGATAATCACCTCGATTTTTTATGTTTTTAATCAAAACCATAGGAAATAGTGTTCGGATGTTGGAATGGCATACCTCGTTGAATTCGTTACAATTCGTGACCCTCACCCTTATGACAAGGCTCAAATCCGAAAAAACTCACCTCGATTTTTCAGGTTTTTAATCAAAACCCAGGGAAATAGTGGTCAGACGTTGGAAGGGCATACCTAGTTGAATTCGTTACAAAATTTCCAGAAAAAAATATCAATTGAAAAATTTTTTCGAAAAAAAATGATGACCCCTTATGACTAGGCTCTAATCCAAAGAAAATCACCTCAATTTTTCATGTTTTTTAATCAAAACCCTGGGAAATAGTGGTCGGATGTTGGAATGGCATACCTCGTTGAATTCGTTACAAAATTTTCAACAAAGTGTCATTTACAGAAAAAAGAATCATTTAAAAAATTGTTTCGAAAAGAAATCATTATGACAAGGCCCAACTCCGGATAATTTCAGCTCGATTTTTCGGTTTTTTAATCCAAACCCTGGGAAATAGTGGTCGAATGTTGGAATGGCATACCTCGTTGAATTCAATACAAAATTTCTAACAAAGTGTCATTTACAGAAAAAAAAATCATTTGAAAAACTTTTTCGAAAAAAAAACCATGACCCCCACCATTATGACAAGGCTTAAATCCGAAGAAAATCACCTCGATTTTTCGGATTTTTAATCAAAACCCTGTGAAATAGTGGTCGAATGTTGAAATGGCATACCTCGTTGAATTCATTACAAAATTTCCAACAAAGAGTCATTTACAGAAAAAAAAATCATTTTAAAAATTTTTTCCAAAAAAACCATGACCCCCACCCTTGTGACAAGCCTAAAATCCAAAGAAAATCACCTCGATTTTTCGGTTTTTTAATCAAAACCCTGGGAATTAGTGGTCGAATGTTGGAATAGCATACCTAATTTAATTCGTTAAAAAAATTTCCAACAAATGTCATTTACAGAAAAAAAAATGATTTGAAAAATTTTTTCGATAAAAAAATCGTTGAATTCGTTACAAAATTTCCAACAAAGTGTCATTTACAGAAAAAAAAATGATTTGAAAAATTTTTTCGACAAGAAATCATGTAACCCACCCCATTATGACAAGGCCCAGATCCGGATAATATCAGCTCGATTTTTCGGTTTTTTAATCAAAACCCTGGGAAATAGTGGTCGAATGTTGGAATGGCATACCTCGTTGAATTCGTTACAAAATTTCCAACAAAGTGACACTTACAGAAAAAAAATCATTTGAAAAATTTTTTGGAAAAAAACCATGACCCCCACCCTTATGACAAGTCTCAAATCCAAAGATAATCACCTCGATTTTTTATGTTTTTAATCAAAACCATAGGAAATAGTGTTCGGATGTTGGAATGGCATACCTAGTTTAATTCGTTACAAAATTTCCAACAAAGTGTTAATTACAGAAAAAAAAATGATTTGAAAAATTTTTTCGACAAGAAATCATGGGCCCCACCCCTTTATGACAAGGCCCAAATCCGGCTAATATCAGCTCTATTTTTCGGTTTTTTGATCAAAACCCTGGGAAATAGTTGTCGAATGTTGGAATGGCATACCTCGATGAATTCGTTACAAAATTTCCAACAAAGTGTCATTTACACAAAAAAAAAAAATTTGAAAAATTTTTTCCAAAAAAAACAATGACCCCACCCTCATGACAAGGCACAAAGCCAAAGAAAATCACCTCGATTTTTCATGTTTTTAATCACAACCCTGGGAAATAGTGGTCGGATGTTGGAATGACATACCTAGTTTAATTTCCAACAAAGTGTTATTTACAGAAAAAAAAATGATTTGAAAAATTTTTTCGACAAGAAATCATG
Source organism: Drosophila rhopaloa (assembly GCF_018152115.1). Classification (NCBI taxonomy): domain Eukaryota; kingdom Metazoa; phylum Arthropoda; class Insecta; order Diptera; family Drosophilidae; genus Drosophila; species Drosophila rhopaloa. Next base: position 271,089 of record NW_025335048.1, read on the forward strand.
TCCTCCACCCCTTTATGACAAGGCCCAAATCCGGCTAATATCAGCTCTATTTTTCGGTTTTTTGATCAAAACTCTGGGAAATAGTTGTCGAATGTTGGAATGGCATACCTCGATGAATTCGTTACAAAATTTCCAACAAAGTGTCATTTACAAAAAAAAAAATTTGAAAAATTTTTTCCAAAAAAAACAATGACCCCACCCTCATGACAAGGCACAAAGCCAAAGAAAATCACCTCGATTTTTCATGTTTTTAATCACAACCCTGGGAAATAGTGGTCGGATGTTGGAATGGCATACCTACTTGAATTCGTTACAAAATTTCGAACAAAGTGTCATTTACAGAAAAAAAATCATTTGAAAATTTTTTTCCAAAAATAACCATGACCCCCACCCTTATAACAAGGCTAAAATCCAAAGAAAATCACCTCTATTTTTCATGTTTTTAATCAAAACCCTGGGAAATAGTGGTCGGATGTTGGAATGACATACCTAGTTTAATTTCCAACAAAGTGTCATTTACAGAAAAAAAAAATGATATGAAAAATTTTTTCGACAAGAAATCATGTCCCCCAGTCCATTATGACAAGGCCCAGAACAAGATAATATCAGCTCGATTTTTCGGATTTTTAATCAAAATCCTGGGAAATAGTTGTCGAGTGTTGGAATGGTATACCTCGTTGAATTCGTTACAAAATTTTGAATGGCATACCTCGTTGAATTCGTTACAAAATTTCCAAAAAGTGTCAATTACAGAAAAAAAAATCATTTGAAATATTTTTTCCAAAAAAAACAATGACCCTTATGACAAAGCTCCAATCCAAAGAAAATCACCTCGATTTTTCATGTTTTTAATCAAAAGCATGGGAATTAATGTTCGGATGTTGGAATGGCATACCTAGTTGAATTCGTTACAAAATTTCGAACAAAATGTCATTTACAGAAAAAAATCATTTCAAAAATGTTTTCGAAAAAAAACCATGATCCCCACACTTATGACAAGGCTCAAATCCATAGAAAATCACCTCGATTTTTCGGTTTTTTAATCAAAACCCTGGCAAATAGTGGTCTAATTTTGGAATGGCATACCTTGTTGAATTCGTTACAAAATTTCCAACACAGTCACATTTACAGAAAATAAAATCATTTGAAAATTTTTTTCCAAAAATAACCATGACCCCCACCCTTATAACAAGGCTCAAAGCCATAGAAAATCACCTCGATTTTTCATGTTTTTAATCAAAACCCTGGGAAATAGTGGTCGGATGTTGGAATGGCATACCTCGTTGGATTCGTTACAAATTTTTCAACAAAGTGTCATTTACAGAAAAAAAAATCATTTAAAAAATATTTTCGAAAAGAAATCATGTCCCCCACCCCATTATGACAAAGCCAAAAGCCGGATAATATCGTTACAAAATTTCCAGAAAAAAATATCAATTGAAAAATTTTTTCGAAAAAAAATGATGACCCCTTATTACTAGGCTCTAATCCAAAGAAAATCACCTCAGTTTTTCATGTTTTTTAATCAAAACCCTGGGAAATAGTGGTCGGATGTTGGAATGGCATACCTCGTTGAATTCGTTACAAAATTTTCAACAAAGTGTCATTTACAGAAAAAGAATCATTTAAAAAATTGTTTCGAAAAGAAATCATTATGACAAGGCCCAACTCCGGATAATTTCAGCTCGATTTTTCGGTTTTTTAATCCAAACCCTGGGAAATAGTGGTCGAATGTTGGAATGGCATACCTCGTTGAATTCAATACAAAATTTCTAACAAAGTGTCATTTACAGAAAAAAAAAATCATTTGAAAAACTTTTTCGAAAAAAAAACCATGACCCCCACCATTATGACAAGGCTTAAATCCGAAGAAAATCACCTCGATTTTTCGGATTTTTAATCAAAACCCTGTGAAATAGTGGTCGAATGTTGAAATGGCATACCTCGTTGAATTCATCACAAAATTTCCAACAAAGAGTCATTTACAGAAAAAAAAAATCATTTTAAAAATTTTTTCCAAAAAAACCATGACCCCCACCCTTGTGACAAGCCTCAAATCCAAAGAAAATCACCTCGATTTTTCGGTTTTTTAATCAAAACCCTGGGAATTAGTGGTCGAATGTTGGAATAGCATACCTAATTTAATTCGTTAAAAAATTTTCAACAAATGTCATTTACAGAAAAAAATGATTTGAAAAATTTTTTCGATAAAAAAATCGTTGAATTCGTTACAAAATTTCCAACAAAGTGTCATTTACAGAAAAAAAAATGATTTGAAAAATTTTTTCGACAAGAAATCATGTAACCCACCCCATTATGACAAGGCCCAGATCCGGATAATATCAGCTCGATGTTTCGGTTTTTTAATCAAAGCCCTGGGAAATAGTGGTCGAATGTTGGAATGGCATACCTCGTTGAATTCGTTACAAAATTTCCAACAAAGTGACACTTACAGAAAAAAATCATTTGAAAAATTTTTTGAAAAAAAACCATGACCCCCACCCTTATGACAAGTCTCAAATCCAAAGATAATCACCTCGATTTTTTATGTTTTTAATCAAAACCATAGGAAATAGTGTTCGGATGTTGGAATGGCATACCTAGTTTAATTCGTTACAAAATTTCCAACAAAGTGTTAATTACAGAAAAAAAAATGATTTGAAAAATTTTTTCGACAAGAAATCATGTCCCCCACCCCTTTATGACAAGGCCCAAATCCGGCTAATATCAGCTCTATTTTTCGGTTTTTTGATCAAAACCCTGGGAAATAGTTGTCGAATGTTGGAATGGCATTTCATTTACAAAAAAAAAAAAAATTTGAAAAATTTTTTCCAAAAAAAACAATGACCCCACCCTCATGACAAGGCACAAAGCCAAAGAAAATCACCTCGATTTTTCATGTTTTTAATCACAACCCTGGGAAATAGTGGTCGGATGTTGGAATGACATACCTAGTTTAATTTCCAACAAAGTGTTATTTACAGAAAAAAAAATGATTTGAAAAATTTTTTCGACAAGAAATCATGTCCCCCACCCCTTTATGACAAGGCCCAAATCCGGCTAATATCAGCTCTATTTTTCGGTTTTTTGATCAAAACTCTGGGAAATAGTTGTCGAATGTTGGAATGGCATACCTCGTTGAATTCGTTACAAAATTTCCAACAAAGTGTCACTTACACAAAAAAAAAAATTTGAAAAATTTTTTCCAAAAAAAACAATGACCCCACCCTCATGACAAGGCACAAAGCCAAAGAAAATCACCTCGATTTTTCATGTTTTTAATCACAACCCTGGGAAATAGTGGTCGGATGTTGGAATGGCATACCTACCTAGTTACAAAATTTCGAACAAAGTGTCATTTACAGAAAAAAAATCATTTGAAAATTTTTTTCCAAAAATAACCATGACCCCCACCCTTATAACAAGGCTAAAATCCAAAGAAAATCACCTCTATTTTTCATGTTTTTAATCAAAACCCTGGGAAATAGTGGTCGGATGTTGGAATGACATACCTAGTTTAATTTCCAACAAAGTGTCATTTACAGAAAAAAAAAATGATATGAAAAATTTTTTCGACAAGAAATCATGTCCCCCAGTCCATTATGACAAGGCCCAGAACAAGATAATATCAGCTCGATTTTTCGGATTTTTAATCAAAATCCTGGGAAATAGTTGTCGAGTGTTGGAATGGTATACCTCGTTGAATTCGTTACAAAATTTGGAATGGCATACCTCGTTGAATTCGTTACAAAATTTCCAAAAAGTGTCAATTACAGAAAAAAAAATCATTTGAAATATTTTTTCCAAAAAAAACAATGACCCTTATGACAAAGCTCCAATCCAAAGAAAATCACCTCGATTTTTCATGTTTTTAATCAAAAGCATGGGAATTAATGTTTTGATGTTGGAATGGCATACCTAGTTGAATTCGTTACAAAATTTCGAACAAAATGTCATTTACAGAAAAAAATCATTTCAAAAATGTTTTCGAAAAAAAAACATGATCCCCACACTTATGACAAGGCTTTTTCGGTTTTTTAATCAAAACCCTGGCAAATAGTGGTCTAATTTTGGAATGGCATACCTTGTTGAATTCGTTACAAAATTTCCAACACAGTCACATTTACAGAAAATAATATCATTTGAAATTTTTTTTCAAAAATAACCATGACCCCCACTTTTATGACAAGGCTCAAATCCAAAGAAAATCAACTGGAATTTTCATGTTTTTAATCAAAACCCTTGAAAATAGTGGTCGGATGTTGGAATGGAATACCTAGTTTAATTCATTACAAAATTTCGAACAAAGTGTCATTTACAGAAAAAAAAATCATTTGAAAAATTTTTTTGAAAAAAAACCATGATCCAATCCCTTATGACAAGGCTCAAAGCCATAGAAAATCACCTCGATTTTTCATGTTTTTAATCAAAACCCTGGGAAATAGTGGTCGGATGTTGGAATGGCATACCTCGTTGGATTCGTTACAAATTTTTCAACAAAGTGTCATTTACAGAAAAAAAAATCATTTAAAAAATATTTTCGAAAAGAAATCATGTCCCCCACCCCATTATGACAAAGCCAAAAGCCGGATAATATCAGCTCAATTTTTCGGTTTTTTAATCAAAACCCTGGGAAATAGTTGTCGAGTGTTGGAATGGCATACCTCGTTGAATTCGTTACAAAATTTGGAATGGCATACCTCGTTGAATTCGTTACAAAATTTCCAAAAGTGTCATTTACAGGAAAAAATCATTTGAAACTTTTTCCAAAAAAACCATTGTCCCCACCCTTACGACAAGGCTCAAATCCAAAGAAAATCACCTCGATTTTTTATGTTTTTAATCAAAAGCATGGGAAATAGTGGTCGTATGTTGGAATGGCATACCTAGTTGAATTCGTTACAAAATTTCCAACAAAGTGCCACTAACAGAAAAAAAAATCGTTTAAAAATTTTTTTTCAAAAAAACCCATGACCCCCAGCCTTCTAACAAGGCTCAAATCCAAAGAAAATCACCTCGATTTTTCATGTTTTTAATCAAAAAAAAATGGTTTGAAAAATATTTTCCAAAAATAACCATGACCCTTATGACAAGGCTAAAATCCAAAGAAAATCACCTCGATTTTTCATGTTTTTAATCAAAACCCTGAAAAATAGTGGTCGGATGTTGGAATGGCATACCTAGTTTAATTCGTTACAAAATTTCCAACAAAGTGTCATTTACAGAAAACAAAAATCATTTGAAAAATTTTTTCGAAAAAAAACCATGACTCCCACCATTATGACAAGGCCCAGATCCGGATAATATCAGCTCGATTTTTCGGTTTTTTAATCAAACCCTGGGAAATAGTGGTCAAATGTTGGAATGGTATACCTCGTTAAATTCGTTACAAAAATTTATTTTAATAAATAAAATAATTTGAAAATTTTTTTCGAAAAAAACGTAACCCTCACCCTTATGACAAGGCTCACATCCGAAAAAAATCACCTCGATTTTTCAGGTTTTTAATCAAAACCCAGGGATATAGTGGTCAGATGTTGGAATGGCAGACCTAGTTGAATTCGTTACAAAATTTCGAACAAAGTGTCATTTAAAGAAAAAAAATCATTTGAATAATTTTTTCGATAAAAAAAACATGACCCCCACCCTTATGACAAGGCTCAAATCCACAGAAAATCACCTCGATTTTTCATATTTTTAATCAAAACCCTGGGAAATAGTGGCCGGATGTTGGAATGGCAAACCTAGTTTAATTCGTTACAGCATTTCCAACAGTCTCATTTACAGACAAAAAAGAACATTTTAAAAATTTTTTCCAAAAAAAAAACATGACCCCCACCATTATGACAAGGCTCAAATCCGAAGAAAATCACCTCGATTTTTCGGATTTTTAATCAAAACCCTGTGAAATAGTGGTCGAATGTTGGATGCCATTCCTCGTTGAATTCGTTACAAAATTTCCAACAAAGTGTCATTTACAGAAAAAAAATCATTTGAAAAATTTTTTCCAAAAAAACCATGACCCCCACCCTTATGACAAGGCTCAAATCCAAAGAAGATCACCTCGATTTAAAAACCCTGGGAAATAGTGGTCGAATGTTGGAATGGCATACCTAATTTAATTCGTTACAAAATTTCCAACAAAGTGTCATTTACAGAAAAAAAAATTGATTTCAAAAATTTTTTCGACAAGAAATCATGTAACCCACCCCATTATGACAAGGCCCAGATCCGGATAATATCAGCTCGATTTTTCGGTTTTTTAATCAAAACCCTGGGAAATAGTGGTCGAATGTTGGAATGGCATACCTCGTTGAATTCGTTACAATTCGTGACCCTCACCCTTATGACAAGGCTCAAATCCGAAAAAACTCACCTCGATTTTTCAGGTTTTTAATCAAAACCCAGGGAAATAGTGGTCAGACGTTGGAAGGGCATACCTAGTTGAATTCGTTACAAAATTTCCAGAAAAAAATATCAATTGAAAAATTTTTTCGAAAAAAAATGATGACCCCTTATGACTAGGCTCTAATCCAAAGAAAATCACCTCAATTTTTCATGTTTTTTAATCAAAACCCTGGGAAATAGTGGTCGGATGTTGGAATGGCATACCTCGTTGAATTCGTTACAAAATTTTCAACAAAGTGTCATTTACAGAAAAAAGAATCATTTAAAAAATTGTTTCGAAAAGAAATCATTATGACAAGGCCCAACTCCGGATAATTTCAGCTCGATTTTTCGGTTTTTAAATCCAAACCCTGGGAAATAGTGGTCGAATGTTGGAATGGCATACCTCGTTGAATTCAATACAAAATTTCTAACAAAGTGTCATTTACAGAAAAAAAAAATCATTTGTAAAACTTTTTCGAAAAAAAACCATGACCCCCACCATTATGACAAGGCTTAAATCCGAAGAAAATCACCTCGATTTTTCGGATTTTTAATCAAAACCCTGTGAAATAGTGGTCGAATGTTGAAATGGCATACCTCGTTGAATTCATTACAAAATTTCCAACAAAGAGTCATTTACAGAAAAAAAATCCTTTTAAAAATTTTTTCCAAAAAAAACCATGACCCCCACCCTTATGACAAGGCTCAAATCCAAAGAAAATCACCTCGATTTTTCGGTTTTTTAATCAAAACCCTGGGAAATAGTGGTCGAATGTTGGAATGGCATACCTCGTTGAATTCGTTACAAAATTTCCAACAAAGTGTCACTTACAGAAAAAAAATCATTTGAAAAATTTTTTGGAAAAAAACCATGACCCCCACCCTTATGACAAGGCTCAAATCCAAAGATAATCACCTCGATTTTTCATGTTTTTAATCAAAACCATAGGAAATAGTGTTCGGATGTTGGAATGGCATACCTAGTTTAATTCGTTACAAAATTTCCAACAAAGTGTTATTTACAGAAAAAAAATGATTTGAAAAATTTTTTCGACAAGAAATCATGTCCCCCACCCCTTTATGACAAGGCCCAAATCCGGCTAATATCAGCTCTATTTTTCGGTTTTTTGATCAAAACCCTGGGAAATAGTTGTCGAATGTTGGAATGGCATTCCTCGTTGAATTCGTTACAAAATTTCCAACAAAGTGTCATTTACACAAAAAAAAAAAATTTGAAAAATTTTTTTGCAAAAAAACAATGACCCCCACCCTCATGACAAGGCACAAAGCCAAAGAAAATCACCTCGATTTTTTATGTTTTTAATCAAAACCCTGGGAAATAGTGGTCGGATGTTGGAATGACATACCTAGTTTTTTTACAAAATTTCCAACAAAGTGTTATTTACAGAAAAAAAAATGATTTGAAAAATTTTTTCGACAAGAAATCATGTCCCCCACCCCTTTATGACAAGGCCCAAATCCGGCTAATATCAGCTCTATTTTTCGGTTTTTTGATCAAAACTCTGGGAAATAGTTTTCGAATGTTGGAATGGCATACCTCGTTGAATTCGTTACAAAATTTCCAACAAAGTGTCACTTACACAAAAAAAAAAAATTTGAAAAATTTTTTCCAAAAAAAACAATGACCCCACCCTCATGACAAGGCACAAAGCCAAAGAAAATCACCTCGATTTTTCATGTTTTTAATCAAAACCCTGGGAAATAGTGGTCGGATGTTGGAATGACATACCTAGTTTAATTTCCAACAAAGTGTCATTTACAGAAAAAAAAAATGATATGAAAAATTTTTTCGACAAGAAATCATGTCCCCCAGTCCATTATGACAAGGCCCAGAACAAGATAATATCAGCTCGATTTTTCGGATTTTTAATCAAAATCCTGGGAAATAGTTGTCGAGTGTTGGAATGGTATACCTCGTTGAATTCGTTACAAAATTTTGAATGGCATACCTCGTTGAATTCGTTACAAAATTTCCAAAAAGTGTCAATTACAGAAAAAAAAATCATTTGAAATATTTTTTCCAAAAAAACAATGACCCTTATGACAAAGCTCCAATCCAAAGAAAATCACCTCGATTTTTCATGTTTTTAATCAAAAGCATGGGAATTAATGTTCGGATGTTAGAATGGCATACCTAGTTGAATTCGTTACAAAATTTCGAACAAAATGTCATTTACAGAAAAAAATCATTTCAAAAATGTTTTCGAAAAAAAAACATGATCCCCACACTTATGACAAGGCTCAAATCCATAGAATATCACCTCGATTTTTCGGTTTTTTAATCAAAACCCTGGCAAATAGTGGTCTAATTTTGGAATGGCATACCTTGTTGAATTCGTTACAAAATTTCCAACACAGTCACATTTACAGAAAATAAAATCATTTGAAAATTTTTTTTCAAAAATAACCATGACCCCCACTTTTATGACAAGGCTCAAATCCAAAGAAAATCAACTGGAATTTTCATGTTTTTAATCAAAACCCTTGAAAATAGTGGTCGGATGTTGGAATGGAATACCTAGTTTAATTCATTACAAAATTTCGAACAAAGTGTCATTTACAGAAAAAAAAATCATTTGAAAAATTTTTTTGAAAAAAAACCATGATCCAATCCCTTATGACAAGGCTCAAAGCCATAGAAAATCACCTCGATTTTTCATGTTTTTAATCAAAACCCTGGGAAATAGTGGTCGGATGTTGGAATGGCATACCTCGTTGGATTCGTTACAAATTTTTCAACAAAGTGTCATTTACAGAAAAAAAATCATTTAAAAAATATTTTCGAAAAGAAATCATGTCCCCCACCCCATTATGACAAAGCCAAAAGCCGGATAATATCAGCTCAATTTTTCGGTTTTTTAATCAAAACCCTGGGAAATAGTTGTCGAGTGTTGGAATGGCATACCTCGTTGAATTCGTTACAAAATTTGGAATGGCATACCTCGTTGAATTCGTTACAAAATTTCCAAAAAGTGTCATTTACAGGAAAAAAATCATTTGAAAATTTTTTTCCAAAAAAAACCATTGTCCCCACCCTTACGACAAGGCTCAAATCCAAAGAAAATCACCTCGATTTTTCATGTTTTTAATCAAAAGCATGGGAAATAGTGGTCGTATGTTGGAATGGCATACCTAGTTGAATTCGTTACAAAATTTCCAACAAAGTGCCACTTACAGAAAAAAAAATTATTTAAAAATTTTTTTCAAAAAAACCCATGACCCCCAGCCTTCTAACAAGGCTCAAATCCAAAGAAAATCACCTCGATTTTTCATGTTTTTAATCAAAAAAAAATGGTTTGAAAAATTTTTTCCAAAAATAACCATGACCCTTATGACAAGGCTAAAATCCAAAGAAAATCACCTCGATTTTTCATGTTTTTAATCAAAACCCTGAAAAATAGTGGTCGGATGTTGGAATGGCATACCTAGTTTAATTCGTTACAAAATTTCCAACAAAGTGTCATTTACAGAAAAAAAAAATGATTTGAAAAATTTTTTCGATAAGAAATCATGTCCCCCATCCCATTATGACAAGGCCCACAACCGGATAATATCAGCTCGATTTTTCGAGTTTTTAATCAAAACCGTTGGAAATAGTTGTGGAGTGTTGGAATGGCATACCACGTTGAATTCGTTACAAAATTTGGAATGGCATACCTCGTTGAATTCGTAAAAAAAAAAACATGACCCCCACCCTTATGACAAGGCTCAAATCCAAAAAAAATCAACTGGATTTTTCATGTTTTTAATCAAAACCCTTGGAAATAGTGGTCGGATGTTGGAATGGAATACCCAGTTTAATTCATTACAAAATTTCGAACAAAGTGTCATTTTGTGACGCTGCGCGCACAAAAACAAGACATAAATAAATAAAAAGACTAAACAAAGGTAAACGAAAGGAGCGTTTAATTTAGATTCAAATTAAGAACGCGCGCGCGCAAACGATCGCGCGCGTAGGGGCACACTAGACCGAGAGAGATGGTCACACTTAGACCGGCAAATCCCACAGGCGACGGGCACACTAGATCTCGCCGAGCCCTATATAAGACGGACCACGGGCCATAGAAAGGCACTTAGCAGCCAACCGTCTAAGGGTACAGACGTCTGATTTCAGGATCACACCTCCTTACGGCACGGTTCACCGGCCGAATGGTGGAACACCACGCCGAGCAGGATCGTAACATGGACGCAACTCAGAACAGAACTGCTGGAATACTTTTTACCACCAAGGTATGAGGAACAGTTGGAGAATCAGATTGCACAGATGAAGCAGAGAGAAACGGAGCCCGTAAGAGAATACGCAATGGGACTAAGAAAACTGATGCAATTCACGAAACTCTCAGAAGAGGCCAAACTGGACTGAGTATACAAAAACAGCAGGAGCACGATAAAGCTGTACGCTAGGAGGGCAGGATTCAACTCGTTGACAGAGTTCCGCAAACTAGCGGAGGAAGTAGAAGAAATAGAGGCAGAGGACCGGACACAGGCAAGCCAACCTGCACAGCAGCAACCGGAGATATGCTGCGGAGGAACCGGACATGCGGCAAACACGTGCAGCTGGATCTGTGGAAGAAACGGTACGAGAACCAAGGAGTGCTGCAAGAGACCTGAGCAGTTGAAGCTGGCAGCTCAGGCGGCAATAAAGGAGCGAGCAGCAGGGGAACAGCTGTGTTCCGACGGGTTCCAAGTAGTAGCCCGGATAAGGGTCGGAAACAAGACAGCGAAAGGAACCGTGGACACAGGAGCATCAAGAAGCGCGATAAGCAGAAGCAAATATCAAGATCTGAAGCAACAAGGCAAATGGTGTGGAACCTGAGCAGAAATAACAATGGCCAACGGAGCAACGCAGAAGGCGATAGGAGAATTCGCGGCAGAAATCCAATTTGGAGAGCGTTCAGGGTAATATTCATGATACTAACAGAAGTGGCAGGAGGAATACTGTTAGGAATGGACTTTCTAGCCGGGGCCCGCAGCACGCTGAGGTGTGGAGGCTTGGAGCTAGAGATAAGAGCAGCCGGAGACAAAGTGGACCAACCGGAGACAAAAACGAATACCAGGGACTTAGGCGTAGTCCAGAATGGAAAGGGAAAATGGAATGAGGTAGCAGACGCCTTACCCAAGCAGCACAGGACGAGTTGAAAGCAATAGAGGTTTCGGACAACTGGATTAAGGAGAAGTAGAAGGGTTCACAGCAGAAAAAATCAAGGAAGACGCGGATGAAAGTGGCAGTAAAAGACCCGAACACACGGAAAACAAAGAGGATTTACATTGAAGACACTAAGCCGTACGAAGGAACAAATACAATACAATACAAATACGCACGAAAGCGGACGGCACCGGCGAAGAGGAGGGGCAACATGAAGACTTCGGCACCGCAAACAACCAGTAACCAAACCATAAGTGCTGTAGCCAAAATCGTCCAGGATAGCCGAGCAGCCGAGACAACGGACCGGGATATACTAAAGCTCCATGAGGAGGAGCACAACGACGAAGGATGGACACTATCAGAAGGAGCGGTAATATCAAGAACGGCAAGAGACAGTATCAAGGAAAAGCTAGCAGGAAAAAGAATTGGAAGGCAGCGCCGATGGCTAATAAAGGATGGAGAGACAACCTGGCGAGTGGTGTCGAACAGGGGAAACTACGTCACGATTCAATACCACTAAAATCCATAACGGAGGGGAGTGTGACGCTGCGCGCACAAAAACAAGACATAAATAAATAAAAAGACTAAAAAAAGTTAAACGAAAGGAGCGTTTAATTCAGATTCAAATTAAGAACGCGCGCGCAACCGATCGCGAGCGTAGGGTCACACGAGACCGAGAGAGATGGTCACACTTAGATGGTCCCACAGGCGACGGACACACTAGATCTCGCCGAGCCCTATATAAGACGGACCACGGGCCATAGAAAGGCACTTAGCAGCCAACCGTCTAAGGGTACAGAGGCAACTCCCCAGTGGTGGTAAGCAGAGAAGTCATTTTTTGGTGGACTAGATAATTCGATCCAAGTCCGCTTATACATTGTAGTTAGCTTCCGTAATACTTCCTCCTCCCACTAACCTTCTCGGCTTGTCGGTTCGAAGGTATCACTAGGAGACGTCTGATTTCAGGATCACACCTCCTTACGGCGCGGTTCACCGGCCGAACTCTCTCTCTTGCGGGTTACTTCAGGGTCCCAAGCAACATTCTCGCTCTCTTGCGGCTGACCTCAGGGTCCCCAAGCAACTCACTCTCTCTCTTGCGGCTGACCTCAGGGTCCCCAAGCAACTCACTCTCTCTCTTGCGGCTGACCTCCGGGTCCCCAAGCAACATTCTCTCTCTTGTGGCTGACTTCAGGGTCCCCAAGCAACATTCTCTCTCTCTTGCGGCTGACCTCAGGGTCACCAAGCAACATTCTCTCTTTCTTGTGGCTGACCTCAGGGTCCCCATGCAACATTCTCTCTCTTGCGGCTAACGTCAGGGTCCCCAAGCAACATTCTCTCTCTTGCGGTTGACTTTCGGGTCCCCAAGCACCAAAAAACTCTCTCTCGCTCGTGGCTGACTTCAGGGTCCCCAAGCACCCCATTCTCATTTCAGGCTCGCTACGTGGCAGCCCACCCCGGGCACTATTCTCCCGCAGCCGAGATCCCGTGCTGTTCCTCTCGAGCAGCTGAACGGCGCCCGATACCAGGTATTCTAAGCGGACGAAGGAAGCAAAGGCAGCAAAGGTTGCACCCCGCCAACTCGGAGAATTCGTTTGTTGTTAATCAAATAAATAAAACCTAGTTCTAATCAATTACTAAGTAATTCCCCACGACTTCTACTCTGGGCTGGGTCGGAACTCTCTTTCAGCAACCAAGCCTGACACAAACAAATTCTTGTGACGAACCCTGGCCATCCCTGAGCCACCCGACAATGACAAACCGTCACAATTTACAGAAAAAAACTCATTTGAAAAATTTTTTCGAAAAAATCATGACCCCCACCCATATGACAAAGCCAAAATCCGAAAAAACACATCGATTTTTCGGTTTTTTAATCAAAACCGTGGGAAATAGTGGTCGAATGTTGGAATGGCATACCTCGTTGGATTCGTTACAAAATTTTCAACATAGTATCATTTACAGAATAAAAAAATCATTTAAAAAATATTTTCGAAAAGAAATCATGTCCCCCACCCCATTATGTCAAGGCCAAGATCCGGATAATATCAGCTCGATTTTTCGGTTTTTTAATCAAAACCCTGTAAAAAAGTGGTCCTATTTTAGAACTAAAAATAAAATAAAAAAAAAAATTTAAAAAAAAATTTTTAAAAAAAAAAAAAAAAAAATATTTCTGCTCGCTACGTAAACGTGCGGCTAGCTCAGAGAGGTTGTGAGTTCGTTCCACCAAATTTGTATTGAGTGACCGCCCGTGACCAAAGGATAACGCCAGAAATGATTAGGTTGGTGCTGGTTTATTAACTCTCTAAAATATAGCCTTATTGCTATGATTCTGCTGCCCGTTGTCGCTGTCTCCTGCTGCGTTGCTCCTGGCTCGCTGCTGCTCTGCTCCTGGCGTGCTGCTGCGTCGCTCCTGGCTTACCGCTGCGTCGCTCCTGGCCTGCTACTGCGCTGCTTCGGCTTGCTGCTCCGGGTGACTGAGATCGGGACGGCTCCACCAAAACCCTGGATGTTATGCGAGCTTCCCTACCGGGGCCGGCAAGGTGTATCGCCTAGCAGGTGAACCGAAGTTACGCCTTATCGCCTAGCCACCTTTATCGCCTGGCTTCCGGAGTTCAGCCTGGACTTTGTCGGCAAGGTGTATCGCCTAGCAGGTAGAACAAAGTTCTCCCTTATCGCCTAGCCACCTTTATCGCCTGACACCGCGCAAGGACTCCCTAAGTTTGACTTTACCACGACCTAGCACCGTTGGATCTCAGCGTTGTAGCCTCAGCCTTGTAGACTTGTCGTCGTTCGGCGTCTCGACTTTGCGATCTTGATCCTTGGGCACTTCGGTTTCGATGTTTACTTATTCCGCGTTCACGCACTCGCTCTGATTCTCGCACTCGTACTGTCCCGAGCTGCGCTTGCGCCGTCCTTTTTATAGGCGCTGTAGGTGCCGTTATTTCCCTCGGGTCCAAGGTCCACTGAGGTACCGTTAATTCACGGTGTGTCCTCTTTGGGCGGGTCCGAAGTCCGCCAATTTACCGTATGACCCCGTTGCCCTTGCCGGGCGCGGGTCCAAGGTCCATCGAGGTACCGTTAATTCACGGTGTGTCCTCTTTAGGCGGGTCCGAAGTCCGCCAATTCACCGTATGACCTCGTTGCCCTTGCCATATGAGGGTCCAAGGTCCGAATGTTTCCCGTTTGACCTGGATGCCCTTCATTTCTCCGGCTTTCTCGCCTCCTCCGCTGTTGCTAGGCCGATCTCCTGCATCGGGATTTGTGGGGAGTTTATGACTCCTCACATTTCCCCCTTCCTTCGGAAACGTAATGAAAGTGGTGACTTTCCCCGCCCTTTATGTTTAGACTACTCGAATTCCCCGCCTGACTTGCGTGTTAGATGTTCCCCAGACAGTTCCCCGAAAGACTTAACCTTTCCCCAGACTGTTCTCCTAAAAGACTTTACCCGTACAGCTCCTTGAAAGACTTGAACTTTCCCGCGACTGTTTCCCTAAAAGACTTTTCCATGCAGCTCCTTGAAAGATTATTTCCCCAGACTGTTTCCCTGTTCCCCAGACAGTTCCCCGTTCTCCAGACAGTTCCCAGTTCCCCAGATAGTTCCCAGTTCCCATTTCCCAGACAGTTCCCAGTTCCCCAGACAGTTCCCAGTTCCCCAGACAGTTCCCAGTTCCCTGCGTGGAATTCGAATTTTCCCGCCCAGACATTTCCCCAAACTAAAAGTCACCATTTCGTTTTCCCTCGGTCCGGCAACTCCCTGGAATCTCACCACGATCGCGTTTATCGATTGTGGGTTCCAGTGTTGCCATCGTCGTTGCCTTTTCGTTGTCTTAAGTTGCCATTTGGATTTTTGAACATAGAAATAACCAATTTTGTTAACCCATCGATCGCAACTATCGATCGACCGCCTATCTCGGCGCCCCCGTCCCTATTACCTATGTCCGGCAACCCATTACTCCAAAAGGTAAATAAACAAACCAGTTTTGTGATTTTAAAACCATTAAAGGCCTTTTATTGGGCCCTCAGGACTCTCACCACCCCGTTTGCCACCCGGATGCGGTAGCGGACGCCATCTACCACCAGGAGTTTGGCCCAGCGGCTGCTACGGGCTCTCCTCTGCTGCCTGTTGGCCTCGGCTGCCACCCTGGGCGGCCACCTTCCTCGGCCATCTCCTCCCAGCGGCTGCTGTCCGCCGAATGTTGGCGGCTCACTGACGGCCTGCTGGTGGCGACCGCGGCTCCGGGCACGACGTCAGCCTGGCGACTTTGGGCGGCCGTGCGGCTGGCCCTCCTTGGGCGGCCACACCCAGGGCCCCTTCTCCCAGAACTCCGGCTCCCCACCGAGCCGTTTTGCTGGCAACGGCGATGGCGTTGGCACCCACGGCGGCGGTGGAGGCGGGGGTGTCTCCGCTCCGTGCCGTGGTGCCTGGGATGGCCGTGGTGCCTGCGGCGGTGACGGTGGTGGCGGTGGCGGTGTTGCTGCCCGGGGCGGCGACGGTGGTGGCGGTGGCGGTGTTGCTGCCCGGGGCGGCGACGGTGGTGGCGGTGGCGGTGCTGCGGCCCGGGGCGGCGACGGTGGTGGCGGTGGCGGTGCTGCGGCCCGGGGCGCGGTGGTGGTGCTGCGCCCGGGGCGGCGACGGTGGTGGCGGTGGCGGTGCTGCTGCCCGGGGCGGCGACGGTGGTGGCGGTGGGGTGCTGCGCCCGGGCGGCGACGGTGGTGGTGGCGGTTGCGACAGCGGTGGCGACGGCGGTGGAGGTGCTTGCAGCGGCGGCTGCTCCGGAGGGCCTGGCCGTGCCCAGATTGCTGCCTCTTCGGCCTCAGCCTCATCCAGCCGCTTCTGCCACTCCCTGGCTGCTGCGGCTGCCCGTGCCACCGCCCGCTGCGCGAACACTCGCCGCACCACCTCTGCCCGGGTTGCGAATATACGCTTTGCCTCCTCCGGGCGGCCCGATGGCGCTGCGTCGCCCAACCGGATCCGCCCGAATCCGGCTGCGGCCCCTCCTTATACGGCGGAATGCCATCCGGGCCTTTGCCGCCCGACGGGGCTCGTCCTCCTCGTCCGAGGAGACCTCCGGACTCACCGTCTCCGTCCCGGTGTCCTCCTGGGCTTCCTCCTCCTCCTCCTCGGACGAGGACAGGTCGATGGTCGGCACCTCGGCCTCCTGCCCTGCCGGACCGGACGCCGGCCTCCTCCTCCTCCTCCAGCTCCACGTCGGTGATCCGACCTTCGTCCTCCGTTTCGGGGTTCGGCGACGGGGACCGCGACACCAGGGGGACGCCAGCAGCTGGAGTGCGGAACCTGAGTCCCGCCTCCATCTCGCCGCTGGCTGTTGCCCGGTGCTGCCTCCCCGCCCCTCCCCCCTCATGGACTTGACTGTTGCTGCTGCTGCGTGCTTTCATCTTGGCGACCTGATTTTAATAGGCCCGTCTTGTGGCGCTCGCGCGCTGACGAAACCTCGGTTGCCCATGTTTCCGGTTCCGTTATCCGCGGCGGCCTTTGGACTTTCCCTTGCTACGGGGCTCCGACGGGTCCCTGCTTTGGTATGCGTTACCCGGTAACGGTATCCGCATCCTATGACCCTCCCTCTCCCGCTCTCGCGCTCCTAATGCATCTGTGTGAGTTCGATACTGTGTATCGTCCTCTCCCTCTCTTTGGATTCACAGTGCGCCCCCGCTAGGTCCGACTTCGATCCTTTGTTTTGGCCATCAATAAATTGTTTTTTTAATTGGCTAACGTGGGCGGTTTTTTCTTTGCCAGTCTTTTCATGCCGCAAATTGCATATCACCGGCGAATTAAAATTTATTATCTTAAAAGGCCCGTCATATTTTGGTGCCAATTTTGCGGCGAATTCTTCTGCGGCCTTGAACAGATGATGTTCTTTAGCCCAGACTGTGTCCCCGATGTTCGGCTTCCATGGGCGTCTACGGAGATTGTAGTGGCGTGCCTGATCCTGCGCTGCCTTTTCCATATTTCGCCTCACCCGCTCGAAGATTTCTTTCAGCTTCTGTGCGTTTTCGGCCGGGGTTTGCGTTTCCCTTCCTGTGCCGATTGTTCCTTCGTCGTACAGTGCGCTGGGTAACCTAGGCTCTCTCCCTTGCGCAATAAAAGCAGGCGAATATCCTGTGGATTCAGCCACGCTCGTATTTACGGCCAACTGCAGTTCCGGCCACTTTTCGTCCCAAGTCCTCTGGTCTGTCCCGGTGAACTGGGCGATCATCGTTTTCACCGTCCTGTTGGCTCTCTCCGTCGGGTTTTCCTGGGGCGTGTATGGGGCCGTAAACTGGTGTCGGACGCCTAATTCACCCAGGAATTTTTTAAACGCCCTGCTGGTGAACTGAACGCCATTGTCTGTAATCAGCACCTTGGGTACGCCGTATCTTGCGAGGATCCGCTCGCGGATCGCCTTTTCCAGAGTTTCCGTCGTTGCCCTGCGCATTGGCACCATTTCGGTCCACTTGGAGAACCTATCTACCAGCACTAGTAGCATAGAATTCCCGTGTTTGGAGCGGGGCAGTGGTCCGACGAAATCTGCGCACACAGTGGCCCACGGCTCTTCCGGTACTTGGGTCAGCATTTTTCCGGCCGCCTGTAGTTGGCTTGGCTTATATCGTAGGCAGCTCTCGCAGTTTTGCACATATTTCCTTATGTCGCGGTGCATTCCCGGCCAATGGTATCTTGCTGCGACTCTGGCAATTGTTTTCCGACTGCCCATGTGGCCAGCTGTCGGTGAGTTGTGGTTCTCCGACATTACCCGCCGCCTGGACCCCGTTGGCACGCACAGCTTCCATGATGTGACATCCTCGTTGCCTGCTCTGTGCGGTATGTGGCGATATAGCTGGTCGGCTTCTGTCATGTAGTCTGGATATTTTTGGGGATTTTGGGAAATCTTGCTCCGCATATCCCTTATCCAGTTACACTCGCCGGTTTCCTTGTGCTGTTCCTGTGTTTTTACCCGTCGACACGTTTCTGGCAGTGGCTGTCGTGATAGTGCGTCTGCTACTATATTCAGCTGGCCCTTTCTGTACGCGATCTCAAAGTCATATTGCTGCAGTTCCAGCGCCCATCGTGCGATTCTTCCGGTTGGGCTCTCGATGCTATTCAACCACTTCAGTGCCATATGATCCGTGATCACTTTGAAGTGGTAGCCCTCCAAGTATGGCCTTAACTTGCGTATGGCCCACACAATTGCCAGGCATTCCTTCTCAGTCGCTGAGAAATTTCTTTCCGAACCATTTAGGGACCTACTGGAATACGAGATCACCCTCTCGCCTTGGTCGGAATTCTGTGTGAGAATAGCACCGAGCCCGTAATCGCTGGCGTCGGTCTGCAGCACAAATGTCTTTGTGAAATCTGGGCATGCTAAGATTGGGTCTGCGATTAGCCTGGCCTTGACAGCTTCAAACGCCTGTTGATGGTCATCTGTCCATTCCCATTTTGTGCTTTTCCGGAGCAGGCTATTCAACGGATGCACCAACGTTGCAAAATCTGGCACAAAACGCCTGTACCACGACGCCACTCCCAAATATTGTCGTAACTCCTTAACGTTGGCCGGTGGTTTTATTAAGGCAATTGCCGACACTTTTTCTGGGTCTGTTCCGATGCCTTGGTCTGTTATGCGATGCCCCAAGTATTGCAGTTCCTTTCTAAAAAATTTGCATTTTTCCGCATTTACTTTCAGGTTGGCGGCCCGTAGTCTCCTAAACACTTCCTTCAGGTTTTCCATATGCTCTTCGAGCGTTCGTCCGATGACGATAATGTCGTCCTGATACGCGAAGGCATGCGGCATCATTTCTGGTCCAATGACTTGATCCAATGCCCGCTGGAATGTTGCCGACGCGGAGTGTAGGCCAAATGGCATCACCTTCCATTGGAACAGGCCCTTCCCTGGTACAGTAAACGCCGTATACTGCCTGCTGTCTGCCTCCAAGGGGATCTGCCAGTAACCGTCCTTTAGATCGAGACTGCTGATGTACTTCGCCTCTCGCAGCTGGTCCAGGATGTAATTTATCATCGGCATCGGGTATGCGTCCTTTATGGACCTCGCATTTATTTGCCGGAAATCCACACACAGCCTCCACTTTCCAGTCTTCTTTCTCACCATGACTATTGGTGAGCTGTAGGGACTCCTGGACGGCTCGATACATCCTTTTTCCAGCAGCTCGTCTACCTTGGCATTTATCTCACCCTGCATTTTTGGATTTTTAGGGTAGTACCGTTGTTTGACTGGTTGGTCGTCCTTCATGGTGATCCTATGTACGGCCACGTTGGATGTACCATTTATTCCTTCCAGTTCGTCCAACTCGGCTTTTAAAAATCCCTCCACATCCTTTTCCGCAAATCTTTTGGGTGTTTCAACTATTGCCACTGACAGTTTTTCCTCCAGCCATCCTCCTCGTCTATTCTTTGCCGGTATCGACGCGCTGTGTCCTGCGCACTCGACTTCGGCCCCGATTCTGGTGAGGAAATTCCATCCCAACACCAGGGCGTCGATCAGTCCTGGTAAAATCAGCAGCTCCATTGAAATTGTTTTCGTTCCCAGTCCAATTTTGGTCTCCAGCTGTGATCTTATTTCCCCGCAGCGACCGTCTGCCATCCGTACTTGCCTTCTCGTGGGTCCGACCCTTCCTGCCGCCTGCAGCCTGTCCGCCAGCTCTTCGCTGATGAAACTCGCCGTGGCGCCGGTATCCACCGTGGCCTTAATCTTACTTTCACCTATGAGCACCGTGGCGGACAGTTGCATTTCTTCCGCCTGCAGGTCGCCCATTAATTTCGAGAGGCAGCACCTTGCGATCCCTGGCCGCCCCTCGGAGGCTGGGGTCGCTGGGCGTTTCCCGACCCGGAACAGCACTGAACCGTCCGAACTCCTATTTTTCCGCATCGCCAGCAGAACGTAAGCCGTTGGTTTCGGCATTCCTTCGCCCAGTGGTCTGGACCCCCGCATCTGCGGCAGGCCTGGGTAGGATTTGCTACGTATCCGCCGCGATTGTTTGCTGGTTCGTGGCCGCGCGGCGTACTTCGTGGTTGTGCGTCCGGGTCCTCCTGGCACCGCCTGCACACCGCACCCTGGTCTGATCTTGGCCTTGGTACTGGGTGGCTCTGCCCTTGCTGCTAGTGGCGATTGTTTTCCAGCTCGAATTTCTCCCGCTGCTGGTCGAGGTCCTCAAATTCGTGTGCCAGCGCCATCAATGTATCCAAATTTCGAAATTCATATGGGCGAACGAACATTCTGAGTGCCGGCGTGCTGTTGTCTTTTATCCTCTCCAGCGTTTCTTTGGTCGACATATTCAGTGGCCGCATCAGGGTCTCCATATCCACCATAAAATCTTTGAAGCTCTCCCCGTAGGCTTGCTTCCTCTGTCTGACCTGGTCCGCCAGCTTCGCCATGTATCCTCGGGGCAGAAAGTAATTTTGGAAGCTGTAGATGAAGTCTCCCCAGGTCTCCCAGTGCCGATTGTTGGCGATGAACCACTTCAAGGCTCTGCCTTGGAGCAGCTCCGGCATTGCTCGTGGGATCTGGTTTATGTCGAGACCGTAAGTCACGACTGACCACTCTACTTGCTCCAAAAATTCCAGCGGCTTGTCGTTTCCGTCGTAGCGGAAATTCCACTCCCGGACCTGCTTGGCCACCTTCGCGTAGTCCTGCGTGTGCGTCCTGGAATTCTCCTTTCTTTCCCGGCTATTTTCCCGCTGCCGACTTGCGTGGCTTGCGATGCTCGACACATCCAAGCTCGCTATGAGGCCCTCGGCACTTGCGGTTGTGATTTTAAATTTTGGCGTGGGCATTTTCCGGAATTTCTTTTCCAGGCCCGTTACCAAATCGGCGATGTCTGGCTCCTCTGCCGTCTGGTCGACGAAGTCTCCCAGCGTCTTCCTCATCGAATCGACTGAGCCCTCCAGTTCTATTCCTAGAACTTGGCTCACCTCGTCGAAGTCTTCCTTCCTGAGATTATAAATCCAGGACTTCCCCATCTCGGAACTTTTGTTTCCTTGGTCAGGACAATCACTCTTGGGCGCCAGATGTAACGACCTGATTCTTTATTTCTGCTCGCTACGTAAACGTGCGGCTAGCTCAGAGAGGTTGTGAGTTCGTTCCACCAAATTTATATTGAGTGACCGCCCGTGACCAAAGGATAACGCCAGAAATGATTAGGTTGGTGCTGGTTTATTGACTCTCTAAAATATAGCCTTATTGCTATTATTCTGCTGCCCGTTGTCGCTGTCTCCTGCTGCGTTGCTCCTGGCTCGCTGCTGCTCTGCTCCTGGCGTGCTGCTGCGTCGCTCCTGGCTTACCGCTGTGTTGCTTCGGCTTGCTGCTCCGGGTGACTGAGATCGGTACGACTCCACCAAAACCCTGGATGTTATGCGAGCTTCCCTACCGGGGCCGGCAAGGTGTATCGCCTAGCAGGTGAACCGAAGTTACGCCTTATCGCCTAGCCACCTTTATCGCCTGGCTTCCGGAGTTCAGCCTGGACTTTGTCGGCAAGGTGTATCGCCTAGCAGGTAGAACAAAGTTCTCCCTTATCGCCTAGCCACCTTTATCGCCTGACACCGCGCAAGGACTCCCTAAGTTTGACTTTACCACGACCTAGCACCGTTGGATCTCAGCGTTGTAGCCTCAGCCTTGTAGACTTGTCGTCGTTCGGCGTCTCGACTTTGCGATCTTGATCCTTGGGCACTTCGGTTTCGATGTTTACTTATTCCGCGTTCACGCACTCGCTCTGATTCTCGCACTCGTACTGTCCCGAGCTGCGCTTGCGCCGTCCTTTTTATAGGCGCTGTAGGTGCCGTTATTTCCCTCGGGTCCAAGGTCCACTGAGGTACCGTTAATTCACGGTGTGTCCTCTTTGGGCGGGTCCGAAGTCCGCCAATTTACCGTATGACCCCGTTGCCCTTGCCGGGCGCGGGTCCAAGGTCCATCGAGGTACCGTTAATTCACGGTGTGTCCTCTTTAGGCGGGTCCGAAGTCCGCCAATTCACCGTATGACCTCGTTGCCCTTGCCATATGAGGGTCCAAGGTCCGAATGTTTCCCGTTTGACCTGGATGCCCTTCATTTCTCCGGCTTTCTCGCCTCCTTCGCTGTTGCTAGGCCGATCTCCTGCATCGGGATTTGTGGGGAGTTTTGGCATATAGTGGTCGTATGTTGGAATGGCATACCTTGTTAAATTCGTTACAAAATTTCCAACAAAGTGTCATTTACAGAAAAAAAAATTTAATGAAAAATTTTTTCGATAAAAAAACATGACCCCCACCCTTATGACAAGGCTCAAATCCATAGAAAATCACCTCGATTTTTCATATTTTTAATCAAAACTCTGGGAAATAGTGGTCGGATGTTGGAATGGCATACCTAGTTTAGTTCGTTTACAGCATTTCCAACAGTCTCATTTACAGAAAAAAAAACATTTTAAAAATTTTTTCGAAAAAAAAAAGACCCCATCCCTTATGACCAAGCCAAAATCCAAACAAAATCACCTCAATTTTTCATATTTTTAATCAAAACCCTGGGAAATATTGGTCGGATGTTGGAATGGCATACCTCGTTGAATTCATTAAGAAATTTCCAACAAAGTGTCATTTACAGAAAAAACATCATTTGAAAAATTTTTTCGGAAAAAAACATGACCCTCACCCTTATGAAAAGGCTCAAATCCGAAGAAAATCACCTCGATTTTTTCAGGTTTTTAACAAAACCCTGGGAAATAGTGGTCGACAAAAAAATAATGTCCCCCACCCCATTATGACAAGGTCCAGATCCGGATAATATCAGCTCGATTTTTCGGTTTTTTAATCAAAACCCTGGGAAATAGTGGTCGAATGTTGGAATGGCATACCTAGTTTAATTCGTTAAAGAATTTCCAACAGTCTCATTTACAGAAAAAAAAACATTTTAAAAATTTTTTCGAAAAAAAAAGACCCCATCCCTTATGACAAAGCCAAAATCCAAACAAAATTACATCAATTTTTCATATTTTTAATCAAAACCCTGGGAAATAGTGGTCGGATGTTTGAATAGCATACTTATTTAAATTCGTTACAAAATTTCCAACAAAGTGTCATTTACAGAAAAAAAAATCATTTGAAAAATTTTTTTGATAAAAAAACATAACTCCCACCCTTATGACAAGGCTCAAATCCAAAGAAAATCACCTCGATTTTTCAGGTTTTTAATCAAAACCCTGGAAAATAGTGGTCGGATGTTGGAATGGCATACCTCATTGAAACGTAACAAAATTTCCAACAGATTGTCATTTACAGAAAAAAAATCATTTTCTCGAAAAAAATGACCCCATCCCTTATGACAAAGCCAAAATCCAAGGAAAATCACCTCGATTTTTCGGTTTTTTAATCAAAACCCTGAAAAATAGTGGTCGTATGTTGGAATGGCATACCTAGTTAAATTCGTAACAAAATTTTCAACAAAGTGTCATTTACAGAAAAAGAAAATTAAATGAAAAACCCTGTGAAATAGTGGTCGAATGTTGGAATGGCATACCTAGTTGAATTCGTTTGAAAATTTTTTTCGATAAAAAAAACATTACTCCCACCCTTATGACACGGCTCAAATCCAAAGAAAATCACCTCGATTTTTCAGGTTTTTAATCAAAACCCTGGAAAATAGTGGTCGGATGTTGGAATGGCATACCTATTTAAATTCGTTACAAAATTTTCAACACAGTGTCATTTACAGAAAAAAAAATCATTTGCAAAATTTTTTCGATAGATAAAGATAACTCCCACCCTTACGACAAGGCTCAAATCCAAAGAAAATCACCTCGATTTTTCATGTTTTTAATCAAAACCGTGGGAAATAGTGGTCGGATGTTGGAATGGCATACCTCATTGAATTCGTTACAAAATTTCCAACAGATTGTCATTTACAGAAAAAAAAATCATTTGAAAAATTTTTTCGAAAAAAAAAGACCCCATCCCTTATGACAAAGCCAAAATGTTGGAATGGCATACCTAGTTAAATTCGTTACAAAATATTCAACAACGTGAAAACAACAGAAAAAAAAATCAAATAAAAATTTTTTTCTATAAAAAAACATGACCCCCACCCTTATGACAAGGCTCAAATCCACAGAAAATCACCTCGATTTTTCATATTTTTAATCAAAACCCTGGGAAATAGTGGTCGGATGTTGGAATGGCATACCTCATTGAAACGTAACAAAATTTCCAACAGATTGTCATTTACAGAAAAAAAATCATTTTCTCGAAAAAATGACCCCATCCCTTATGACAAAGCCAAAATCCAAGGAAAATCACCTCGATTTTTCGGTTTTTTAATCAAAACCCTGAAAAATAGTGGTCGTATGTTGGAATGGCATACCTAGATAAATTCGTAACAAAATTTCCAACAAAGTGTCATTTACAGAAAAATAAAATTAAATGAAAAACCCTGTGAAATAGTGGTCGAATATTGGAATGGCATACCTAGTTGAATTCGTTTGAAAATTTTTTTCGATAAAAAAAACATTACTCCCACCCTTATGACACGGCTCAAATCCAAAGAAAATCACCTCGATTTTTCAGGTTTTTAATCAAAACCCTGGAAAATAGTGGTCGGATGTTGGAATGGCATACCTATTTAAATTCGTTACAAAATTTTCAACACAGTGTCATTTACAGAAAAAAAAATCATTTGCAAAATTTTTTCGATAGATAAATTTAACTCCCACCCTTACGACAAGGCTCAAATCCAAAGAAAATCACCTCGATTTTTCATGTTTTTAATCAAAACCCTGGGAAATAGTGGTCGGATTTTGGAATGGCATACCTCATTGAATTCGTTACAAAATTTCCAACAGATTGTCATTTACAGAAAAAAAAATCATTTGAAAAATTTTTTCGAAAAAAAAAGACCCCATCCCTTATGACAAAGCCAAAATGTTGGAATGGCATACCTAGTTAAATTCGTTACAAAATATTCAACAACGTGTCATTTACAGAAAAAAAAATCAAATGAAAATTTTTTTCTATAAAAAAACATGACCCCCACCCTTATGGCAAGGCTCAAATCCACAGAAAATCACCTCGATTTTTCATATTTTTAATCAAAACCCTGGGAAATATTGGTCGGATGTTGGAATGGCATACCTCGTTGAATTCATTACGAAATTTCCAACAAAGTGTCATTTACAGAAAAAAACATCATTTGAAAAATTTTTTCGAAAATAAACATGACCCTCACCCTTATGAAAGGGCTCAAATCCGAAGAAAATCACCTCGATTTTTTCAGGTTTTTAACAAAACCCTGGGAAATAGTGGTCGACAAAAAAATAATGTCCCCCACCCCATTATGACAAGGTCCAGATCCGGATAATATCAGCTCGATTTTTCGGTTTTTTAATCAAAACCCTGGGAAATAGTGGTCAAATGTTGGAATGGCATACCTAGTTTAATTCGTTAAAGAATTTCCAACAGTCTCATTTACAGAAAAAAAACATTTTAAAAATTTTTTCGAAAAAAAAAGACCCCATCCCTTATGACAAAGCCAAAATCCAAACAAAATTACATCAATTTTTCATATTTTTAATCAAAACCCTGGGAAATAGTGGTCGGATGTTTGAATAGCATACTTATTTAAATTCGTTACAAAATTTCCAACAAAGTGTCATTTACAGAAAAAAAAATTATTTGCAAAATTTTTTCGATAAAAAAACATAACTGCCACCCTTATGACAAGGCTCAAATCCAAAGAAAATCACCTCGATTTTTCATGTTTTTAATCAAAACCCTGGGAAATAGTGGTCGGATGTTGGAATGGCATACCTCATTGAATTCGTTACAAAATTTCAAAAAATTGTCATTTACAGAAAAAAAAATCATTTGTAAAATTTTTTCGAAAAAAAAATGACCCCATCCCTTATGACAAAGCCAAAATCCGAGGAAAATCACCTCGATGTTACATATTTTTAATCAAAACCCTGGGAAATATTGGTCGTATGTTGGAATGGCATACCTAGTTAAATTCGTTGCAAAATTTCCAACAAAGTGTCATTTACAACAAAAAAAAATTATTTGAAAAATTTTTTCGAAAAAAAAACATGACCCTCACCCTAATGACAAGGCTCAAATCCAAAGAAAATCACCTCGATTTTTCAGGTTTTCAATCAAAACCCAGGGAAATAGTGATCAGATGTTGGAATTGCATACCTCGTTGAATTCGTTACAAAATTTCCAACAAAGCGTCATTTACGGAAAACAAAAATCATTTGAAAAATTTTTTCGAAAAAAAAACCATGACCCCCACCCTTATGACAAATCCAAAATCCGAAGAAAATCACCTCGATTTATCGGTTTTTTAATCAACAAAATTACAAAATTTTCAACAAAGTGTCATTTACAGAAAAAAAAAATCATTTGAAAATTTTTTTCGAAAAAAAAACATGACCTCCACTCTCATGACAAGGCTCAAATCCGAAGAAAATCACCTCGATTTTTCATATTTTTAATCAAAACCCTGGGAAATAGTGGTCGTATGTTGGAATATCATACCTCGTTGAATTCGTTACAAAATTTTCAACAAAGTGTTATTTACAGGAAAAAAAATGATTTGAAAAATTTTTTCGACAAGAAATCATGTCCCCCACCCCATTATGACAAGGTTCATTTCCGGATATTATCAGCTCGATTTTTCGGTTTTTTAATCAAAACCCTGGAAAATAGTGGTCGAATGTTGGAATGGCATACCTCGTTGAATTCGTTACAAAATTTCCAACAAAGTGTCATTTTCAGAAACAAGAATCATTTGAAATATTTTTTTCGAAAAAAACCATGACCCCAACCCTAATGACAAGGCTCAAATCCGAAGAAAATCACCTCGATGTTTCGTTTTTTTAATCAAAACCCTGGGAAATAGTGGTCGAATGTTGGTCGTTACAAAATTTTCAACAAAGTGTCATTTACTGAAAAAAAATCAGTAAAAAATGTTGTTCGAAAAGAAATCATGTCCCCCACCCCATTATGATAAGGCTCAAATCCAAAGAAAACAAGAGAGAACGCTATAGTCGAGTGCCTCGAGGGTATATAACCCGTTACTCAGCTAAACAACTTAATATATGTAAATATGCCTTCTTGTATGTTTTTCGCCGCTCGAATTAGCACCTTGGCCAGCTGTTCCAAAGTCATCCGTTAGATGGCGCTATTGTATTGCGGAAATGTAGGCGCTAGCCAGGCTTAAGCGTTTAATGGGTTTTTGGGCGTTAGAGTGGGCGTGGCAAACTTTTATTAGTCCAATCGATAGGTATTGACGAAACAAATACATATCAACTAAAATTTTCATAATAGCATCAAAACTGTGGCCACAGCTTGTGGCTTGTGGTCGTCAGAGGGGCGTTGCATCATTTTGAAACAAACTTGCGCTGCGTAAGAACTCCTAAAATATACATGCAAAATGCCAATCTTCTAGCTTTTATAGTTTCTAATGAAAATCACCTCGATTTTTCGGTTTTTAATCAAAACCCTGGGAAATAGTGTTCGAATGTTGGAATGGCATACCTAGTTGAATTCGTTACCAAATTTCCAACAAAGTGGCATTTCCAGAAAAAAATATCAATTGAAAAATTTTTTCGAAAAAAAATAATGACCCCCACCCTTATGACAAGGCTCAAATCCAAAGAAAATCACCTCGATTTTTCATGTTTTTAATCAAAACCCTGGGAAATAGTGGTCGGATGTTGGAATTGCATACCTCGTTGAATTCGTTACAAAATTTCCAACAAAGTGTCATTTACGGAAAACAAAAATCATTTGAAAAATTTTTTCGAAAAAAAAAACCATGACCCCCACCCTTATGACAAATCCAAAATCCGAAGAAAATCACCTCGATTTATCGGTTTTTTAATCAAAACCCTGTGAAATAGTGGTCGAATGTTGGAATTCGTTGAATTCGTTACAAAATTTTCAACAAAGTGTCATTTACAGAAAAAAAAAATCATTTGAAAATTTTTTTCGAAAAAAAAACATGACCTCCACTCTCATGACAAGGCTCAAATCCGAAGAAAATCACCTCGATTTTTCATATTTTTAATCAAAACCCTGGGAAATAGTGGTCGTATGTTGGAATATCATACCTCGTTGAATTCGTTACAAAATTTTCAACAAAGTGTTATTTACAGAAAAAAAATGATTTGAAAAATTTTTTCGACAAGAAATCATGTCCCCCACCCCATTATGACAAGGTCCATTTCCGGATATTATCAGCTCGATTTTTCGGTTTTTTAATCAAAACCCTGGAAAATAGTGGTCGAATGTTGGAATGGCATACCTCGTTGAATTCGTTACAAAATTTCCAACAAAGTGTCATTTTCAGAAACATGAATCATTTGAAAAATTTTTTTCGAAAAAAACCATGACCCCAACCCTAATGACAAGGCTCAAATCCGAAGAAAATCACCTCGATGTTTCGTTTTTTTAATCAAAACCCTGGGAAATAGTGGTCGAATGTTGGTCGTTACAAAATTTTCAACAAAGTGTCATTTACTGAAAAAAAAATCAGTAAAAAATGTTGTTCGAAAAGAAATCATGTCCCCCACCCCATTATGATAAGGCTCAAATCCAAAGAAAACAAGAGAGAACGCTATAGTCGAGTGCCTCGAGGGTATATAACCCGTTACTCAGCTAAACAACTTAATATATGTAAATATGCCTTCTTGTATGTTTTTCGCCGCTCGAATTAGCACCTTGGCCAGCTGTTCCAAAGTCATCCGTTAGATGGCGCTATTGTATTGCGGAAATGTAGGCGCTAGCCAGGCTTAAGCGTTTAATGGGTTTTTGGGCGTTAGAGTGGGCGTGGCAAACTTTTATTAGTCCAATCGATAGGTATTGACGAAACAAATACATATCAACTAAAATTTTCATAATAGCATCAAAACTGTGGCCACAGCTTGTGGCTTGTGGTCGTCAGAGGGGGCGTTGCATCATTTTGAAACAAACTTGCGCTGCGTAAGAACTCCTAAAATATACATGCAAAATGCCAATCTTCTAG
The DNA here is from genome assembly GCF_018152115.1 of Drosophila rhopaloa. Lineage (NCBI taxonomy): Eukaryota > Metazoa > Arthropoda > Insecta > Diptera > Drosophilidae > Drosophila > Drosophila rhopaloa. The sequence goes on from NW_025335048.1 coordinate 300,637, forward strand.
CTTTTATAGTTTCTAATGAAAATCACCTCGATTTTTCGGTTTTTAATCAAAACCCTGGGAAATAGTGTTCGAATGTTGGAATGGCATACCTAGTTGAATTCGTTACCAAATTTCCAACAAAGTGGCATTTCCGGAAAAAAATATCATTTGAAAATCATTTTCATCAAATCAAATTTATCATATCATTTTTTCGAAAAAAATGACAAGGCTCAAATCCAAAAAAAATTACCTCGATTTTTCAAGTTTTTAATCCAAACCCTGGGAAATAGTGGTCAGATGTTGGAATGGCATACCTAGTTGAAACATAACCCCCACCCTTATGACAAAGCCAAAATCCGATGAAAAACACCTCGATTTTTCGGTTTTTTAATCAAAACCCTGGGAAATAGTGGTCGAATGTTGGAATGGCATACCTAGTTGAATTCATTAGCAAATTTCCAACAAAGCGGCATTTACAGAAAAAAAATCATTTGTAAAATTTTTTCAAAAAAAAAAACCTGACCCCATCCCTTATGACAAATCTTAAATCCGAAGAAAATCACCTCGATTTTTCGTGTTTTTAATCAAAACCCTGGGAAATAGTGGTCGTATGTTGGAATATCATACCTCGTTGAATTCGTTACAAAATTTGCAACAAAGTGTTATTTGCAGAAAAAAAAATGATTCGAAACATTTTTTCGACAAGAAATCATGTCTCCACCCCATTATGACAATGGAATGGCATACCTTGTTGAATTCGTTACAAAATTTCCAACAAGGTGTCATTTACAGAAAAAAAAATCATTTGAAAAATTTTCTCGATAAAAAAAACATGACTCCCATCCTTATGACAAGGTTCAAATCCAAAGAAAATCACCTCGATTTTTCATGTTTTTAATCAAAACCCTGGAATATAGTGGCCGGATGTTGGAATGGCATACCTCATTGAATTCGTTAAAAATTTCCAAGAGATTGTCATTTGCAGAAAAAAAAATTATTTGTAAAATTTTTTCGAAAAAATAAACATAGCCCCATCCCCTATGACAAAGCCACACTCCGAGGAAAATCACCTCGATTTTTCGGTTTTTTAATCAAAACCCTGGGAAATAGTGGTCGTATGTTGGAATGGCATACCTAGTTAAATTCGTTGCAAAATTTCCAACAAAGTGTCATTTACAGAAAAAAAAATAATTTGAAAATTTTTTTCGAAAAAAACGTGACCCTCACCCTTATGACAAGGCTCATTTCCGAAAAAAATCATCTCGATTTTTCAGGTTTTTAATCAAAACCCAGGGAAATAGTGGTCAGATGTTGGAATGGCATACCTAGTTGAATTCGTTACAAAATTCCCAACAAAGTGTCATTTAATGAAAAAATAATAATTTGAATAATTTTTTCGATAAAAAAAACATGACCCCCATCCTTATGACAAGGCTCAAATCCACAGAAAATCACCTCGATTTTTCATATTTTTAATCAAAACCCTGGGAAATAGTGGTCGGATGTTGGAATGGCAAACCTAGTTTAATTCGTTACAGAATTTCCAACAGTCTCATTTACAGACAAAAAAAACATTTAACAAATTTTTTCCAAAAAAAACATGACCCCCATCCTTATGACAAAGCCAAAATCCGAAGAAAATCACCTCGATTTTTCGGTTTTTTAATCAAATCCCTGGGAATAGTGGTCGAATGTTGGAATGGCATACCTCGTTTATATCGTTACAAAATTTCCAACAAAGTTGCATATCCAGAAAAAAATATCAATTGAAAAATTTTTTCGAAAAAAAATGATGACCCCTTATGACTAGGCTCAAATCCAAAGCAAATCACCTCGATTTTTCACTTTTTTAATCAAAACCCTGGGAAATAGTGGTCGGATGTTGGAATGGCATACCTCGTTGAATTCGTTACAAAATTTCCAACAAAGTGTCATTTAAAGAAAAAAAAATCATTTGAATAATTTTTTCGATAAAAAAAACATGACCCCCACCCTTATGACAAGGCTCAAATCCACAGAAAATCACCTCGATTTTTCATATTTTTAATCAAAACCCTGGGAAATAGTGGTCGGATGTTGGAATGGCAAACCTAGTTTAATTCGTTACAGCATTTCCAACAGTCTCATTTACAGACAAAAAAAACATTTTAAAAATTTTTTCGAAAAAAAAACATGACCCCCACCCTTATGACAAAGCCAAAATCCGAAGAAAAACAACTCGATTTTTCGGTTTTTTAATCAAAACCCTGGGAATAGTGGTCGAATGTTGGAATGGCATACCTCGTTTATTTCGTTACCAAATTTCCAACAAAGTGGCATTTCCAGAAAAAATATCAATTGAAAAATTTTTTTCGAAAAAATGATGACCCCTTATGACTACGCTCAAATCCAAAGAAAATCACTTCGATTTTTCATGTTTTTTAATCAAAACCCTGGGAAATAGTGGTCGGATGTTGGAATGGCATACCTCGTTGAATTCGTTACAAAATTTTCAACAAAGTGTAATTTACAGAAAAAAATCATTTAAAAAATTGTTTCGAAAAGAAATCATGTCCCCCATCCCATTATGACATGGCCCAAATCCGGATAATATCAGCTCGATTTTTCGGTTTTTTAATCCAAACCCTGGGAAATAGTGGTCGAATGTTGGAATGGCATAAATTTCTAACAAAGTGTCATTTACAGAAAACAAAAATCATTTGAAAAATTTTTTCGAAAAAAACCATGACCCCCACCATTATGACAAGGCTCAAATCCGAAGAAAATCACCTCGATTTTTCGGATTTTTAATCAAAACCCTGTGAAATAGTGGTCGAATGTTGGATGCCATTCCTCGTTGAATTCGTTACAAAATTTCCAACAAAGTGTCATTTACAGAAAAAAAAATCATTTGAAAAATTTTTTCCAAAAAAACCATGACCCCCACCCTTATGACAAGGCTCAAATCCAAAGAAAATCACCTCGATTTAAAAACCCTGGGAAATAGTGGTCGAATGTTGGAATGGCATACCTAATTTAATTCGTTACAAAATTTCCAACAAAGAGTCATTTTCAGAAAAAAAAAATCATTTTAAAAATTTTTTCCAAAAAAACCATGACCCCCACCCTTGTGACAAGGCTCAAATCCAAAGAAAATCACCTCGATTTTTCGGTCATTGTTAAACCGTCGTCGCATGCAGACGTGTATTTATTGTGCTCCGGGAAAAAATATTCAATAAAATCACAAAAGTGCAGTGACCGTTTTAATAAATCTACTATAACGCGAAAAGACGCTTTCTGCGATGAAATCGCAAATGTTTATATTGATTGGTCATTTAATTAATATAAAACTTAACACTTAAAACTCTAATTAACTTTACCACGAATACAATGAGTCTGAACGACGTTCGCACACAACGTCAACGTGAGCAAGACGAGAGACGGCTCTCAGTACAAAGAAATAACGCGTACTTCTCTTTTAAAGCAACCGAAAATAATGCAAGCTCTGATCAAGCGCGGGCAATTACCCCCAACTTGACCGAGTTCTTAAACGTATCGAGCGAGAGAGCGCGTTCTTGCTCCCCCTCGCTACCATCGACGTCTCTGCGGCCAAAGAGCGCTGAATGTGCTCCAATGCAGGTATGCAATAACCTAAGCTCATCAGCAGTAACTAGCACCGCAATTTCTTTAACAACGTCAACTGTAACTACAACAACAACTGCAACCGTATCGACTGCTCGTTTAATGACATCATCAGCTAGCAGCGCAAATATTAATACGTCTGCCACTGCGCTGCCCGAAAAACAGAACAAAACCAATGAATGTACAAAGCCGGCTGTGCAGACTGGTATGGATCGCTACATCCAAATCAAAAGGAAGCTGAGTCCTCTAAATTCTCAACGCAAAATAACCCGTAACAATGCTAGCCTAGCTGGAATAGAAACGCCCACGAACTCAAACCGATTTAAAATCTTGGAAGACGCCTATGACGTTGAGGCGGCCGAATCCACTGAAGTCGAGAAAAGGAAGCCAAAACCTCCGCCTATTTATATTCGAGAAAAAAGTTCCAATGTTCTTGTCAACAAAATTATCGAGCTTATTGGAAAGGATAACTTCCACATAATACCTCTAGTAAAGGGCAACATCCAGGAAACAAAGGTTCAAATGAAGTCTGAAGATAATTACAGAGTATTATCGAAATATCTTTCCGAGAATAAAAAGAACTTTTACACGTATCAGCTAAAAAGTAGCAAGGGCCTGCAAGTCGTACTTAAGGGCATAGAGTCCGACGTAACGCCTGCAGAGATAACAAAGGCGCTTCAAGAGAAGGGATTTAACGCTAAGACAGTCTTCAACATCCTTAACAGGGATAGAAAGCCGCAGCCACTCTTTAAGGTTGAGCTCGAACCAGAAAATAAGCCCCTAAAGAAATACGAAGTGCACCCCATTTACAATCTTCAGTTCCTGCTGCACCGCAGAATTACAGTTGAGGAACCGCACAAACGCAATGGCCCGGTACAATGTGCGAACTGCCAAGAATATGGCCATACAAGGTCATACTGTAAACTGCGCCCGGTGTGTGTAGTTTGTGGAGATCTTCATGACTCCGCACACTGCCCAACGAGCAAAGATGACTGCAACTCGAAAAAGTGCGGCAACTGCGGTGGCAATCACACTGCTAACTACAGAGGCTGCCCTGTTTACAAGGAGCTGAAAAGTCGCATCCACCAGAGAGGAACTGCCGCCCGCACCCAAAATAAACAGATGACAGCTTCCAGAACAAACCCTGAAGTCTTCTTCTCGACTGCAGCCAGATCCTCACTAGGACCCTTAAACTCTGATAAAAATGTGACTTACGCAAGCGCTTTAAAATCAGGACTGGCTAACCCTGTCTCAAAAAGTTCATTTCTGCAATCAGCATACCAAGAACCGAACACGGCTCAGCAGCAACAATTCCCGGAGCAGTCAAAAAGCAACTTCGAAGATATGATATACAGCCTGCAGCAAAGCCTTACGGAGTTTATGTCGTTTATGCGCACAACTATGCAAGATTTAATGCGAAACCAAAATCTACTGATTCAAATGCTGGTTTCACAACAATCCAAATAATGACTTCCCTAAGGATATCTACGTGGAACGCTAACGGCGTCTCACAGCATAAACTTGAGTTAGCTCAATTCCTACTCGACAACCATATCGACGTAATGCTGCTCTCAGAAACACACCTTACAAATAAATACAATTTTCAACTACGAGGTTACTCATTTTACGGAACAAATCATCCAGATGGTAAAGCACATGGTGGGACTGGAATTCTAATCAGAAGCCGTATTAAGCACCACTATCATAACAAATTTGCTAAAAATTATCTACAGGCCACATCTATAAATATACAAACAAATACTGGCAACCAACTTACACTAGCCGCCATATACTGCCCCCCTCGCTTCACCATAGCTGAAGATGAGTTTATGCAGTTTTTCAACTCACTAGGAGACCACTTCATAGCAGCAGGGGACTACAACGCCAAGCACACACACTGGGGATCACGTCTCGTGACTCCAAAAGGAAAACAGCTCTATAATGCAGTTATAAAAGCCAAGAACAAGCTGGACTATGTTTCTCCTGGCAGACCAACATACTGGCCGGCAGACCCAAGGAAACTACCCGATTTAATAGACTTTGCAATTACCAAAAACATTTCTAAAAATCTGATAAGCGCCGAATGCCTCTCGGATCTTTCATCGGATCACTCGCCTGTCCTGTTTATTCTTCTCCGACATCCAGGCGCATTGGAGCAATCGTTTAAATTGACATCTCAGAAAACCAATTGGGTTAAGTACAAGAAATACATTAGCTCACACATTGAGCTAAGTCCTCATCTCAACGATGAAGCCAACGTAGACAGATTTGTTAATACACTGGAGTCTGTACTCGTCTCTGCAGCTCGAGTTTCAACACCCCAAACTACAAGTACACAAAGGAACCAAAAGAAGACAAATCTACAAATAGAACAGCTCGTCCTCGAAAAGCGACGCTTACGTCGAGAGTGGCAACTCCACAGATCACCATCTGCTAGGCAAAGCTTCAAATATGCCTCACGTCAACTCACAAAAGCTTTACAGCAAGAAGAAGCACATGTCCACCGACGCTACATAGAGCAATTGTCAACATCTAGCACAAAACACTCACTATGGAGAGCTCACCCTACTCTAAGCTCACCGAAAGTAACCGTGATGCCTATTAGAAACCCCACAGGCGGCTGGGCGCGCAGCGATGCAGACAGAGCCAGCACGTTTGCCAACCACCTTAAAAATGTCTTCCAACCAAATCCTGCCACTAGTGCGTTCACCTTGCCGACTTTACCACATGAGCCTCAGCTTCAACATGAACCAATTGAGTTTCGCCCAAACGAAATCGTTAACATCATCAAAAATCAGCTGAATCCGAAAAAATCCCCGGGCTGCGACCTCATAACTCCCAAAATGATCATTGAGCTCCCATATTGCGCCGTTTGCACTATCACCCAGCTTTTTAATGCCATCGCAAAACTTGGCCACTTTCCAGTGAGATGGAAAAAGTCGATTATAATAATGATAGCAAAGCCAGGAAAAGACCACACAATTCCCACGTCGTATAGACCTATAAGCCTACTCTCATGCTTATCTAAACTCTTTGAAAAATGCGTATTGATTCGGATAAACACATACCTAAGAATCCAGGAAGGAATTCCGTCACATCAATTTGGGTTTCGTGAAAAGCACGGAACAATTGAGCAGGTCAACCGGATAACATCAGAAATTCGGAACGCGTTCGAAAAACGAGAGTACTGTACTGCCATATTTTTAGACGTCTCTCAAGCATTTGATAGAGTTTGGCTAGAAGGTCTAATGTTCAAGATCAAGACAATGCTCCCCTACAACACCCATAAGCTTCTAGAGTCTTACCTCTACGACAGAAAATTTGCTGTTCGATGCAACACTGCTATAACTGACGATTTCACTATTGGAGCTGGAGTTCCTCAAGGAAGCGTGCTTGGGCCAACATTATATGTCCTCTACACAGCAGACATCCCAACAAGCACACGACTAACAACATCTACGTTTGCTGATGATACAGCCATTCTCAGCCGCTCAAAATGCCCGATGCAAGCAACTGCGCAGCTCGCTCTTCATCTGGTCGATGTAGAAAAGTGGCTATCAGATTGGCGAATTAAAGTGAACGAACAAAAATGCAAGCACGTTACGTTCACCCTGAACAGGCAAAACTGCCCGCCGCTCATGTTAAACCATACTCTACTCCCGCAAGCAAACGAAGTGACATATCTAGGAGTACACCTCGACAGAAGACTCACATGGCGCCGGCACATTGAAGCCAAAAGAACACACCTAAAGCTAAAAGCCAGTAGCCTTCATTGGCTTATCAACGCTCGGTCTCCCCTTAGTCTTGAATATAAAGTCCTGCTGTATAACTCGGTACTAAAACCTATATGGATGTACGGCTCTCAGTTATGGGGGAATGCCAGCAATAGCAATATTGACATAGTCCAGCGAGCTCAGTCGAAGATCTTGAGAACAATCACCGGGGCACCGTGGTACGTTCGCAACGAAACCATACATCGCGACTTAAACATTCTACCAGTCAAAGAAGTGATCGCAGAACAGAAGGAAAAGTACTTTACCAAGCTATCGTTGCACCCTAACCACCTGGCGAGAGGTCTTACAAGGTTGATCAACCAATCACGCCTTCGTCGCAATGACTTACCCACCCAGCGACCGACTTGAGGCACGCGCAACCAGAATGCAGTCTTATTATACTGTTAGTTAAATTTTAATGTTAAGATTCGTAAACTTATTGTTAGTCTCAAAATTAAGAGAAGATTCAATAAATAAAAGCAAAGTTAAAATAAAAAAAAAAAAAAAAAAAATTTTCGGTTTTTTAATCAAAACCCTGGGAATTAGTGGTCGAATGTTGGAATAGCATACCTAATTTAATTCGTTAAAAAAATTTCCAACAAGTGTCATTTACAGAAAAAAAAATGATTTGAAAAATTTTTTCGATAAAAAAATCGTTGTATTCGTTACAAAATTTCCAACAAAGTGTCATTTACAGAAAAAAAAATGATTTGAAAAATTTTTTCGACAAGAAATCATGTAACCCACCCCATTATGACAAGGCCCAGATCCGGATAATATCAGCTCGATTTTTCGGTTTTTTAATCAAAACCCTGGGAAATAGTGGTCGAATGTTGGAATGGCATACCTCGTTGAATTCGTTACAAAATTTCCAACAAAGTGTCATTTACAGAAAAAAAAAATGATTTGAAAAATTTTTTCGATAAGAAATCATGTCCTTCATCCCATTATGACAAGGCCCACACCCGGATAATATCAGCTCGATTTTTCGAGTTTTTAATCAAAACCGTTGGAAATAGTTGTGGAGTGTTGGAATGTCATACCACGTTGAATTCGTTACAAAATTTGGAATGGCATACCTCGTTGAATTCGTTAAAAAAAACATGACCCCCACCCTTATGACAAGGCTCAAATCCAAAAAAAATCAACTGGATTTTTCATGTTTTTAATCAAAACCCTTGGAAATAGTGGTCGGATGTTGGAATGGAATACCCAGTTTAATTCATTACAAAATTTCGAACAAAGTGTCATTTTGTGACGCTGCGCGCACAAAAACAAGACATAAATAAATAAAAAGACTAAACAAAGGTAAACGAAAGAGCGTTTAATTTAGATTCAAATTAAGAAGCGCGCGCGCAAACGATCGCGCGCGTAGGGGCACACTCGACCGAGAGAGATGGTCACACTTAGACCGGCAAATCCCACAGGCGACGGGCACACTAGATCTCGCCGAGCCCTATATAAGACGGACCACGGGCCATAGAAAGGCACTTAGCAGCCAACCGTCTAAGGGTACAGACGTCTGATTTCAGGATCACACCTCCTTACGGCACGGTTCACCGGCCGAAATCTCTCTCTTGCGGCTGACCTCAGGGTCCCCAAGGAACATTCTCTCTCTCTCTTGTGGCTGACCTCAGGGTCCCCAAGGAACATTCTCTCTCTCTTGTGGCTGTTCTCAGGGTCCCCAAGCAACTCACTCTCTCTCTTGCGGCTGACCTCCGGGTCCCCAAGCAACATTCTCTCTCTCTTGTGGCTGACTTCAGGGTCCCCAAGCAACATTCTCTCTCTCTCTTGCGGCTGACCTCAGGGTGCCCAAGCAACTCTCTCGCTCTCTTGCGGCTGACCTCAGGGTCCCCAAGCAACTCACTCTCTCTCTTGCGGCTGACCTCCGGGTCCCCAAGCAACATTCTCTCTCTCTTGTGGCTGACTTCAGGGTCCCCAAGCAACATTCTCTCTCTCTCTTGCGGCTGACCTCAGGGTGCCCAAGCAACGACGGGCACACTAGATCTCGCCGAGCCCTATATAAGACGGACCACGGGCCATAGAAAGGCACTTAGCAGCCAACCGTCTAAGGGTACAGACGTCTGATTTCAGGATCACACCTCCTTACGGCACGGTTCACCGGCCGAAACTCTCTCTTGCGGCTGACCTCAGGGTCCCCAAGGAACATTCTCTCTCTCTCTTGTGGCTGACCTCAAGGTCCCCAAGGAACATTCTCTCTCTCTTGTGGCTGTTCTCAGGGTCCCCAAGCAACTCACTCTCTCTCTTGCGGCTGACCTCCGGGTCCCCAAGCAACATTCTCTCTCTCTTGTGGCTGACTTCAGGGTCCCCAAGCAACATTCTCTCTCTCTCTTGCGGCTGACCTCAGGGTGCCCAAGCAACTCTCTCGCTCTCTTGCGGCTGACCTCAGGGTCCCCAAGCAACTACTCTCTCTCTTGCGGCTGACCTCAGGGTCCCCAAGCAACATTCTCTCTCTCTTGTGGCTGACTTCAGGGTCCCCAAGCAACATTCTCTCTCTCTCTTGCGGCTGACCTCAGGGTGCCCAAGCAACATTCTCTCTCTCTTGCGGCTGACCTCAGGGTCCCCAAGCAACATTCTCTCTCTTGCGGCTGACCTCAGGGTCCCCAAGCAACATTCTCTCTCTTGCGGTTGACTTTCGGGTCCCCAAGCACCAAAAAACTCTCTCTCGCTCGTGGCTGACTTCAAGGTCCCCAAGCACCCCATTCTCATTTTAGGCTCACTACGTGGCAGCTCACCCCGGGGACTATTCTCCCGCAGCCGAGATCCCGTGCTGTTCCTCTCGAGCAGCTGGACGGCGCCCGATACCAGGTATTCTAACCGGACGAAGGAAGCAAAGGCAGCAAAGGTGGCACCCCGCCAACCCGGAGAATTCGTTAGTTGTTAATCAAATGTCAAGATACTTACTGAAATAAAACCTAGTTCTAATCATTTACTAAGTAATTCCCCACGACTTCTACTCTGGGCTGGGTCGGAACTCTCTTTCAGCAACCACGCCTGATACAAACAAATTCTTGTGACGAACCCTGGCCATCCCTGAGCCACCCGACAATGACAAACCGTCACAGTGGCGCCCGAACAGGTTAAAGTGGTTGCAGGAGATAAACCGACACCAGCGGAGTAATGTCGAGCTGGGTATATCTGGCACCAAAGAGCGAACTAACGAAATACACGGAAGAGTTCGGATTAGAAACGGCAGAAAGAAGTGAGGATTTAAGACGTTTGTTGGCAGCGTTCACAAAGAAAACAGATCATACAGAAACGGTCAGACAAAGACTCGCAGAACTGTCGGAAAAATATAAGAGAGAAAAAGCCCGGCGAAAGAAACAATTCCGGCGATCGTGGTAACCAGGGAAAAGGAGGAGATAATGGACATCAAAGGAGCAAGTCTAGGGGACGAAACTTAAGGAAAGTTAGAAATAAAAATGGAAATGGAAGTCATAGACCGGGTACGTGGATGGGGCATCCGGTACCAAGGAACAACAAACCCACTGGAGTTCCTAAGCAAAATGGAACAGTGGGCAGGCGGATACGGAATACAGAAGGACCAGCTGATACAGACGACGCCATTCGTCCTGGAGGGGATCGCGAGTGATTGGTGGAACACCACGCCGAGCAGGATCGTAACATGGACGCAACTCAGAACAGAACTGCTGGAATACTTTTTACCACCAAGGTATGAGGAACAGTTGGAGAATCAGATTGCACAGATGAAGCAGAGAGAAACGGAGCCCGTAAGAGAATACGCAATGGGACTAAGAAAACTGATGCAATTCACGAAACTCTCAGAAGAGGCCAAACTGGACCGAGTATACAAAAACAGCAGGAGCACGATAAAGCTGTACGCTAGGAGGGCAGGATTCAACTCGTTGACAGAGTTCCGCAAACTAGCGGAGGAAGTAGAAGAAATAGAGGCAGAGGACCGGACACAGGCAAGCCAACCTGCACAGCAGCAACCGGAGATATGCTGCGGAGGAACCGGACATGCGGCAAACACGTGCTGCTGGATCTGTGGAAGAAATGGTACGAGAACCAAGGAGTGCTGCAGGAGACCTGAGCAGTTGAAGCTGGCAGCTCAGGCGGCAATAAAGGAGCCAGCAGCAGGGGAACAGCTGTGTTCCGACGGGTTCCAAGTAGTAGCCCGGATAAGGGTCGGAAACAAGACAGCGAAAGGAACCGTGGACACAGGAGCATCAAGAAGCGCGATAAGCAGAAGCAAATATCAAGATCTGAAGCAACAATGGCCAACGGAGCAACGCAGAAGGCGATAGGAGAATTCGCGGCAGAAATCCAATTTGGAGAGCGTTCAGGGTAATATTCATGATACTAACAGAAGTGGCAGGAGGAATACTGTTAGGAATGGACTTTCTAGCCGGGGCCCGCAGCACGCTGAGGTGTGGAGGCTTGGAGCTAGAGATAAGAGCAGCCGGAGACAAAGTGGACCAACCGGAGACAAAAACGAATACCAGGGACTTAGGCGTAGTCCAGAATGGAAAGGGAAAATGGAATGAGGTAGCAGACGCCTTACCCAAGCAGCACAGGACGAGTTGAAAGCAATAGAGGTTTCGGACAACTGGATTAAGGAGAAGTAGAAGGGTTCACAGCAGAAAAAATCAAGGAAGACGCGGATGAAAGTGGCAGTAAAAGACCCGAACACACGGAAAACAAAGAGGATTTACATTGAAGACACTAAGCCGTACGAAGGAACAAATACAATACAATACAAATACGCACGAAAGCGGACGGCACCGGCGAAGAGGAGGGGCAACATGAAGACTTCGGCACCGCAAACAACCAGTAACCAAACCATAAGTGCTGTAGCCAAAATCGTCCAGGATAGCCGAGCAGCCGAGACAACGGACCGGGATATACTAAAGCTCCATGAGGAGGAGCACAACGACGAAGGATGGACACTATCAGAAGGAGCGGTAATATCAAGAACGGCAAGAGACAGTATCAAGGAAAAGCTAGCAGGAAAAAGAATTGGAAGGCAGCGCCGATGGCTAATAAAGGATGGAGAGACAACCTGGCGAGTGGTGTCGAACAGGGGAAACTACGTCACGATTCAATACCACTAAAATCCATAACGGAGGGGAGTGTGACGCTGCGCGCACAAAAACAAGACATAAATAAATAAAAAGACTAAAAAAAGTTAAACGAAAGGAGCGATTCAAATTAAGAACGCGCGCGCGCAACCGATCGCGCGCGTAGGGTCACACGAGACCGAGAGAGATGGTCACACTTAGATGGTCCCACAGGCGACGGACACACTAGATCTCGCCGAGCCCTATATAAGACGGACCACGGGCCATAGAAAGGCACTTAGCAGCCAACCGTCTAAGGGTACAGACGTCTGATTTCAGGATCACACCTCCTTACGGCACGGTTCACCGGCCGAAATCTCTCTCTTGCGGCTGACCTCAGGGTCCCCAAGGAACATTCTCTCTCTCTCTTGTGGCTGACCTCAGGGTCCCCAAGCAACTCACTCTCTCTCTTGCGGCTGACCTCAGGGTCCCCAAGCAACTCACTCTCTCTCTTGCGGCTGACCTCCGGGTCCCCAAGCAACATTCTCTCTCTCTTGTGGCTGACTTCAGGGTCCCCAAGCAACATTCTCTCTCTCTTGCGGCTGACCTCAGGGTCACCAAGCAACATTCTCTCTCTCTTGTGGCTGACCTCAGGGTCCCCATGCAACATTCTCTCTCTTGCGGCTAACGTGAGGGTCCCCAAGCAACATTCTCTCTCTTGCGGTTGACTTTCGGGTCCCCAAGCACCAAAAAACTCTCTCTCGCTCGTGGCTGACTTCAGGGTCCCCAAGCACCCCATTCTCATTTCAGGCTCGCTACGTGGCAGCCCACCCCGGGGACTATTCTCCCGCAGCCGAGATCCCGTGCTGTTCCTCTCGAGCGGCGCCCGATACCAGGTATTCTAAGCGGACGAAGGAAGCAAAGGCAGCAAAGGTTGCACCCCGCCAACTCGGAGAATTCGTTTGTTGTTAATCAAATGTCAAGATACTTACTGAAATAAAACCTAGTTTTAATCAATTACTAAGTAATTCCCCACGACTTCTACTCTGGGCTGGGTCGGAACTCTCTTTCAGCAACCAAGCCTGACACAAACAAATTCTTGTGAGGAACCCTGGCCATCCCTGCGCCACCCGACATTGACAAACCGTCACAATTTACAGAAAAAAAACTCATTTGAAAAATTTTTTCGAAAAAAAATCATGACCCCCACCCATATGACAAAGCCAAAATCCGAAAAAAACACATCGATTTTTAGGTTTTTTAATCAAAACCGTGGGAAATAGTGGTCGAATGTTGGAATGGCATACCTCGTTGGATTCGTTACAAAATTTTCAACATAGTATCATTTACAGAATAAAAAAATCATTTAAAAAATATTTTCGAAAAGAATTCATGTCCCCCACCCCATTATGTCAAGGCCAAGATCCGGATAATATCAGCTCGATTTTTCGGTTTTTTAATCAAAACCCTGGGAAATAGTGGTCGGATGTTGGAATGGCATACCTCGTTGGATTCGTTACAAAATTTCCAACAAAGTGTCATTTAAAGAAAAAAAATCGTTTGAAAATTTTTTTCCAAAAATACCCATGACCCCCACTCTTATGACAAATCTAAAGAAAATCACCTCGATTTTTCATGACCCCCACCCTTATGACAAGGGTCAAATCCAAAGAAAATCACCACGATTTTTCAGGTTTTTAATCAAAACCCTGGGAAATAGTGGTCGACAAAAAAATAATGTCCCCCACCCCATTATGACAAGGTCCAGATCCGGATAATATCAGCTCGATTTTTCGGTTTTTTAATCAAAACCCTGGGAAATAGTGGTCGAATGTTGGAATGGCATATAGTGGTCGTATGTTGGAATGGCATACCTTGTTAAATTCGTTACAAAATTTCCAACAAAGTGTCATTTACAGAAAAAAAAATTTAATGAAAAATTTTTTCAATAAAAAAACATGACCCCCACCCTTATGACAAGGCTCAAATCCATAGAAAATCACCTCGATTTTTCATATTTTTAATCAAAACTCTGGGAAATAGTGGTCGGATGTTGGAATGGCATACCTAGTTTAGTTCGTTTACAGCATTTCCAACAGTCTCATTTACAGAAAAAAAAAAATTTTAAAAATTTTTTCGAAAAAAAAAAGACCTCATCCCTTATGACCAAGCCAAAATCCAAACAAAATCACCTTAATTTTTCATATTTTTAATCAAAACCCTGGGAAATAGTGGTCGGATGTTTGAATAGCATACTTATTTAAATTCGTTACAAAATTTCCAACAAAGTGTCATTTACAGAAAAAAAAATCATTTGAAAAATTTTTTTGATAAAAAACATAACGTAACATAACAAAAATCAGGTTTAACAAAAGAAATTGGTCCATACATGGACCCATTGTAACAAAATTTCCAACAGTTGTCATTTTTAAAAAAAAATCATTTTCTCGAAAAAAATGACCCCATCCCTTATGACAAAGCCAAAATCCAAGGAAACTCACCTCGATTTTTCGGTTTTTTAATCAAAACCCTGAAAAATAGTGGTCGTATGTTGGAATGGCATACCTAGTTAAATTCGTAACAAAATTTCCAACAAAGTGTCATTTACAGAAAAAGAAAATTAAATGAAAAACCCTGTGAAATAGTGGTCGAATGTTGGAATGACATATCTAGTTGAATTCGTTTGAAAATTTTTTTCGATAAAAAAAACATTACTCCCACCCTTATGACACGGCTCAAATCCAAAGAAAATCACCTCGATTTTTCAGGTTTTTAATCAAAACCCTGGAAAATAGTGGTCGGATGTTGGAATGGCATACCTATTTAAATTCGTTACAAAATTTTCAACACAGTGTCATTTACAGAAAAAAAATCATTTGCAAAATTTTTTCGATAGATAAAGATAACTTCCACCCTTACGACAAGGCTCAAATCCAAAGAAAATCACCTCGATTTTTCATGTTTTTAATCAAAACCCTGGGAAATAGTGGTCGGATGTTGGAATGGCATACCTCATTGAATTCGTTACAAAATTTCCAACAGATTGTCATTTACAGAAAAAAAAATCATTTGAAAAATTTTTTCGAAAAAAAAGACCCCATCCCTTATGACAAAGCCAAAATGTTGGAATGGCATACCTAGTTAAATTCGTTACAAAATATTCAACAACGTGTCATTTACAGAAAAAAAAATCAAATGAAAATTTTTTTCTATAAAAAAACATGACCCCCACCCTTATGACAAGGCTCAAATCCACAGAAAATCACCTCGATTTTTCATATTTTTAATCAAAACCCTGGGAAATATTGGTCGGATGTTGGAATGGCATACCTCGTTGAATTCATTACGAAATTTCCAACAAAGTGTCATTTACAGAAAAAAACATCATTTGAAAAATTTTTTCGAAAAAAAACATGACCCTCACCTTTATGAAAGGGCTCAAATCCGAAGAAAATCACCTCGATTTTTTCAGGTTTTTAACAAAACCCTGGGAAATAGTGGTCGACAAAAAAATAATGTCCCCCACCCCATTATGACAAGGTCCAGATCCGGATAATATCAGCTCGATTTTTCGGTTTTTTAATCATAACCCTGGGAAATAGTGGTCGAATGTTGGAATGGCATACCTAGTTTAATTCGTTAAAGAATTTCCAACAGTCTCATTTACAGAAAAAAAAACATTTTAAAAATTTTTTCGAAAAAAAAAGACCCCATCCCTTATGACAAAGCCAAAATCCAAACAAAATTACATCAATTTTTCATATTTTTAATCAAAACCCTGGGAAATAGTGGTCGGATGTTTGAATAGCATACTTATTTAAATTCGTTACAAAATTTCCAACAAAGTGTCATTTACAGAAAAAAAAATCATTTGAAAAATTTTTTTGATAAAAAAACATAACTCCCACCCTTATGACAAGGCTCAAATCCAAAGAAAATCACCTCAATTTTTCAGGTTTTTAATCAAAACCCTGGAAAATAGTGGTCGGATGTTGGAATGGCATACCTATTTAAATTCGTTACAAAATTTCCAACAAAGTGTCATTTACAGAAAAAAAAACATTTGCAAAATTTTTTCGATAAAAAAACATAACTGCCACCCTTATGACAAGGCTCAAATCCAAAGAAAATCACCTCGATTTTTCAGGTTTTTGATCAAAACCCTGGGAAATAGTGGTCGGATGTTGGAATTGCATACCTCGTTGAATTCCTTACAAAATTTTCAACAAAGTGTCATTTACAGAAAAAAAAACTGTTTCGAAAAGAAATCAGTTACCCACCCCATTATGACAAGGCCCAAATCCGGAAAATATCAGCTCGATTTTTCGGTTTTTTAATCAAAACCCTGGAAAATAGTGGTCGAATGTTGGAATGGCATACCTCGTTGAATTCAATACAAAATTTCCAACAAAGTGTCATTTACAGAAAACAAAAATCATTTGAAAAATTTTTTCGAAAAAAACCATGACTCCACCCTTATGACAAATCCAAAATCCGAAGAAAATCACCTCGATTTATCGGTTTTTTAATCAAAACCCTGGGACATAGTGGTCGAATGTTGGAATGACATACCTAGATTAATTCTTTACAGAATTTCCAACAATCTCTTTTACAGACACAAAAAAACATTTTAAAATTTTTTTCGAAAAAAAACATGACCCCCACCCTTATGACAAAGCCAAAATCCAAACAAAATTATCCAGATCCGGATAATATCAGCTCGATTTTTCGGTTTTTTAATCAAAACCCTGGGAAATATTGGTCGGATGTTGGAATGGCATACCTCGTTGAATTCATTACGAAATTTCCAACAAAGTGTCATTTACAGAAAAAAACATCATTTGAAAAATTTTTTCGAAAAAAACATGACCCTCACCCTTATGAAAGGGCTCAAATCCGAAGAAAATCACCTCGATTTTTTCAGGTTTTTAACAAAACCCTGGGAAATAGTGGTCGACAAAAAAATAATGTCCCCCACCCCATTATGACAAGGTCCAGATCCGGATAATATCAGCTCGATTTTTCGGTTTTTTAATCAAAACCCTGGGAAATATTGGTCGGATGTTGGAATGGCATACCTCGTTGAATTCGTTAAAGAATTTCCAACAGTCTCATTTACAGAAAAAAAACATTTTAAAAATTTTTTCGAAAAATAAAAGACCCCATCCCTTATGACAAAGCCAAAATCCAAACAAAATGACATCAATTTTTCATATTTTAAATCAAAACCCTGGGAAATAGTGGTCGGATGTTTGAATAGCATACTTATATAGATTCGTTACAAAATTTCCAACAAAGTGTCATTTACAGAAAAAAAAATCATTTGAAAAATTTTTTTGATAAAAAAACATAACTCCCACCCTTATGACAAGGCTCAAATCCAAAGAAAATCACCTCAATTTTTCAGGTTTTTAATCAAAACCCTGGAAAATAGTGGTCGGATGTTGGAATGGCATACCTATTTAAATTCGTTACAAAATTTCCAACAAAGTGTCATTTACAGAAAAAAAAATCATTTGCAAAATTTTTTCGATAAAAAAACATAACTGCCACCCTTATGACAAGGCTCAAATCCAAAGAAAATCACCTCGATTTTTCATGTTTTTGATCAAAACCCTGGGAAATAGTGGTCGGATGTTGGAATGGCATACCTCGTTGAATTCGTTACAAAATTTTCAACAAAGTGTCATTTACAGAAAAAAAACTGTTTCGAAAAGAAATCATGTCCCCCACCCCATTATGACAAGGCCCAAATCCGGATAATATCAGCTCGATTTTTCGGTTTTTTAATCAAAACCCTGGAAAATAGTGGTCGAATGTTGGAATGGCATACCTCGTTGAATTCAATACAAAATTTCCAACAAAGTGTCATTTACAGAAAAAAAAATCATTTGAAAAATTTTTTCGAAAAAAAACATGACCCCCACCCTTATGACAAAGGCCCAAATCCGAAGAAAATCACCTCGATTTTTCGGTTTTTTAATCAAAACCCTGGGAAATAGTGGTCGGATGTTGGAATGGCATACCTCGTTGAATTCGTTACAAAATTTCCAACAAAGTGTCATTTACAGAAAAAAAATCATTTGAAAAATTTTTTCGATAAAAAAACATGACCCCCACCCTTATGACAAGGCTCAAATCCAAAGAAAATCACCTCGATTTTTCATATTTTTAATCAAAACCCTGGGAAATAGTGGTCGGATGTTGGAATGGCATACCTAGTTTAATTCGTTACAAAATTTCCAACAAAGTGTCATTTACAGACAAAAAAATCATTTGAAAAATTTTTTCGAAAAAAAAACCATGACCCCCACCCTTATGACAAAGCCAAAATCCAAAGAAAATCACCTCGATTTTTCGGTTTTTTAATCAAAACCCTGGGAAATAGTGGTCGAATGTTGGAATGGCATACCTCGTTGAATTCGTTACAAAATTTCTAACAAAGTGTCATTTACAGAAAACAAAAATCATTTGAAAAATTTTTTCGAAAAAAACCATGACCCCCACCCTTATGACAAGGCTCAAAATCCGAAGAAAATCACCTCGATTTTTCAGGTTTTTAATCAAAACCCTGGGAAATAGTGGTCGAATGTTGGAATGGCATACCTCGTTTAATTCGTTACAAAATTTCCAACAAAGTGTCATTTACAGAAAAAAAATCATTTGAAAAATTTTTTCGAAAAAAAAATGACCCCACCCTTATGACAAGGCTCAAATCCAAAGAAAATCACCTCGATTTTTCATGTTTTTAATCAAAACCCTGGGAAATAGTGGTCGGATGTTGGAATTGCATACCTCGTTGAATTCGTTACAAAATTTTCAACAAAGTGTCATTTACAGAAAAAAAAATCATTTAAAAAATTGTTTCGAAAAGAAATCATGTCCCCCACCCCATTATGACAAGGCCCAAATCCGGATAATATCAGCTCGATTTTTCGGTTTTTTAATCAAAACCCTGGGAAATAGTGGTCGAATGTTGGAATGGCATACCTCGTTGAATTCAATACAAAATTTCCAACAAAGTGTCATTTACAGAAAACAAAAATCATTTGAAAAATTTTTTCGAAAAAAAACATGACCCTCACCCTTATGACAAGGCTCAAATCCAAAGAAAATCACCTCGATTTTTCAGGTTTTTAATCAAAACCCTGGGAAATAGTGGTCGGATGTTGGAATGGCATACCTAGTTAAATTCGTTGCAAAATTTCCAACAAAGTGTCATTTACAGAAAACAAAATCATTTGAAAAATTTCTTCGATAAAAAATACATGACCCCCATCCTTATGACAAAGCTAAAATCCAAAGAAAATCACCTCGATTTTTCGGTTTTTTAATCAATACCCTGTGAAATAGTGGTCGAATGTTGGAATGGCATACCTAGTTGAATTCGTTAGAAAATTTCCAACAGTGTCATTTGCAGAAAAAAAAATCATTTGAAAATTTTTTTCGATAAAAATAACAACTCTCACCCTTATGACAAGGCTCAAATCCAAAGAAAATCATTTCAATTTTTCAGGTTTTTAATCAAAACCCTGGGAAATAGTGGTCGGATGTTGGAATGGCATACCTAGTTAAATTCGTTGCAAAATTTCCAACAAAAGTGTCATTTACAGAAAAAAAATCATTTGAAAAATTTTTTCGAAAAAAAACATGACCCCCACCCTTATGACAAAGCCAAAATCCGAAGAAAATCACCTCGATTTTTCAGGTTTTTAATCAAAACCCTGGGAAATAGTGGTCGGATGTTGGAATGGCATACCTCGTTGAATTCGTTACAAAATTTCCAACAAAGTGTCATTTACAAAAAAAAAAATCATTTGAAAAATTTTTTCGAAAAAAAACATGACCCTCACCCTTATGACAAGGCTCAAATCCGAAGAAAATCACCTCGATTTTTCAGGTTTTTAATCAAAACCCTGGGAAATAGTGGTCGGATGTTGGAATGGCATACCTCGTTGAATTCGTTACAAAATTTCCAACAAAGTGTCATTTACAGAGAAAAAAAATCATTTGAAAAATTTTTTCGAAAAAAAACATGACCCTCACCCTTATGACAAGGCTCAAATCCGAAGAAAATCACCTCGATTTTTCAGGTTTTTAATCAAAACCCTGGGAAATAGTGGTCGGATGTTGGAATGGCATACCTAGTTGAATTCGTTACAAAATTTCCAACAAAGTGTCATTTAAAGAAAAAAAAATCATTTGAAAAATTTTTTCGATAAAAAAAACATGACCCCCACCCTTATGACAAGGCTCAAATCCAAAGAAAATCACCTCGATTTTTCATGTTTTTAATCAAAACCCTGGGAAATAGTGGTCGGATGTTGGAATGGCATACCTCGTTGAATTCGTTACAAAATTTCCAACAAAGTGTCATTTACAGAAAAAAAAATCATTTGTAAAATTTTTTCGAAAAAAAAACATGACCCCCATCCCTCATGACAAGGCTCAAAATCCGAAGAAAATCACCTCGATTTTTCATGTTTTTAATCAAAACCCTGGGAAATAGTGGTCGGATGTTGGAATGGCATACCTAGTTAAATTCGTTACAAAATTTCCAACAAAGTGTCATTTACAGAAAAAAAAATCATTTGAAAAATTTTTTCGATAAAAAAAAACATGACCCTCACCCTTATGACAAGGCTCAAATCCGAAGAAAATCACCTCGATTTTTCAGGTTTTTAATCAAAACCCTGGGAAATAGTGGTCGGATGTTGGAATGGCATACCTAGTTGAATTCGTTACAAAATTTCCAACAAAGTGTCATTTACAGAAAAAAAAATCATTTGAAAAATTTTTTCGAAAAAAAAAACATGACCCCCACCCTTATGACAAGGCTCAAAATCCAAAGAAAATCACCTCGATTTTTCATGTTTTTAATCAAAACCCTGGGAAATAGTGGTCGGATGTTGGAATGGCATACCTCGTTGAATTCGTTACAAAATTTCCAACAAAGTGTCATTTACAGAAAAAAAAAATCATTTGAAAATTTTTTCGAAAAAAAAAATGACCCTCATCCCTTATGACAAAGCCAAAATCCGAAGAAAATCACCTCGATTTTTCATATTTTTAATCAAAACCCTGGGAAATTGTGGTAGGATGTTGGAATGGCATACCTAGTTAAATTCGTTGCAAAATTTCCAACAAAGTGTCATTTACAAAAAAAAAAATTATTTGAAAAATTTTTTCGAAAAAAAAACATGACCCTCATTCTCATGACAAGGCTAAAATCCGAAGAAAATCACCTCGATTTTTCAGGTTTTCAATCAAAACCCAGGGAAATAGTGATCAGATGTTGGAATGGCATACCTAGTTGAATTCGTTACAAAATTTCCAACAAAGTGTCATTTAAAGAAAAAAAAATCATTTGAAAAATTTTTTCGATAAAAAAACATGACCCCCACCCTTATGACAAGGTTCAAATCCACAGAAAATCACATCGATTTTTCATATTTTTAATCAAAACCCTGGGAAATAGTGGTCGGATGTTGGAATGGCATACCTAGTTTAATTCGTTACAGAATTTCCAACAAAGTTTCATTTACAGAAAAAAAATCATTTGAAAAATTTTTTCGAAAAAAAACATGACCCCCACCCTTATGACACAGCCAAAATCCGAAGAAAAACACCTCGATTTTTCGGTTTTTTAATCAAAACCCTGGGAAATAGTGGTCGAATGTTGGAATGGCATACCTCGTTGAATTCGTTACCAAATTTCCAACAAAGTGGCATTTCCAGAAAAAAATATCAATTGAAAAATTTTTTCGAAAAAAAATAATGACCCCCACCCTTATGACAAGGCTCAAATCCAAAGAAAATCACCTCGATTTTTCATGTTTTTAATCAAAACCCTGGGAAATAGTGGTCGGATGTTGGAATTGCATACCTCGTTGAATTCGTTACAAAATTTTCAACAAAGTGGCATTTACAGAAAAAAAAATCATTTGAAAAAATTTTTCGAAAAAAAATCATGACCCCCACCATTATGACAAGGCCAAAATCCGGATAAAATCATATCGATTTTTGGTTGTTTAATCAAAACCCTGGGATATAGAGGTCGAATGTTAGAGTGGCATACCTCGTTGAATTCGTTACAAAATTTGCAACAAAGTGGCATTTACAGAAAAAAAAATCATTTGAAAAAATTTTTTGAAAAAAAAACATGACCCCCACCCTTTTGACAAGGCTCAAATCCGAAGAAAATCACCTCGATTTTTCATATTTTTAATCAAAACCCTGGGAAATAGTGGTCGTATGTTGGAATATCATACCTCGTTGAATTCGTTACAAAATTTTCAACAAAGTGTTATTTACAGAAAAAAAAATGATTTGAAAAATTTTTTCGACAAGAAATCATGTCCCCCACCCCATTATGACAAGGTCCATTTCCGGATATTATCAGCTCGATTTTTCGGTTTTTTAATCAAAACCCTGGAAAATAGTGGTCGAATGTTGGAATGGCATACCTCGTTGAATTCGTTACAAAATTTCCAACAAAGTGTCATTTTCAGAAACAAGAATCATTTGAAAAATTTTTTTCGAAAAAAAACCATGACCCCAACCCTAATGACAAGGCTCAAATCCGAAGAAAATCACCTCGATGTTTCGTTTTTTTAATCAAAACCCTGGGAAATAGTGGTCGAATGTTGGTCGTTACAAAATTTTCAACAAAGTGTCATTTACTGAAAAAAAAATCAGTAAAAAATTTTGTTCGAAAAGAAATCATGTCCCCCACCCCATTATGACAAGGCTCAAATCCAAAGAAAACAAGTCGAGTGCCTCGAGGGTATATAACCCGTTACTCAGCTAAACAACTTAATATATGTAAATATGCCTTCTTTTATGTTTTTCGCCGCTCGAATTAGCACCTTGGCCAGCTGTTCCAAAGTCATCCGTTAGATGGCGCTATTGTATTGCGGAAATGTAGGCGCTAGCCAGGCTTAAGCGTTTAATGGGTTTTTGGGCGTTAGAGTGGGCGTGGCAAACTTTTATTAGTCCAATCGATAGGTATTGACGAAACAAATACATATCAATTAAAATTTTCATAATAGCATCAAAACTGTGGCCACATCTTGTGGCTTGTGGTCGTCAGAGGGGGCGTGGCACCATTTTGAAACAAACTTGCGCTGCGTAAGAACTCCTAAAATATACATGCAAAATGCCAATCTTCTAGCTTTTATAGTTTCTAATGAAAATCACCTCGATTTTTCGGTTTTTAATCAAAACCCTGGGAAATAGTGTTCGAATGTTGGAATGGCATACCTAGTTGAATTCGTTACCAAATTTCCAACAAAGTGGCATTTCCAGAAAACAAAAATCATTTGAAAAATTTTTTTCGAAAAAAACCATGACCCCCACCTTTATGACAATGCTTAAATCAGAAGACAATCACCTCGATATTTCGGTTTTTTAATCAAAACCCTGGGAATTAGTGGTCGAATGTTTGAATGGTTGAATGGTCGTTGAATTCGTTACCAAATTTCCAACAAAGTGGCATTTCCGGAAAAAAATATCATTTGAAAATCATTTTCATCAAATCAAATTTATCATATCATTTTTCGAAAAAAAATGATGACCCTCACCCTTATGACAAGGCTCAAATCCAAAAAAAATTACCTCGATTTTTCAAGTTTTTAATCCAAACCCTGGGAAATAGTGGTCAGATGTTGGAATGGCATACCTAGTTGAAACACCCACCCTTATGACAAAGCCAAAATCCGATGAAAAATACCTCGATTTTTCGGTTTTTTAATCAAAACCCTGGGAAATAGTGGTCGAATGTTGGAATGGCATATCTAGTTGAATTCATTAGCAAATTTCCAACAAAGCGGCATTTACAGAAAAAAAATCATTTGTAAAATTTTTTCAAAAAAAAAAAACCTGACCCCATCCCTTATGACAAATCTTAAATCCGAAGAAAATCACCTCGTTTTTTCGTTTTTTTAATCAAAACCCTGGGAAATAGTGGTCGTAATTTGGAATATCATACCTCGTTGAATTCGTTACAAAATTTCCAACAAAGTGTTATTTGCAGAAAAAAAAAATGATTCGAAACATTTTTTCGACAAGAAATCATGTCTCCACCCCATTATGACAATGGAATGGCATACCTTGTTGAATTCGTTACAAAATTTCCAACAAGGTGTCATTTACAGAAAAAAAAATCATTTGAAAAATTTTCTCGATAAAAAAAACATGACTCCCACCCTTATGACAAGGTTCAAATCCAAAGAAAATCACCTCGATTTTTCATGTTTTTAATCAAAACCCTGGGAAATAGTGGCCGGATGTTGGAATGGCATACCTCATTGAATTCGTTACAAAATTTCCAAGAGATTGTCATTTGCAGAAAAAAAAATTATTTGTAAAATTTTTTCGAAAAAATAAACATAGCCCCATCCCTTATGACAAAGCCACAATCCGAGGAAAATCACCTCGATTTTTCGGTTTTTTAATCAAAACCCTGGGAAATAGTGGTCGTATGTTGGAATGGCATACCTAGTTAAATTCGTTGCAAAATTTCCAACAAAGTGTCATTTACAGAAAAAAAAATAATTTGAAAATTTTTTTCGAAAAAAACGTGACCCTCACCCTTATGACAAGGCTCATTTCCGAAAAAAATCATCTCGATTTTTCAGGTTTTTAATCAAAACCCAGGGAAATAGTGGTCAGATGTTGGAATGGCATACCTAGTTGAATTCGTTACAGAATTTCCAACAGTCTCATTTACAGAAAAAAAATACATTTGAACAAATTTTTTCGAAAAAAAAACATGACCCCCATCCTTATGACAAAGCTCAAAATCCGAAGAAAATCACCTCGATTTTTCGGTTTTTTAATCAAAACCCTGGGAAATAGTGGTCGAATGTTGGAATGGCATACCTGTTTAATTCGTTACCAAATTTCCAACAAAGTGGCATTTACAGAAAAAAAAATCATTTGAAAAATTTTTCGAAAAAATGAAAAAAACATGACCCCCCCTTATGACAAGGCTCAAATCCAAAGAAAATCACCTCGATTTTTCGTTTTTTTAATCAAAACCCTGGGAAATAGTGGTTGGATGTTGGAATTGCATACCTCGTTGAATTCGTTACAAAATTTTCAACAAAGTGTCATTTACAGAAAAAAAAATCATTTAAAAAATTGTTTCGAAAAAAAATCATGCCCCCACCCCATTATGACAAGGCCCAAATCCGAGATAATATCAGCTCGATTTTTCTTTTTTAATCAAAACCCTGGGAAATAGTGGTCGAATGTTGGAATGGTATACCTCGTTAAATTCGTTACAAAAATTTCCAACAAATTTTAATAAATAAAATAATTTGAAAAATTTTTTCGAAAAAACGTAACCCTCACCCTTATGACAAGGCTCACATCCCGAAAAAATCACCTCGATTTTTCAGGTTTTTAATCAAAACCCAGGGAAATAGTGGTCAGATGTTGGAATGGCATACCTAGTTGAATTCGTTACAAAATTTCCAACAAAGTGTCATTTAAGGAAAAAAAAATCATTTGAATAATTTTTTCGAAAAAAAAACATGACCCCCACCCTTATGACAAGGCTCAAATCCACAGAAAATCACCTCGATTTTTCATATTTTTAATCAAAACCCTGGGAAATAGTGGTCGGATGTTGGAATGGCAAACCTAGTTTAATTCGTTACAGAATTTCCAACAGTCTCATTTACAGAAAAAAAAATCATTTAAAAAATTTTTCGAAAAAAAACATGACCCCCACCCTTATGACAAAGCCAAAATCCGAAGAAAAACAACTCGATTTTTCGGTTTTTTAATCAAAACCCTGGGAATAGTGGTCGAATGTTGGAATGGCATACCTCGTTTATTTCGTTACCAAATTTCCAACAAAGTGGCATTTCCAGAAAAAAATATCAATTGAAAAATTTTTTCGAAAAAAAATGATGACCCCTTATGACTAGGCTCAAATCCAAAGAAAATCACCTCGATTTTTCACGTTTTTTAATCAAAACCCTGCGAAATAGTGGTCGGATGTTGGAATGGCATACCTCGTTGAATTCGTTACAAAATTTTCAACAAAGTGTCATTTACAGAAAAAAAAATCATTTAAAAAATTGTTTCGAAAAGAAATCATATCCCCCACCCCATTATGACAAGGTCCAAATCCGGATAATATCAGCTCGATTTTTCGCTTTTTTAATCCAAACCCTGGGAAATAGTGGTCGTATGTTGGAATATCATACCTCGTTGAATTCAATACAAAATTTCTAACAAAGTGTCATTTACAGAAAACAAAAATCATTTGAAAAATTTTTTCGAAAAAAAACCATGACTCCCACCATTATGACAAGGCCCAGATCCGGATAATATCAGCTCGATTTTTCGGTTTTTTAATCAAAACCCTGGGAAATAGTGGTCAAATGTTGGAATGGTATACCTCGTTAAATTCGTTACAAAAATTTATTTTAATAAATAAAATAATTTGAAAATTTTTTTCGAAAAAAACGTAACCCTCACCCTTATGACAAGGCTCACATCCGAAAAAAATCACCTCGATTTTTCAGGTTTTTAATCAAAAGCCAGGGATATAGTGGTCAGATGTTGGAATGGCAGACCTAGTTGAATTCGTTACAAAATTTCGAACAAAGTGTCATTTAAAGAAAATAAAATCATTTGAATAATTTTTTCGATAAAAAAAACATGACCCCCACCCTTATGACAAGGCTCAAATCCACAGAAAATCACCTCGATTTTTCATATTTTTAATCAAAACCCTGGGAAATAGTGGTCGGATGTTGGAATGGCAAACCTAGTTTAATTCGTTACAGAATTTCCAACAGTCTCATTTACAGAAAAAAAAAAACATTTAAAAAATTTTTTCGAAAAAAAACATGACCCCCACCCTTATGACAAAGCCAAAATCCGAAGAAAAACAAGTCGATTTTTCGGTTTTTTAATCAAATCCCTGGGGAATAGTGGTCGAATGTTGGAATGGCATACCTCGTTTATATCGTTACCAAATTTCCAACAAAGTGGCATATCCAGAAAAAAATATCAATTGAAAAATTTTTTCGAAAAAATCCAAAGAAAATCACCTCGATTTTTCACGTTTTTTAATCAAAACCCTGGGAAATAGTGGTCGGATGTTGGAATGGCATACCTCGTTGAATTCGTTACAAAATTTCCAACAAAGTGTCATTTAAAGAAAAAAAAAATCATTTGAATAATTTTTTCGATAAAAAAAACATGACCCCCACCCTTATGACAAGGCTCAAATCCACAGAAAATCACCTCGATTTTTCATATTTTTAATCAAAACCCTGGGAAATAGTGGTCGGATGTTGGAATGGCAAACAAAACAAAAATTTCCAACAGTCTCATTTACAGACAAAAAAAACATTTTAAAAATTTTTTCGAAAAAAAACATGACCCCCACCCTTATGACAAAGCCAAAGACCGAAGAAAAACAACTCGATTTTTCGGTTTTTTAATCAAAACCCTGGGAATAGTGGTCGAATGTTGGAATGGCATACCTCGTTTATTTCGTTACCAAATTTCCAACAAAGTGGCATTTCCAGAAAAAAATATCAATTGAAAAATTTTTTCGAAAAAAAATGATGACCCCTTATGACTACGCTCAAATCCAAAGAAAATCACTTCGATTTTTCATGTTTTTAATCAAAACCCTGGGAAATAGTGGTCGGATGTTGGAATGGCATACCTCGTTGAATTCGTTACAAAATTTTCAACAAAGTGTCATTTACAGAAAAAAAAATCATTTGAAAAATTTTTTCGAAAAAAACCATGACCCCCACCATTATGACAAGGCTCAAATCCGAAGAAAATCACCTCGATTTTTCGGTTTTTTAATCAAAACCCTGGGAAATAGTGGTCGAATGTTGGAATGCCATTCCTCGTTGAATTCGTTACAAAATTTCCAACAAAGTGTCATTTACAGAAAAAAAATCATTTGAAAATTTTTTCCAAAAAAACCATGACCCCCACCCTTATGACAAGGCTCAAATCCAAAGAAAATCACCTCGATTTTAATCAAAACCCTGGGAAATAGTGGTCGAATGTTGGAATGGCATACCTAATTTAATTCGTTACAAAATTTCCAACAAAGTGTCATTTACAGAAAAAAAAATTGATTTCAAAAATTTTTCCGACAAGAAATCATGTAACCCACCCCATTATGACAAGGTTTCGGTTTTTTAATCAAAACCCTGGGAAATAGTGGTCGAATGTTGGAATGGCATACCTCGTTGAATTCGTTACAAAATTTCAAAAAGTTCATTTACAGAAAAAAATATTTGAAAAATTTTTTCGAAAAAATGACCTTCACCCTTATGACAAGGCTCAAATCCGAAGAAAATCACCTCGATTTTTCAGGTTTTTAATCAAAACCCTGGGAAATAGTGGTCGGATGTTGGAATGGCATACCTAGTTGAATTCGTTACAAAATTTCCAACAAAGTGTCATTTACAGAAAAAAAATCATTTGAAAAATTTTTATCGATAAAAAAAATCATGACCCCGACGTTTATGACAAGGCTCAAATCCAAAGAAAATCACCTCAATTTTTCATGTTTTTAATCAAAACCCTGGGAAATAGTGGTCGGATGTTGAAATGGCTTTCCTAGTTGAATTCGTTACAAAATTTTCGAACAAAGTGTCATTTACAAAAAAAGAATCATTTAAAAAATTTTTCGAAAAAAAAACATGAAATCCATTATGACAAGGCCCAACTCCGGATAATATCAGCTCGATTTTTCGGTTTTTTAATCCAAACCCTGGGAAATAGTGGTCGAATGTTGGAATGGCATACCTAGTTGAATTCGTTACAAAATTTCTAACAAAGTGTCATTTACAGAAAAAAAAAATCATTTGAAAAACTTTTTCGAAAAAAACGAAAATGACCCCCACCCTTATGACAAGGCTCAAATCCAAAGAAAATCACCTCGATTTTTCGGTTTTTTAATCAAAACCCTGTGAAATAGTGGTCGAATGTTGGAATGGCATACCTCGTTGAATTCGTTACAAAATTTCCAACAAAGTGTCATTTACAGAAAAAAAAATCATTTAAAAAATTTTTTCGAAAAAAAAACCATGACCCCCACCCTTATGACAAGGCTCAAATCCAAAGAAAATCACCTCGATTTTTCGGTTTTTTAATCAAAACCCTGGGAATTAGTGGTCGAATGTTGGAATGGCAAACCTAGTTTAATTCGTTACAGAATTTCCAACAGTCTCATTTACAGACAAAAAAAAACATTTTAAAAATTTTTTCGAAAAAAAACATGAACCCCACCCTTATGACAAGGCTCAAATCCACAGAAAATCACCTCGATTTTTCATATTTTTAATCAAAACCCTGGGAAATAGTGGTCGGATGTTGGAATGGCAAACCTAGTTTAATTCGTTACAGCATTTCCAACAGTCTCATTTACAGACAAAAAAAAACATTTTAAAAATTTTTTCGAAAAAAAAACATGACCCCCACCCTTATGACAAAGCCAAAGACCGAAGAAAAACAACTCGATTTTTCGGTTTTTTAATCAAAACCCTGGGAATAGTGGTCGAATGTTGGAATGGCATACCTCGTTTATTTCGTTACCAAATTTCCAACAAAGTGGCATTTCCAGAAAAAAATATCAATTAAAAAATTTTTTCGAAAAAAAAATGATGACCCCTTATGACTACGCTCAAATCCAAAGAAAATCACTTCGATTTTTCATGTTTTTAATCAAAACCCTGGGAAATAGTGGTCGGATGTTGGAATGGCATACCTCGTTGAATTCGTTACAAAATTTTCAACAAAGTGTCATTTACAGAAAAAAAAATCATTTAAAAAATTGTTTCGAAAAGAAATCATGTCCCCCATCCCATTATGACATGGCCCAAATCCGGATAATATCAGCTCGATTTTTCGGTTTTTTAATCCAAACCCTGGGAAATAGTGGTCGAATGTTGGAATGGCATACCTCGTTGAATTCAATACAAAATTTCTAACAAAGTGTCATTTACAGAAAACAAAAATCATTTGAAAAACTTTTTCGAAAAAAAAACCATGAGCCCCACCATTATGACAAGGCTCAAATCCGAAGAAAATCACCTCGATTTTTCGGATTTTTAATCAAAACCCTGTGAAATAGTGGTCGAATGTTGAAATGGCATACCTCGTTGAATTCATTACAAAATTTCCAACAAAGAGTCATTTACAGAAAAAAAAATCATTTTAAAAATTTTTTCCAAAAAAACCATGACCCCCACCCTTGTGACAAGGCTCAAATCCAAAGAAAATCACCTCGATTTTTCGGTTTTTTAATCAAAACCCTGGGAATTAGTGGTCGAATGTTGGAATAGCATACCTAATTTAATTCGTTAAAAAAATTTCCAACAATGTCATTTTCAGAAAAAAATGATTTGAAAATTTTTTCGAAAAAAAAAATTTTTGAGAAAATTTCCCAAAACTTTCATTTAGAGATTTGAAAAAGCGTGGGAAAAAGTGTTACAGCCTCTGCCCTCCTCTTGACAAGGCCCAAACTTGAAATATCAACTCGAATATTTTGGTTTTTTAATAAAACTTTGGGTGATATGGTGGTCGAAATGTTGGAAATTTTTTCAATTTTTTTTGAATTTCGTTAAAAAATTTTATTACAAATGTTTTTCATTTACAAAAAATTGAAATAAATATTTGAAAAGTTTTGAAAAATTTTTGGTCTAATAAAGTTCGATTTTTCGGTTTTTTAATCAAAACCCTGGGAAATAGTGGTCGAATGTTGGAATGGAATACGTTCGTTCAAGTTATTTACAAAACTTTCAACTAATGAATTTTTTATTAAAAAAAATCATTTGAAAAATTTTTCGACAAAGGAAATTATGCCCACCCTTATGACAAGGCCCAAATCCGAAAAAAAAGCTCGATTTTTTTTTTTAATCAAAACCCTGGAAAACTAGTGGAATGTTGGAATGGCATACCTTTGAATTCGTTACAAAATTTCAACAAAGTGTCACTTACAGAAAAAAATAATTTTAAAAATTTTTTTCAAAAGACAAACAACCTTATGACAAGGCTCAAATCCAAAGATAATCACCTCGATTTTTCATGTTTTTAATCAAAATTCGTTAAAAAAATTTAACAAGTGTATTTCGGAAAAAAATGATTTGAAAATTTTTTGGCATAAAAAAATCGTTGAATTCGTTACAAAATTTCCAACAAAGTGTCATTTACAGAAAAAAAATGATTTGAAAAATTTTTTCGACAAGAAATCATGTACCCCACCCCATTATGACAACGCCGAAATCCGGATAATATCAGCTCGATTTTTCGGTTTTTTAATCAAAACCCTGGGAAATAGTGGTCGAATGTTGGAATGGCATACCTCGTTGAATTCGTTACAAAATTTCCAACAAAGTGTCACTTACAGAAAAAAAATCATTTGAAAATTTTTTTCGAAAAAAACCATGACCCCCACCCTTATGACAAGGCTCAAATCCAAAGAAAATCACCTCGATTTTTCATGTTTTTAATCAAAACCCTGGGAAATAGTGTTCGGATGTTGGAATGGCATACCTAGTTTAATTCGTTACAAAATTTCCAACAAAGTGTTATTTACAGAAAAAAAAATGATTTGAAAAATTTTTTCGACAAGAAATCATGTCCCCCAGTCCATTATGACAAGGCCCAGAACAAGATAATATCAGCTCGATTTTTCGGGTTGTTAATCAAAATCCTGGGAAATAGTTGTCGAGTGTTGGAATGGTATACCTCGTTGAATTCGTTACAAAATTTCGAACAAAGTGTCATTTACAGAAAAAAAAATCGTTTTCAAAAAAAACCATGACCCCCACACTCATGACAAGGCTCAAATCCAAAGAAAATCACCTCGATTTTTCATGTTTTTAATCAAAACCCTGGGAAATAGTGGTCGGATGTTGGAATGGCATACCTAGTTTAATTCGTTACAAAATTTCCAACAAAGTGTCATTTACAGAAAAAAAAATCATTTGAAAAATTTTTTCGAAAAGAAATCATGTCCCCCACCCCATTATGACAAGGCCCAGAAGCCAGATAATATCAGCTCAATTTTTCGGTTTTTTAATCAAAACCCTGGGAAATAGTTGTCGAGTGTTGGAATGGCATACCTCGTTGAATTCGTTACAAAATTTGGAATGGCATACCTCGTTGAATTCGTTACAAAATTTCCAAAAAGTGTCATTTACAGAAAAAAAAATCATTTGAAAATTTTTTTCCAAAAAAAACATTGTCCCCACCCTTATGACAAGGCTCAAATCCAAAGAAAATCACCTCGATTTTTCATGTTTTTAATCAAAAGCATGGGAAATAGTGGTCGTATGTTGGAATGGCATACCTAGTTGAATTCGTTACAAAATTTCCAACAAAGTGCCATTTACAGAAAAAAAATCATTTAAAAAATTTTTTCAAAATTTCAAAAAAACCCATGACCCCCAGCCTTCTAACAAGGCTCAAATCCAAAGAAAATCACCTCGATTTTTCATGTTTTTAATCAAAACCTGAAAAATAGTGGTTTTCAGTGATGTTGGAATGGCATACCTAGTTTAATTCGTTACAAAATTTCCAACAAAGTGTCATTTACAGAAAAAAAAAATGATTTGAAAAATTTTTTCGATAAGAAATCATGTCCCCCATCCCATTATGACAAGGCCCACAACCGGATAATATCAGCTCGATTTTTCGAGTTTTTAATCAAAACCGTTGGAAATAGTTGTGGAGTGTTGGAATGGCATACCACGTTGAATTCGTTACAAAATTTGGAATGGCATACCTCGTTGAATTCGTTAAAAAAAAACATGACCCCCACCCTTATGACAAGGCTCAAATCCAAAAAAAATCAACTGGATTTTTCATGTTTTTAATCAAAACCCTTGGAAATAGTGGTCGGATGTTGGAATGGAATACCCAGTTTAATTCATTACAAAATTTCGAACAAAGTGTCATTTTGTGACGCTGCGCGCACAAAAACAAGACATAAATAAATAAAAAGACTAAACAAAGGTAAACGAAAGGAGCGTTTAATTTAGATTCAAATTAAGAACGGCGCGCGCAAACGATCGCGCGCGTAGGGGCACACTAGACCGAGAGAGATGGTCACACTTAGACCGGCAAATCCCACAGGCGACGGGCACACTAGATCTCGCCGAGCCCTATATAAGACGGACCACGGGCCATAGAAAGGCACTTAGCAGCCAACCGTCTAAGGGTACAGACGTCTGATTTCAGGATCACACCTCCTTACGGCACGGTTCACCGGCCGAAATCTCTCTCTTGCGGCTGACCTCAGGGTCCCCAAGGAACATTCTCTCTCTCTCTTGTGGCTGACCTCAGGGTCCCCAAGGAACATTCTCTCTCTCTTGTGGCTGTTCTCAGGGTCCCCAAGCAACTCACTCGCTCTCTTGCGGCTGACCTCAGGGTCCCCAAGCAACTCTCTCGCTCTCTTGCGGCTGACCTCAGGGTCCCCAAGCAACTCACTCTCTCTTGCGGCTGACCTCCGGGTCCCCAAGCAACATTCTCTCTCTTGTGGCTGACTTCAGGGTCCCCAAGCAACATTCTCTCTCTCTCTTGCGGCTGACCTCAGGGTGCCCAAGCAACATTCTCTCTCTCTTGCGGCTGACCTCAGGGTCCCCAAGCAACATTCTCTCTCTTGCGGCTGACCTCAGGGTCCCCAAGCAACATTCTCTCTCTTGCGGTTGACTTTCGGGTCCCCAAGCACCAAAAAACTCTCTCTCGCTCGTGGCTGACTTCAAGGTCCCCAAGCACCCCATTCTCATTTTAGGCTCACTACGTGGCAGCTCACCCCGGGGACTATTCTCCCGCAGCCGAGATCCCGTGCTGTTCCTCTCGAGCAGCTGGACGGCGCCCGATACCAGGTATTCTAAGCGGACGAAGGAAGCAAAGGCAGCAAAGGTGGCACCCCGCCAACCCGGAGAATTCGTTAGTTGTTAATCAAATGTCAAGATACTTACTGAAATAAAACCTAGTTCTAATCATTTACTAAGTAATTCCCCACGACTTCTACTCTGGGCTGGGTCGGAACTCTCTTTCAGCAACCACGCCTGATACAAACAAATTCTTGTGACGAACCCTGGCCATCCCTGAGCCACCCGACAATGACAAACCGTCACAGTGGCGCCCGAACAGGTTAAAGTGGTTGCAGGAGATAAACCGACACCAGCGGAGTAATGTCGAGCTGGGTATATCTGGCACCAAAGAGCGAACTAACGAAATACACGGAAGAGTTCGGATTAGAAACGGCAGAAAGAAGTGAGGATTTAAGACGTTTGTTGGCAGCGTTCACAAAGAAAACAGATCATACAGAAACGGTCAGACAAAGACTCGCAGAACTGTCGGAAAAATATAAGAGAGAAAAAGCCCGGCGAAAGAAACAATTCCGGCGATCGTGGTAACCAGGGAAAAGGAGGAGATAATGGACATCAAAGGAGCAAGTCTAGGGGACGAAACGTAAGGAAAGTTAGAAATAAAAATGGAAATGGAAGTCATAGACCGGGTACGTGGATGGGGCATCCGGTACCAAGGAACAACAAACCCACTGGAGTTCCTAAGCAAAATGGAACAGTGGGCAGGCGGATACGGAATACAGAAGGACCAGCTGATACAGACGACGCCATTCGTCCTGGAGGGGATCGCGAGTGATTGGTGGAACACCACGCCGAGCAGGATCGTAACATGGACGCAACTCAGAACAGAACTGCTGGAATACTTTTTACCACCAAGGTATGAGGAACAGTTGGAGAATCAGATTGCACAGATGAAGCAGAGAGAAACGGAGCCCGTAAGAGAATACGCAATGGGACTAAGAAAACTGATGCAATTCACGAAACTCTCAGAAGAGGCCAAACTGGACCGAGTATACAAAAACAGCAGGAGCACGATAAAGCTGTACGCTAGGAGGGCAGGATTCAACTCGTTGACAGAGTTCCGCAAACTAGCGGAGGAAGTAGAAGAAATAGAGGCAGAGGACCGGACACAGGCAAGCCAACCTGCACAGCAGCAACCGGAGATATGCTGCGGAGGAACCGGACATGCGGCAAACACGTGCAGCTGGATCTGTGGAAGAAACGGTACGAGAACCAAGGAGTGCTGCAGGAGACCTGAGCAGTTGAAGCTGGCAGCTCAGGCGGCAATAAAGGAGCCAGCAGCAGGGGAACAGCTGTGTTCCGACGGGTTCCAAGTAGTAGCCCGGATAAGGGTCGGAAACAAGACAACGAAAGGAACCGTGGACACAGGAGCATCAAGAAGCGCGATAAGCAGAAGCAAATATCAAGATCTGAAGCAACAATGGCCAACGGAGCAACGCAGAAGGCGATAGGAGAATTCGCGGCAGAAATCCAATTTGGAGAGCGTTCAGGGTAATATTCATGATACTAACAGAAGTGGCAGGAGGAATACTGTTAGGAATGGACTTTCTAGCCGGGGCCCGCAGCACGCTGAGGTGTGGAGGCTTGGAGCTAGAGATAAGAGCAGCCGGAGACAAAGTGGACCAACCGGAGACAAAAACGAATACCAGGGACTTAGGCGTAGTCCAGAATGGAAAGGGAAAATGGAATGAGGTAGCAGACGCCTTACCCAAGCAGCACAGGACGAGTTGAAAGCAATAGAGGTTTCGGACAACTGGATTAAGGAGAAGTAGAAGGGTTCACAGCAGAAAAAATCAAGGAAGACGCGGATGAAAGTGGCAGTAAAAGACCCGAACACACGGAAAACAAAGAGGATTTACATTGAAGACACTAAGCCGTACGAAGGAACAAATACAATACAATACAAATACGCACGAAAGCGGACGGCACCGGCGAAGAGGAGGGGCAACATGAAGACTTCGGCACCGCAAACAACCAGTAACCAAACCATAAGTGCTGTAGCCAAAATCGTCCAGGATAGCCGAGCAGCCGAGACAACGGACCGGATATACTAAAGCTCCATGAGGAGGAGCACAACGACGAAGGATGGACACTATCAGAAGGAGCGGTAATATCAAGAACGGCAAGAGACAGTATCAAGGAAAAGCTAGCAGGAAAAAGAATTGGAAGGCAGCGCCGATGGCTAATAAAGGATGGAGAGACAACCTGGCGAGTGGTGTCGAACAGGGGAAACTACGTCACGATTCAATACCACTAAAATCCATAACGGAGGGGAGTGTGACGCTGCGCGCACAAAAACAAGACATAAATAAATAAAAAGACTAAAAAAAGTTAAACGAAAGGAGCGTTTAATTCAGATTCAAATTAAGAACGCGCGCGCGCAACCGATCGCGCGCGTAGGGTCACACGAGACCGAGAGAGATGGTCACACTTAGATGGTCCCACAGGCGACGGACACACTAGATCTCGCCGAGCCCTATATAAGACGGACCACGGGCCATAGAAAGGCACTTAGCAGCCAACCGTCTAAGGGTACAGAGGCAACTCCCCAGTGGTGGTAAGCAGAGAAGTCATTTTTTGGTGGACTAGATCATTCGATCCAAGTCCGCTTATACATTGTAGTTAGCTCCCGTAATACTTCCTCCTCCCCCTAACCTTCTCGGCTTGTCGGTTCGAAGGTATCACTAGGAGACGTCTGATTTCAGGATCACACCTCCTTACGGCGCGGTTCACCGGCCGAACTCTCTCTCTTGCGGCTTACTTCAGGGTCCCCAAGCAACATTCTCGCTCTCTTGCGGCTGACCTCAGGGTCCCCAAGCAACTCACTCTCTCTCTTGCGGCTGACCTCAGGGTCCCCAAGCAACTCACTCTCTCTCTTGCGGCTGACCTCCGGGTCCCCAAGCAACATTCTCTCTCTCTTGTGGCTGACTTCAGGGTCCCCAAGCAACATTCTCTCTCTCTTGCGGCTGACCTCAGGGTCACCAAGCAACATTCTCTCTCTCTTGTGGCTGACCTCAGGGTCCCCATGCAACATTCTCTCTCTTGCGGCTAACGTCAGGGTCCCCAAGCAACATTCTCTCTCTTGCGGTTGACTTTCGGGTCCCCAAGCACCAAAAACTCTCTCTCGCTCGTGGCTGACTTCAGGGTCCCCAAGCACCCCATTCTCATTTCAGGCTCGCTACGTGGCAGCCCACCCCGGGGACTATTCTCCCGCAGCCGAGATCCCGTGCTGTTCCTCTCGAGCAGCTGAACGGCGCCCGATACCAGGTATTCTAAGCGGACGAAGGAAGCAAAGGCAGCAAAGGTTGCACCCCGCCAACTCGGAGAATTCGTTTGTTGTTAATCAAATGTCAAGATACTTACTGAAATAAAACCTAGTTCTAATCAATTACTAAGTAATTCCCCACGACTTCTACTCTGGGCTGGGTCGGAACTCTCTTTCAGCAACCAAGCCTGACACAAACAAATTCTTGTGACGAACCCTGGCCATCCCTGAGCCACCCGACAATGACAAACCGTCACAATTTACAGAAAAAAAACTCATTTGAAAAATTTTTTCGAAAAAAATCATGACCCCCACCCATATGACAAAGCCAAAATCCGAAAAAAACACATCGATTTTTCGGTTTTTTAATCAAAACCGTGGGAAATAGTGGTCGAATGTTGGAATGGCATACCTCGTTGGATTCGTTACAAAATTTTCAACATAGTATCATTTACAGAATAAAAAAATCATTTAAAAAATATTTTCGAAAAGAAATCATGTCCCCCACCCCATTATGTCAAGGCCAAGATCCGGATAATATCAGCTCGATTTTTCGGTTTTTTAATCAAAACCCTGGGAAATAGTGGTCGAATGTTGGAATGGCATACCTCGTTACAAAATTTCCAACAAAGTGTCATTTACAGAAAAAAAATTTAATGAAAAATTTTTTCGAAAAAAAAACATGACCCTCACTCTTATGACAAGGCTCAAATCCGAAGAAAATCACCTCGATTTTTCAGGTTTTTAATCAAAACCCTGGGAAATAGTGGTCAGATGTTGGAATGGCATACCTAGTTGAATTCGTTACAAAATTTCCAACAAAGTGTCATTTAAAGAAAAAAAAATCGTTTGAAAAATTTTTTCCAAAAATAACCATGACCCCCACTCTTATGACAAATCTAAAGAAAATCACCTCGATTTTTCATGACCCCCACCCTTATGACAAGGGTCAAATCCAAAGAAAATCACCACGATTTTTCAGGTTTTTAATCAAAACCCTGGGAAATAGTGGTCGACAAAAAAATAATGTCCCCCACCCCATTATGACAAGGTCCAGATCCGGATAATATCAGCTCGATTTTTCGGTTTTTTAATCAAAACCCTGGGAAATAGTGGTCGAATGTTGGAATGGCATATAGTGGTCGAATGTTGGAATGGCATACCTTGTTAAATTCGTTACAAAATTTCCAACAAAGTGTCATTTACAGAAAAACAAATTGAATGAAAAATTTTTTCGATAAAAAAACATGACCCCCACCCTTATGACAAGGCTCAAATCCATAGAAAATCACCTCGA
Source organism: Drosophila rhopaloa (assembly GCF_018152115.1). NCBI lineage: Eukaryota > Metazoa > Arthropoda > Insecta > Diptera > Drosophilidae > Drosophila > Drosophila rhopaloa. The sequence goes on from NW_025335048.1 coordinate 339,510, forward strand.
TTTTTCATATTTTTAATCAAAACTCTGGGAAATAGTGGTCGGATGTTGGAATGGCATACCTAGTTTAGTTCGTTTACAGCATTTCCAACAGTCTCATTTACAGAAAAAAAAACATTTTAAAAATTTTTTTGAAAAAAAAAGACCCCATCCCTTATGACCAAGCCAAAATCCAAACAAAATCACCTCAATTTTTCATATTTTTAATCAAAACCCTGGGAAATATTGGTCGGATGTTGGAATGGCATACCTCGTTGAATTCATTACGAAATTTCCAACAAAGTGTCATTTACAGAAAAAAACATCATTTGAAAAATTTTTTCGAAAAAAAACATGACCCTCACCCTTATGAAAAGGCTCAAATCCGAAGAAAATCACCTCGATTTTTTCAGGTTTTTAACAAAACCCTGGGAAATAGTGGTCGACAAAAAAATAATGTCCCCCACCCCATTATGACAAGGTCCAGATCCGGATAATATCAGCTCGATTTTTCGGTTTTTTAATCAAAACCCTGGGAAATAGTGGTCGAATGTTGGAATGGCATACCTAGTTTAATTCGTTAAAGAATTTCCAACAGTCTCATTTACAGAAAAAAAAACATTTTAAAAATTTTTTCAAAAAAAAAAGACCCCATCCCTTATGACAAAGCCAAAATCCAAACAAAATTACATCAATTTTTCATATTTTTAATCAAAACCCTGGGAAATAGTGGTCGGATGTTTGAATAGCATACTTATTTAAATTCGTTACAAAATTTCCAACAAAGTGTCATTTACAGAAAAAAAATCATTTGAAAAATTTTTTTGATAAAAAAACATAACTCCCACCCTTATGACAAGGCTCAAATCCAAAGAAAATCACCTCGATTTTTCAGGTTTTTAATCAAAACCCTGGAAAATAGTGGTCGGATGTTGGAATGGCATACCTATTTAAATTCGTTACAAAATTTCCAACAAAGTGTCATTTACAGAAAAAAAATCATTTGCAAAATTTTTTCGATAAAAAAAATAACTGCCACCCTTATGACAAGGCTCAAATCCAAAGAAAATCACCTCGATTTTTCATGTTTTTAATCAAAACCCTGGGAAATAGTGGTCGGATGTTGGAATGGCATACCTCATTGAAACGTAACAAAATTTCCAACAGATTGTCATTTACAGAAAAAAAAATCATTTTCTCGAAAAAAATGACCCCATCCCTTATGACAAAGCCAAAATCCAAGGAAAATCACCTCGATTTTTCGGTTTTTTAATCAAAACCCTGAAAAATAGTGGTCGTATGTTGGAATGGCATACCTAGTTAAATTCGTAACAAAATTTCCAACAAAGTGTCATTTACAGAAAAAGAAAATTAAATGAAAAACCCTGTGAAATAGTGGTCGAATGATTGGAATGGCATACCTATGTTGAATTCGTTTGAAAATTTTTTTCGATAAAAAAAACATTACTCCCACCCTTATGACACGGCTCAAATCCAAAGAAAATCACCTCGATTTTTCAGGTTTTTAATCAAAACCCTGGAAAATAGTGGTCGGATGTTGGAATGGCATACCTATTTAAATTCGTTACAAAATTTTCAACACAGTGTCATTTACAGAAAAAAAAATCATTTGCAAAATTTTTTCGATAGATAAAGATAACTCCCACCCTTATGACAAGGCTCAAATCCAAAGAAAATCACCTCGATTTTTCAGGTTTTTAATCAAAACCCTGGGAAATAGTGGTCGGATGTTGGAATGGCATACCTCATTGAATTCGTTACAAAATTTCCAACAGATTGTCATTTACGAAAAAAAAAAAAAATCATTTGTAAAATTTTTTCGAAAAAAAAAATGACCTTATCCCTTATGACAAAGCCAAAATGTTGGAATGGCATACCTAGTTAAATTCGTTGCAAATATTCAACAACGTGTCATTTACAGAAAAAAAATCAAATGAAAAATTTTTTCGTTAAAAAAACATGACCCCCACCCTTATGACAAGGCTCAAATCCACAGAAAATCACCTCGATTTTTCATATTTTTAATCAAAACCCTGGGAAATATTGGTCGGATGTTGGAATGGCATACCTCGTTGAATTCATTACGAAATTTCCAACAAAGTGTCATTTACAGAAAAAAACATCATTTGAAAAATTTTTTCGAAAAAAAACATGACCCTCACCCTTATGAAAGGGCTCAAATCCGAAGAAAATCACCTCGATTTTTTCAGGTTTTTAACAAAACCCTGGGAAATAGTGGTCGACAAAAAAATAATGTCCCCCACCCCATTATGACAAGGTCCAGATCCGGATAATATCAGCTCGATTTTTCGGTTTTTTAATCAAAACCCTGGGAAATAGTGGTCGAATGTTGGAATGGCATACCTAGTTTAATTCGTTAAAGAATTTCCAACAGTCTCATTTACAGAAAAAAAAACATTTTAAAAATTTTTTCGAAAAAAAAAAGACCCCATCCCTTATGACAAAGCCAAAATCCAAACAAAATTACATCAATTTTTCATATTTTTAATCAAAACCCTGGGAAATAGTGGTCGGATGTTTGAATAGCATACTTATTTAAATTCGTTACAAAATTTCCAACAAAGTGTCATTTACAGAAAAATAATAAAAGTCATTTACAGAAAAAAATCATTTGAAAAATTTTTTTCGATAAAAAACATAACTCCCACCCTTATGACAAGGCTCAAATCCAAAGAAAATCACCTCGATTTTTCAGGTTTTTAATCAAAACCCTGGAAAATAGTGGTCGGATGTTGGAATGGCATACCTATTTAAATTCGTTACAAAATTTCCAACAAAGTGTCATTTACAGAAAAAAAAATCATTTGCAAAATTTTTTGACCTTATGACAAGGCTCAAATCCACAGAAAATCACCTCGATTTTTCATGTTTTTAATCAAAACCCTGGGAAATAGTGGTCGGATGTTGGAATGGCATACCTCATTGAATTCGTTACAAAATTTCCAACAGATTGTCATTTACAGAAAAAAAAATTTTTTCGAAAAAAAAAATGACCCCATCCCATTATGACAAAGCCAAAATCCGAAGATAAAATCACCTCGATTTTTCGGTTTTTTAATCAAAACCCTGGGAAATAGTGGTCGTATGTTGGAATGGCATACCTAGTTAAATTCGTTACAAAATTTCCAACAAAGTGTCATTTACAAAAAAAGAAAATCAAATGAAAAATTTTTTCGATAAAAAAACATGACCCCCACCCTTATGACAAGGCTCAAATCCACAGAAAATCACCTCGATTTTTCATATTTTTAATCAAAACCCTGGGAAATAGTGGTCGGATGTTGGAATGGCATACCTAGTTTAATTCGTTACAGAATTTCCAACAGTCTCATTTACAGAAAAAAAAATCATTTGAAAAATTTTTTCGAAAAAAAACATGACCCCCACCCTTATGACAAAGCCAAAATCCGAAGAAAATCACCCTCGATTTTTCAGGTTTTTTAATCAAAACCCTGGGAAATAGTGGTCGAATGTTGGAATGGCATACCTAGTTGAATTCGTTACAAAATTTCCAACAAAGTGTCATTTACAGAAAAAAAAATCATTTGAAAAATTTTTTCGAAAAAAAACATGACCCCCACCCTTATGACAAGGCTCAAATCCGAAGAAAATCACCTCGATTTTTCAGGTTTTTAATCAAAACCCTGGGAAATAGTGGTCGTATGTTGGAATGGCATACCTAGTTGAATTCGTTACAAAATTTCCAACAAAGTGTCATTTACAGAAAAAAATCATTTGTAAAAATTTTTCGAAAAAAAAACATGACCCCCACCCTTATGACAAGGCCCAAATCCGAAGAAAATCACCTCGATTTTTCGGTTTTTTAATCAAAACCCTGGGAAATAGTGGTCGAATGTTGGAATGGCATACCTCGTTGAATTCATTACAAAATTTCCAACAAAGTGTCATTTACAGAAAAAAAAACTTTTGAAAAATTTTTTCGAAAAAAAACATGACCCCCACCCTTATGACAACAAAAATCGATTTAAAAAATATTTTTCAGATTTTTAATCAAAATTCCCTTAGGACAAAGGGCCAAAATGTTGGAATGGCATACCTAGTTAAATTCGTTGCAAATATTCAACAACGTGTCATTTACAGAAAAAAAAATCAAATGAAAAATTTGTTCGTTAAAAAAACATGACCCCCACCCTTATGACAAGGCTCAAATCCACAAAAAATCACCTCGATTTTTCATATTTTTAATCAAAACCCTGGGAAATATTGGTCGGATATTGGAATGGCATACCTCGTTGAATTCATTACAAAATTTCCAACAAAGTATCATTTACAGAAAAAAAAATCATTTGAAAAATTTTTTCGAAAAAAAACATGACCCTCACCCTTATGAAAAGGCTCAAATCCGAAAAATATCACCTCGATTTTTTCAGGTTTTTAACAAAACCCTGGGAAATAGTGGTCGACAAAAAATAATGTCCCCCACCCCATTATGACAAGGTCCAGATCCGGATAATATCAGCTTAATTTTTCGGTTTTTTATTCAAAACCCTGGGAAATAGTGGTCGAATGTTGGAAAGGCATACCTCTTTGAATTCATTACAAAATTTCCAACAAAGTGTCATTTACAGAAAAAAAAATCATTTGAAAAATTTTTTCGAAAAAAAAACATGACCCCCACCCTTATGACAATGCTAAAATCCGAAGAAAATCACCTCGATTTTTCAGGTTTTTAATCAAAACCAAAGAAAATCACTTCGATTTTTCAGGTTTTTAATCAAAACCCTGGGAAATAGTGGTCGAATGTTGGAATGGCATACCTCATTGAATTCGTTACAAAATTTCCAACAGATTGTCATTTACAGAAAAAAAAATCGTTTGTAAAATTTTTTTCGAAAAAAAATGACCCCATCCCTTATGACAAAGCCAAAATCCGAGGAAAATCACCTCGATTTTACGGTTTTTTAATCAACACCCTGGGAAATAGTGGTCGTATGTTGGAATGGCATACCTAGTTAAATTCGTTACAAAATTTCCAAAAGATTGTCATTTACAGAAAAAAAAATCATTTGTAAAAATTTTTCGAAAAAAAAAATGACCCTTATGACAAGGCCAAAATCCGAAGAAAATCACCTCGATTTTTCGGTTTTTTAATCAAAACCCTGGGAAATAGTGGTCGAATGTTGGAATGGCATACCTCGTTTAATTCGTTACAGAATTTCCAACAGTCTCATTTACAGAAAAAATAACATTTAAAAAATTTTTCGAAAAAAAAATGACTCTATCCCTTATGAAAAAGCAAAATCCAAGGAAAATCACCTCGATTTTTCGGTTTTTTAATCAAAACCCTGAAAAATAGTAGTCGTATGTTGGAATGGCATACCTAGTTTAATTCGTTACAGAATTTCCAACAGTCTCATTTACAGAAAAAATAACATTTAAAAAATTTTTTCGAAAAAAAAATGACTCTATCCCTTATGACAAAGCCAAAATCCGAAGAAAAACACCTCGATTTTTCGGTTTTTTAATCAAAACCCTGGGAAATAGTGTTCGAATGTTGGAATGGCATACCTCGTTGAATTTGTTACAAAATTACGAACAAAGTGTCGTATAAAAATTCATGACTCCCACCCTTACGACAAAAAAAATCATTTGTAAAATTTTTTCGAAAAACAAAATGACCCCATCCCTTATGACAAAGCCAAAATGTTGGAATGGCATACCTAGTTAAATTCGTTACAAAATATTCAACAACGTGTCATTTACAGAAAAAAAAATCAAATGAAAACTTTTTTCGATAAAAAAACATGACCCCCACCCTTATGACAAGGCTCAAATCCACAGAAAATCACCTCGATTTTTCATATTTTTAATCAAAACCCTGGGAAATATTGGTCGGGTGTTGGAATGGCATACCTCGTTGAATTCATTACAAAATTTCCAACAAAGTGTCATTTACAGAAAAAAAATCATTTGAAAAATTTGTTCGAAATAAAAAACATGACCCTCACCCTTATGAAAAGGCTTAAACCCGAAGAAAATCACCTCGATTTTTTCAGGTTTTTAACAAAACCCTGGGAAATAGTGGTCGACAAAAAAATAATGCCCCCCACTCCATTATGACAAGGTCCAGATCCGGATAATATCAGCTCGATTTTTCGGTTTTCGTTGAATTCATTACAAAATTTCCAACAAAGTGTCATTTACAGAAAAAAAAATCATTTGAAAAATTTTTTCGAAAAAAAACATGACCCCCACCCTTATGACAATGCTAAAATCCGAAGAAAATCACCTCGATTTTTCAGGTTTTTAATCAAAACCAAAGAAAATCACTTCGATTTTTCAGGTTTTTAATCAAAACCCTGGGAAATAGCGGTCGAATGTTGGAATGGCATACCTCATTGAATTCGTTACAAAATTTCCAACAGATTGTCATTTACAGAAAAAAAAATCATTTTAAAAATTTTTCGAAAAAAAATGCACCCTTATACCCAAAATCCGAAGAAAAACACCTCGATTTTTCGGTTTTTTAATCAAAACCCTGGGAAATAGTGGTCGAATGTTGGAATGGCATACCTCGTTTAATTCGTTACAGAATTTCCAACAGTCTCATTTACAGAAAAAATAACATTTAAAAAATTTTTCGAAAAAAAAATGACTCTATCCCTTATGAAAAAGCAAAATCCAAGGAAAATCACCTTATGACAAGGCTCAAATCCAAAGAAAATCACCTCGATTTTTCATGTTTTGATCAAAACCCTGGGAAATAGTGGTCGGATGTTGGAATGGCATACCTCATTGAATTCGTAACAAAATTTCCAACAGATTGTCATTTACAGAAAAAAAATCATTTGTAAAAATTTTTCGAAAAAAAAAATGACTCTATCCCAAAATCCGAAGAAAAACACCTCGATTTTTCGGTTTTTTAATCAAAACCCTGGGAAATAGTGGTCGAATGTTGGAATGGCATACCTCGTTGAATTTGTTACAAAATTACGAACAAAGTGTCGTATAAAAATTCATGACTCCCACCCTTACGACAAAAAAAATCATTTGTAAAATTTTTTCGAAAAACAAAATGACCCCATCCCTTATGACAAAGCCAAAATGTTGGAATGGCATACCTAGTTAAATTCGTTACAAAATATTCAACAACGTGTCATTTACAGAAAAAAAAATCAAATGAAAACTTTTTTCAATAAAAAAACATGACCCCCACCCTTATGACAAGGCTCAAATCCACAGAAAATCACCTCGATTTTTCATATTTTTAATCAAAACCCTGGGAAATATTGGTCGGGTGTTGGAATGGCATACCTCGTTGAATTCATTACAAAATTTCCAACAAAGTGTCATTTACAGAAAAAAAATCATTTGAAAAATTTGTTCGAAAAAAAAACATGACCCTCACCCTTATGAAAAGGCTCAAACCCGAAGAAAATCACCTCGATTTTTTCAGGTTTTTAACAAAACCCTGGGAAATAGTGGTCGACAAAAAAATAATGCCCCCCACTCCATTATGACAAGGTCCAGATCCGGATAATATCAGCTCGATTTTTCGGTTTTTTAATCAAAACCCTGGGAAATAGTGGTCGAATGTTGGAATGGCATACCTCGTTGAATTCATTACAAAATTTCCAACAAAGTGTCATTTACAGAAAAAAAAAATCATTTGAAAATTTTTTTCGAAAAAAAGACATGACCCCCACCCTTATGACAAAGCTAAAATCCGAAGAAAATCACCTCGATATTTCAGGTTTTTAATCAAAACCCTGGAAAATAGTGGTTGGATGTTGGAATGGCAACCAATTTAAATTCGTTACAAAATTTCCAACAAAGTGTCATTTACAGAACAAAAATCATTTGAAAAATTTTTTTCGATAAAAAGAAACATAACTCCCACCCTTATGACAACGCTCAAAATCCAAAGAAAATCACCTCGATTTTTTATGTTTTTAATCAAAACCCTGGGAAATAGTGGTCGGATGTTGGAATGGCATACCTCATTGAATTCGTTACAAGATTTCAAAAAAATTGTCATTTACAGAAAAAAAAATCATTTGTAAAATTTTTTCGAAAAAAAATGACCCCATCCCTTATGACAAAGCCAAAATCCGAGGAAAATCAGCTCGATTTTTCGGTTTTTTAATCAAAACCCTGGGAAATAGTGGTCGAATGTTGGAATGGCATACCTAGTTAAATTCGTTGCAAAATTTCCAACAAAGTGTCATTTACAGAAAAAAAATCAATTGAAACATTTTTTCGATAAAAAAAAACATGACCCCCACCCTTATGACAAGGCTCAAATCCACAGAAAATCACCTCGATTTTACATATTTTTAATCAAAACCCTGGGAAATAGTGGTCGGATGTTGGAATGGCATACCTCGTTGAATTCATTACAAAATTTCCAACAAAGTGTCATTTACAGAAAAAAAAATTAATTGAAAAATTTTTTCGAAAAAAAAACATGACCCTTACCCTCATGACAAGGCTTAAATCCGAAGAAAATCACCTCGATTTTTCAGGTTTTTAATCAAAACCCATGGAAATAGTGGTCAGATGTTGGAATGGCATACCTAGTTGAATTCGTTACAAAATTTCCAACAAAGTGTCATTTAAAGAAAAAAAATCATTTGAAAAATTTTTTCGATAAAAAAAACATGACCCCCACCCTTATGACAAGGCTCAAATCCAAAGAAAATCACCTCGATTTTTCATATTTTTAATCAAAACCCTGGGAAATAGTGGTCGGATGTTGGAATGGCATACCTCGTTGAATTCGTTACAAAATTTCCAACAAAGTGTCATTTACAGAAAAAAAAATCATTTGAAAAATTTTTTCGATAAAAAAAACATGACCCCCACCCTTATGACAAGGCTCAAATCCGAAGAAAATCACCTCGATTTTTCAGGTTTTTAATCAAAACCCTGGGAAATAGTGGTCGGATGTTGGAATGGCATACCTAGTTGAATTCGTTACAAAATTTTCAACAAAGTGTCATTTACAGAAAACAAAAATCATTTGCAAAATTTTTTCGATAAAAAAGAAACATAACTCCCACCCTTATGACAACGCTCAAAATCCAAAGAAAATCACCTCGATTTTTCATGTTTTTAATCAAAACCCTGGAAAATAGTGGTCGGATGTTGGAATGGCATACCTAGTTGAATTCGTTACAAAATTTCCAACAAAGTGTCATTTACAGAAAAAAAAATCATTTGAAAAATTTTTTCGATAAAAAAAACATGACCCCCACCCTTATGACAAGGCTCAAATCCAAAGAAAATCACCTCGATTTTTCAGGTTTTTAATCAAAACCCTGGGAAATAGTGGTCGGATGTTGGAATGGCATACCTCGTTGAATTCGTTACAAAATTTCCAACAAAGTGTCATTTACAGAAAAAAAAATCATTTGAAAAATTTTTTCGAAAAAAAAAATGACTTACATGACCCCCAACCCTTTTATGACAAGGCTCAAATTCCAAAGAAAATCACCTCGATTTTTCAGGTTTTTAATCAAAACCCTGGGAAATAGTGGTCGGATGTTGGAATGGCATACCTAGTTGAATTCGTTACAAAATTTCCAACAAAGTGTCATTTACAGAAAAAAAAATCATTTGAAAATTTTTTCGATAAAAAAAACATGACCCCACCCTTATGACAAGGCTCAAATCCGAAGAAAATCACCTCGATTTTTCAGGTTTTTAATCAAAACCCTGGGAAATAGTGGTCGAATGTTGGAATGGCATACCTAGTTGAATTCGTTACAAAATTTCCAACAAAGTGTCATTTACAGAAAAAAAAAATCATTTAAAAAATTTTTTCGATAAAAAAACATGACCCCCACCCTTATGACAAGGCTCAAATCCAAAGAAAATCACCTCGATTTTTCAGGTTTTTAATCAAAACCCTGGGAAATAGTGGTCGGATGTTGGAATGGCATACCTAGTTGAATTCGTTACAAAATTTCCAACAAAGTGTCATTTACAGAAAAAAAAATCATTTGAAAAATTTTTTCGATAAAAAAACATGACCCCCACCCTTATGACAAGGCTCAAATCCAAAGAAAATCACCTCGATTTTTCAGGTTTTTAATCAAAACCCTGGGAAATAGTGGTCAGATGTTGGAATGGCATACCTAGTTGAATTCGTTACAAAATTTCCAACAAAGTGTCATTTACAGACGAAAAAAAAAATCATTTGAAAAATTTTTTCAAAAAAAAAACATGACCCCCACCCTTATGACAAGGCTCAAATCCAAAGAAAATCACCTCGATTTTTCATGTTTTTAATCAAAACCCTGGGAAATAGTGGTCGGATGTTGGAATGGCATACCTAGTTGAATTCGTTACAAAATTTCCAACAAAGTGTCATTTACAAAAAAAAATCATTTGAAAAATTTTTTCGAAAAAAAAACATGACACTTACCCTTATGACAAGGCTCAAATCCGAAGAAAATCACCTCGATTTTTCAGGTTTTTAATCAAAACCCTGGGAAATAGTGGTCGAATGTTGGAAGGGCATACCTAGTTGAATTCGTTTGAAAATTTTTTTCCACCAAAATGACATTTCAAGAAAAAAATCAATTAAAAATTTTTTTCGAAACAAAAAACATGACCTCCACCCTTATGGCAAAGCCAAAATCCATGACCCCCACATTTATGGAATGGCATACCTAGTTGAATTCGTTACGAAATTACAAAAAAAAATCATTCATAAAAAAAAAAAAAAAAAAAATCGAAAAAAAACATGACCCCCACCCTTATGACAAGGCTTAAATCCAAAGAAAATCACCTCGATTTTTCAGGTTTTTAACAAAACCTTGGGAAATAGTGGTCGAATGTTGGATTGGCATACCTCGTGGAATTCGTTACCAAATTTGCAACAAAGTGGCATTTCCAGAAAAAAAATATCAATTGAAAAATTTTTTCGAAAAAAAATGATGACCCCCACCCTTATGACAAGGCTCAAATTCAAAGAAAATCACCTCGATTTTTCCTGGGAAATAGTGGTCGGATGTTGGAATGGCATACCTCGTTGAATTCGTTACAAAATTTCCAACAAAGTGTCATTTACAGAAAAAAAAATCATTTGAAAAATTTTTTCGATAAAAAAAACCATGACCCTCACCCTTATGACAAGGCTCAAATCCGAAGAAAATCACCTCGATTTTTCAGGTTTTTAATCAAAACCCTGGGAAATAGTGGTCGGATGTTGGAATGGCATACCTAGTTGAATTCGTTACAAAATTTCCAACAAAGTGTCATTTACAGAAAAAAAAATCATTTGAAAAATTTTTTCGAAAAAAAAACATGACCCTCACCCTTATGACAAGGCTCAAATCCGAAGAAAATCACCTCGATTTTTTCAGGTTTTTAATCAAAACCCTGGAAAATAGTGGTCGGATGTTGGAATGGCATACCTATTTAAATTCGTTACAAAATTTCCAACAAAGTGTCATTTACAGAAAAAAAATCATTTGTAAAATTTTTTCGAAAAAAAATGACCCCATCCCTTATGACAAAGCCAAAATCCGAGGAAAATCACCTCGATTTTTCGGTTTTTTAAACAAAACCCTAGGAAATAGTGGTCGCATGTTGGAATGGCATACCTAGTTAAATTCGTTACAAAATTTCCAACAAAGTGTCATTTACAAAAAAGAAAATCAAATGAAAAATTTTTTCCATAAAAAAACATGATTATGACAAGGCTCAAATCCACAGAAAAACACCTCTATTTTTCGGATTTTTAATCAAAACCCTGGGAAATAGTGGTCGAATGTTGGAATGGCATACCTCGTTGAATTCGTTACAAAATTACGAACAAAGTGTCATTTAAACATGACTCACCTTATGACAAAAAAAATCATTTGAAAAATTTTTTCGAAAAAAAAAAACATGACCCCCACCCTTATGACAAGGCTCAAATCCAAAGAAAATCACCTCGATTTTTCAATTTTTAATCAAAACCCTGGGAAATATTGGTCGGATGTTGGAATGGCATACCTCGTTGAATTCGTTACAAAATTTCCAACAAAGTGTCATTTACAGAAAAAAAACATTTGAAAAATTTTTCGAAAAAAAAACATGACCCCCACCTTTATGACAAGGCTCAAATCCAAAGAAAATCACCTCGATTTTTTCAGGTTTTTAATCAAAACCCTGGGAAATAGTGGTCGATATTAAAACCTTATGAATTATAACAAAATTCACCAAATTTGTCATTTACAGAAAAAAAAATCATTTGAAAAATTTTTTCGATAAAAAATACATGACCCCCACCCTTATGACAAAGCTTAAATCCCGAAGAAAATCCCCTCGATTTTTCGGTTTTTTAATCAAAACCCTGGGAAATAGTGGTCGAATGTTGGAATGGCATACCTAGTTGAATTCGTTACAAAATTTCCAACAAAGTGTCATTTACAGAAAAAAAATCATTTGAAAAATTTTTTCGATAAAAAAAACATAACCCCACCCTTATGACAAGGCTCAAAATCCAAAGAAAATCACCTCGATTTTTCAGGTTTTTAATCAAAACCCTGGGAAATAGTGGTCGAATGTTGGAATGGCATACCTAGTTGAATTCGTTACAAAATTTCCAACAAAGTGTCATTTACAGAAAAAAAATCATTTGAAAAATTTTTTCGATAAAAAAAACATGACCCCCACCCTTATGACAAGGCTCAAATCCAAAGAAAATCACACTCGATTTTTCAGGTTTTTAATCAAAACCCTGGAAAATAGTGGTCGGATGTTGGAATGGCATAATTTCAGTTGATATTCTTTAAAACTAAATTTTTTCGAAAAAACATGACATGAAATGCAAATCAAACAAAATTCCAACCAAGTGTCATTTACAGAAAAAAAAAAATATTTGAAAAATTTTTTCGATAAAAAAAAACATGACCCCCACCCTTATGACAAGGCTCAAATCCAAAGAAAATCACCTCGATTTTTCAGTTTTTTAATCAAAACCCTGGGAAATAGTGGTCGAATGTTGGAATGGCATACCTAGTTGAATTCGTTACAAAATTTCCAACAAAGTGTCATTTACAGAAAAAAAAATCATTTGAAAAATTTTTTCGAAAAAAAACATGACCCCATCCCTTATGACAAGGCTCAAATCCGAAGAAAATCACCTCGATTTTTCAGGTTTTTAATCAAAACCCTGGGAAATAGTGGTCGGATGTTGGAATGGCATACCTTGTTGAATTTCCAACAAAGTGTCATTTACAGAAAAAAAATAATTTGAAAAAATTTTTCGATAAATAAAACATGACTCCCACCTTTATGACAAGGCTCAATTCCAAAGAAAATCATCTCAATTTTTCAGGTTTTTAATCAAAACCCTGGAAAATAGTGGTTGGATGTTAAAATGCACCTGATTTAAATTGTTAAAAAACCTTGAAATATTTCTAATGTTGGAATGGCATACCAATGTTAAATTCGTTACAAAATTTCCAACAAAGTGTCATTTACAAAAAAAAAATCATTTGAAAAATTTTTTCGATAAAAATAACATGACCCCCTCCCTTATGACAAGGCTCAATTCCAAAGAAAATCATCTCAATTTTTCAGGTTTTTAATCAAAACCCTGGAAAATAGTGGTCGGATGTTGGAATGGCATACCTATTTAAATTCGTTAAACAAATCATTTGAAAAATTTTTTCGAAAAAAAAAACATGACCCCCACCCTTATGACAATGCTCAAATCCAAACAAAATCACCTCAATTTGTCATTTACAGAAAAAAAAAATTTTAAAATTTTTTCGATAAAAAAAACATGACTCCCACCCTTATGACACGGCTCAAATCCGAAGAAAATCACCTCGATTTTTCAGGTTTTTAATCAAAACCCAGGGAAATAGTGGTCAGATGTTGGAATGGCATACCTAGTTGAATTCGTTACAAAATTTCCATTAAAGTGTCATTTAAAGAAAAAAGAAAAAATTTTGAAAAATTTTTTCGATAAAAATAACATTACCCCCTCCCTTATGACAAGGCTCAAATCCACAGAAAATCACCTCGATTTTTCATATTTTTAATCAAAACCCTGGGAAATAGTGGTCGGATGTTGGAATGGCATACCTAGTTTAATTCGTTACAGAATTTCCAACAGTCTCACGTACAGACAAAAAAACATTTTAAAAATTTGTTCGAAAAAAAAACATGACCCCCACCTATATGACAAAGCCAAAATCCGAAGAAAAACACCTCGATTTTTCGTTTTTTAATCAAAACCCTGGGAAATAGTGGTCGAATGTTGGAAGGGCATACCTCGTTGAATTCGTTACCAAATTTCCAACAAAGTGGCATTTCCAGAAAAAAATATAAATTGAAAAATTTTTTCGAAAAAAAATGATGACCCCCACCCTTATGACAAGGCTCAAATCCAAAGAAAATCACCTCGATTTTTCATGTTTTTAATCAAAACCCTGGGAAATAGTGGTCGGATGTTGGAATGATATACCTCGTTGAATTCGTTACAAAATTTTCAACAAAGTGTCATTTACAGAAAAAAAATCATTTAAAAAATTGTTTCGAAAAGAAATCATGTCCCCCACCCCATTATGACAAAGCCCAAATCTGGATAATATCAGCTCGATTTTTCGGTTTTTTAATCAAAACCCTGGGAAATAGTGGTCGAATGTTGGAATGGCATACCTCGTTGAATTCGTTGCAAAATTTCCAACAAAGTGTCATTTACAGAAAAAAAAATCATTTGAAAAATTTTTTCGATTAAAAAAACATGACCCCACCCTTATGACAAGGCCAAATCCGAGGAAAATCACCTCGATTTTTCGGTTTTTTAATCAAAACCCTGGGAAATAGTGGTCGTATTTTGGAATGGCATACCTAGTTAAATTCGTTGCAAAATTTCCAACAAAGTGTCATTTACAGAAAAAAAATAATTTGAAAAATTTTTTGCGAAAAAAAACATGACCCTCACCCTTATGACAAGGCTCAAATCCGAAGAAAATCACCTGGATATTTTAGGTTTTTAATCAAAACCCAGGAAAATAGTGGTCAGATGTTGGAATGGCATACCTAGTTGAATTCGTTACAAAATTTCCAACAAAGTGTCATTTAAAGAAAAAAAAATTATTTGAAAAATTTTTTCGATAAAAAAACATGACCCTCAATCTTCTGACAAGGCTCAAATCCACAGAAAATCACCTCGATTTTTCATATTTTTAATCAAAACCCTGGGAAATAGTGGTCGGATGTTGGAATGGCAAACCTAGTTTAATTCGTTACAGAATTTTCAACAGTCTCATTTACAGACAAAAAAAACATTTTAAAACTTTTTTCGAAAAAATAACATGACCCCCACCCTTATGACAAAGACAAAATCCGAAGAAAAACACCTCGATTTTTCGGTTTTTTAATCAAAACCATGTGAATTAGTGGTCGAATGTTGGAATGGCATACCTCGTTGAATTCGTTACAAAATTTCAAACAAAGTGTCATCTACAGAAAAAAAATCATTTTAAAAATTGGTTCGAAAAGAAATCATGTCCCCCACCCCATTATGACAAGGCCCAAATCCGGATAATATCAGCTCGATTTTTCGGTTTTTTAATCAAAACCCTGGGAAATAGTGGTCGAATGTTGGAATGGCATACCTCGTTAAATTCAATGCAAAATTTCCAACAAAGTGTCATTTACAGAAAACAAAAATCATTTGAAAAATTTGTTCGAAAAAAAACCATGACCCCCACCATTATGACAAGGCTCAAATCCGAAAAAAATCACCTTGATTTTTCGGTTTTTTAATCAAAACCCTGTGAAATAGTGGTCGAATGTTGGAATTCGTTGGATTCGTTACAAAATTTCCAACAAAGTGTCATTTACAGAAAAAAAAATGATTTGAAAATTTTTTTCGATAAGAAATCATGTAACCCACCCCATTATGACAAGGCCCAGATCAAAAATCATTTGAGAAATTTTTTGGAAAAAAACCATGACCCCACCCTTATGACAATGCTTAAATCCAAACAAAATCACCTCAATTTGTCATTTACAGAAAAAAAAATAATTTCAAAAATTTATTCGATAAAAAATACATGACCCCCACCCTTATGACAAAGCTAAAATCCGAACAAAATCACCTCGATTTTTCGGTTTTTTAATAAAAACCCTGTGAAATAGTGGTCGAATGTTGGAATGGCATACCTAGTTGAATTCGTTACAAAATTTCCAACAGTGTCATTTACAGAAAAAAAATCATTTCAAAATTTTTTTCGTTAAAAAAAACATAACTCCCACCCTTATGACAAGCCTCAAATCCAAAGAAAATCACCTCGATTTTTAGGTTTTTAATCAAAACCCTGGAAAATAGTGGACGGATGTTGGAATGGCAACCTATTTAAATTCGTTACAAAATTTCCAACAAAGTGTCATTTACAGAAAAAAAACCATTTGCAAAATTTTTTCGATAAAAAAAAACATAACTCTCACCCTTATGACAAGGCTCAAAATCCAAAGAAAATCACCTCGATTTTTCATGTTTTTAATCAAAACCCTGGGAAATAGTGGTCGGATGTTGGAATGGCATACCTCATTGAATTCGTTACAAAATTTCCAACAAATTGTCATTTACAGAAAAAAAATCATTTGTAAAATTTTTTCGAAAAAAAGGACCTCATCCCTTATGACAAAACCAAAATCCGAGGAAAATCAGCTCGATTTTTCGGTTTTTTAATCAAAACCCTGGGAAATAGTGGTCGAATGTTGGAATGGCATACCTAGTTAAATTCGATGCAAAATTTCCAACAAAGTGTCATTTACAAAAAAAAAATTATTGGAAAATTTTTTCGATAAAAAAAACATGACCCTCACCCTCATGACAAGGCTCAAATCCGAAGAAAATCACCTCGATTTTTCAGGTTTTTAATCAAAACCCAGGGAAATAGTGGTCAGATGTTGGAATGACATACCTAGTTGAATTCTATACAGAATTTCCAACAGTCAAAAAAAACATTTTAAAATTTTTTCGAAAATAAACATGACCCCCACCCATACCTCGTTGAATTCGTTAGCAAATGTCCAACAAATGTCCAAAGAGAAAAAAATCATTTGTAAAATTTTTACAAAAAAAAAAAATTCTTTAGAAAATTTTTCCAAAAAAACCATGACCCCCACCCTTATGACAAGGCTCAAATCTAATGAAAATCACCTCGATTTTTCGGTTTTTTAATCAAAACGAATGTTGGAATAATTCGTTACAAAATTTCCAACAAAGTTTCATTTACAGAAAAAAAAATTATTTGAAAAATTTTTTTGATAAAAAAAACATGACCCCCACCCCACTATGACAAGGCCCAGATCCGGATAATATCAGCTCGATTTTTCGGTTTTTTAATCAAAACCCTGGGGAATGGTGGTCGAATGTTGGAATGGCATACGTCTTTGAATTCGTTACAAAATTTCCGAACAAAGTGTCATTTACAGAAAAAAAATGATTTGAAAATTTTTTCGATAAGAAATCATGTAACCCACCCCATTATGACAAGGCCCAGATCAAAAATCAAATTTGAAAATATTTTGGAAAAAAACCATGACCCCTTTATGACAAGGCTCAAATCCAAAGATAATCACCTCGATTTTTCATTGTTTTTAATCAAAACCCTGGAAAATAGTGGTTGGATGTTAAAATGGCATACCTATTTAAAATTTAAAATGTCGTTTAAAAAAAAATCATTTGAAAAATTTTTTCGAAAAAAAAAACATGACCCCCACCCTTATGACACGGCTCAAATCCGAAGAAAATCACCTCGATTTTTCAGGTTTTTAATCAAAACCCAGGGAAATAGTGGTCAGATGTTGGAATGGCATACCTAGTTGAATTCGTTACAAAATTTCCACCAAAGTGTCATTTAAAGAAAAAAGAAAAAATTTTGAAAATTTTTTTCGATAAAAATAACATTACCCCCTCCCTTATGACAAGGCTCAAATCCACAGAAAATCACCTCGATTTTTCATATTTTTAATCAAAACCCTGGGAAATAGTGGTCGGATGTTGGAATGGCATACCTAGTTTAATTCGTTACAGAATTTCCAACAGTCTCACTTACAGACAAAAAAACATTTTAAAAATTTGTTCGAAAAAAAAAACATGACCCCCACCTATATGACAAAGCCAAAATCCGAAGAAAAACACCTCGATTTTTCGTTTTTTAATCAAAACCCTGGGAAATAGTGGTCGAA
Source organism: Drosophila rhopaloa (assembly GCF_018152115.1). NCBI lineage: Eukaryota > Metazoa > Arthropoda > Insecta > Diptera > Drosophilidae > Drosophila > Drosophila rhopaloa. The sequence goes on from NW_025335048.1 coordinate 357,699, forward strand.
TGTTGGAATGGCATACCTCGTTGAATTCGTTACCAAATTTCCAACAAAGTGGCATTTCCAGAAAAAAATATAAATTGAAAAATTTTTTCGAAAAAAAATGATGACCCCCACCCTTATGACAAGGCTCAAATCCAAAGAAAATCACCTCGATTTTTCATGTTTTTAATCAAAACCCTGGGAAATAGTGGTCGGATGTTGGAATGATATACCTCGTTGAATTCGTTACAAAATTTTCAACAAAGTGTCATTTACAGAAAAAAAATCATTTAAAAAATTGTTTCGAAAAGAAATCATGTCCCCCACCCGATTATGACAAAGCCCAAATCTGGATAATATCAGCTCGATTTTTCGGTTTTTTAATCAAAACCCTGGGAAATAGTGGTCGAATGTTGAAATGGCATACCTCGTTGAATTCAATACAAAATTTCCAACAAAGTGTCATTTACAGAAAACAAAAATCATTTGAAAAATGTTTTCGATTAAAAAAAAACATTGCCACATCCCTTATGACAAAGCCAAAATCCGAGGAAAATCACCTCGATTTTTCGGTTTTTTAATCAAAACCCTGGGAAATAGTGGTCGTATTTTGGAATGGCATACCTAGTTAAATTCGTTGCAAAATTTCCAACAAAGTGTCATTTACAGAAAAAAAAATAATTTGAAAAATTTTTGCGAAAAAAAACATGACCCTCACCCTTATGACAAGGGTCAAATCCGAAGAAAATCACCTGGATATTTTAGGTTTTTAATCAAAACCCAGGAAAATAGTGGTCAGATGTTGGAATGGCATACCTAGTTGAATTCGTTACAAAATTTCCAACAAAGTGTCATTTAAAGAAAAAAAAATTATTTGAAAAATTTTTTCGATAAAAAACATGACCCTCAACCTTCTGACAAGGCTCAAATCCACAGAAAATCACCTCGATTTTTCATATTTTTAATCAAAACCCTGGGAAATAGTGGTCGGATGTTGGAATGGCAAACCTAGTTTAATTCGTTACAGAATTTTCAACAGTCTCATTTACAGACAAAAAAAAACATTTTAAAACTTTTTTCGAAAAAATAACATGACCCCCACCCTTATGACAAAGACAAAATCCGAAGAAAAACACCTCGATTTTTCGGTTTTTTAATCAAAACCATGTGAAACAGTGGTCGAATGTTGGAATGGCATACCTCGTTGAATTCGTTACAAAATTTCAAACAAAGTGTCATCTACAGAAAAAAAATCATTTTAAAAATTGGTTCGAAAAGAAATCATGTCCCCCACCCCATTATGACAAGGCCCAAATCCGGATAATATCAGCTCGATTTTTCGGTTTTTTAATCAAAACCCTGGGAAATAGTGGTCGAATGTTGGAATGGCATACCTCGTTAAATTCAATGCAAAATTTCCAACAAAGTGTCATTTACAGAAAACAAAAATCATTTGAAAAATTTGTTCGAAAAAAAAACCATGACCCCCACCATTATGACAAGGCTCAAATCCGAAAAAAATCACCTTGATTTTTCGGTTTTTTAATCAAAACCCTGTGGTCGAATGTTGGAATTCGTTGGATTCGTTACAAAAATTCCAAAAAAGTGTCATTTACAGAAAAAAAATCATTTGAAAAATTTTTTCGATAAAAAAACATGACCCCCACCCCACTATGACAAGGCCCAGATCCGGATAATATCAGCTCGATTTTTCGGTTTTTTAATCAAAACCCTGGGGAATGGTGGTCGAATGTTGGAATGGCATACGTCTTTGAATTCGTTACAAAATTTCCAACAAAGTGTCATTTACAGAAAAAAAATGATTTGAAAATTTTTTTCGATAAGAAATCATGTAACCCACCCCATTATGACAAGGCCCAGATCAAAAATCATTTGAAAAATTTTTTGGAAAAAAAACCATGACCCCCACCCTTATGACAATGCTTAAATCCAAACAAAATCACCTCAATTTGTCATTTACAGAAAAAAAAATAATTTCAAAAATTTATTCGATAAAAAATACATGACCCCCACCCTTATGACAAAGCTAAAATCCGAACAAAATCACCTCGATTTTTCGGTTTTTTAATAAAAACCCTGTGAAATAGTGGTCGAATGTTGGAATGGCATACCTAGTTGAATTCGTTACAAAATTTCCAACAGTGTCATTTACAGAAAAAAAATCATTTCAAAAATTTTTTCGTTAAAAAAAACATAACTCCCACCCTTATGACAAGGCTCAAATCCAAAGAAAATCACCTCGATTTTTCAGGTTTTTAATCAAAACCCTGGAAAATAGTGGACGGATGTTGGAACGGCAACCTATTTAAATTCGTTACAAAATTTCCAACAAAGTGTCATTTACAGAAAAAAAAACATTTGCAAAATTTTTTCGATAAAAAAAAACATAACTCTCACCCTTATGTCAAGGCTCAAAATCCAAAGAATGAAAATCACCTCGATTTTTCGGTTTTTTAATCAAAACGAATGTTGGAATAATTCGTTACAAAATTTCCAACAAAGTTTCTTTCATTTACAGAAAAAAAATTATTGTAGTGTTATTGAATTACTCGAGGTCATACGTTGGTTATATTTTAATTTCTTCTATAACGCAACGATTTATTCCACTTAACTTTCATCACACTTACACTCCCTGGGGAGTGAACCCGACTATGATAGGACTAGCTAGTTTCGTCTGCACGTCACCTCAGACTCATCAGCTATGGAAGCAGAGCGTCAGAAACTCCCCAATGTTACGATCAGATAAGCTTTTTGGCAATTGTGAGTTGCCAAAGTTTATTGGTTTTAACATAGGTGGAGTTCTGTCGTTAAAGCTTCTATCAGTGTGTGAAAGTTTTCAGTGTTTTGTCTGTTGAAAAATCCCTCGGTTTTTTCGATATGCAGACTGGTAAATACAACAAATAGTTGAAGATTGTTTTTAATTGCTGAATTTAGGGCGAGTGGATCCCTTTTGTTTATGTTGGTTTTGTATCGACCTTGTAAACAATAATTGTAGTGTTATTGAATTACTCGAGGTCATACGTTGGTTATATTTTAATTTCTTCTATAACGCAACGATTTATTCCACTTAACTTTCATCACACTTACACTCCCTGGGGAGTGAACCCGACTATGATAGGACTAGCTAGTTTCGTCTGCACGTCACCTCAGACTCATCAGCTATCTACGGGGATGGAAGCAGATCGTCAGGAACTCCCCAATGTTACGATCAGATAAGCTTTTTGGCAATTGTGAGTTGCCAAAGTTTATTGGTTTTAACGTAGGTGGAGTTCTGTCGTTAAAGCTTCTATCAGTGTGTGAAAGTTTTCAGTGTTTTGTCTGTTGAAAAACCCCTCGGTTTTTCGATATGCAGACTGGTAAATACAACAAATAGTTGAAGATTGTTTTTAATTGCTGAATTTAGGGCGAGTGGATCCCTTTTGTTTATGTTGGTTTTGTATCGACCTTGTAAACAATAATTGTAGTGTTATTTGAATTACTCGAGGTCATACGTTGGTTATATTTTAATTTCTTCTATAACGCAACGATTTATTCCACTTAACTTTCATCACACTTACACTCCCTGGGGAGTGAACCCCTGAATATAGGACTAGCTAGTTTCGTCTGCACGTCACCTCAGACTCATCAACAAACATAAACAAAAGGGATCCACTCGCCCTAAATTCAGCAATTTAAAACAATCTTCAACTATTTGTTGTATTTACCAGTCTGCATATCGAAACAACCGAGGGGTTTTTCAACAGACAAAACACTGAAAACTTTCACACACTGATAGAAGCTTTAACGACAGAACTCCACCTATGTTAAAACCAATAAACTTTGGCAACTCACAATTGTCAAAAAGCTTATCTGATCGTAACATTGGGGAGTTTCTGACGCTCTGCTTCCATCCCCGTAGATAGCTGATGAGTCTGAGGTGACGTGCAGACGAAACTAGCTAGTCCTATCATAGTCGGGTTTACTCCCCAGGGAGTGTAAGTGTGATGAAAGTTAAGTGGAATAAATCGTTGCGTTATAGAAGAAATTAAAATATAACCAACGTATGACCTCGAGTAATTCAATAACACTACAATTATTGTTTACAAGGTCGATACAAAACCAACATAGAAAAAAAAATTATTTGAAAAATTTTTTCGATAAAAAAAACATGACCCCCACCCCACTATGACAAGGTCCAGATACGGATAATATCAGCTCGATTTTTCGGTTTTTTAATCAAAACCCTGGGGAATGGTGGTCGAATGTTGGAATGGCAAACGTCTTTGAATTCGTTACAAAATTTCCAACAAAGTGTCATTTACAGAAAAAAAAATGATTTGAAAATTTTTTTCGATAAGAAATCATGTAACCCACCCCATTATGACAAGGCCCAGATAAAAAATCATTGAAAAATTTTTTGGAAAAAAACCATGACCCCCACCATTATGACAAGGCTCAAATCCAAAGATAATCACCTCGATTTTTCATGTTTTTAATCAAACCCCTGGAAAATAGTGGTTGGATGTTAAAATGGCATACCTATTTAAATGCGTTAAAAAATCATTTGAATATTTTTTCCGAAAAAAAAACATGACCCCCACCCTTATGACAATGCTCAAATCCAAACAAAATCACCTCAATTTGTCATCTACAGAAAAAAAAAATAATTTCAAAAATTTATTCGATAAAAAATACATGACCCCCACCCTTATGACAAAGCTAAAATCCGAACAAAATCACCTCGATTTTTCGGTTTTTTAATAAAAACCCTGTGAAATAGTGGTCGAATATTGGAATGGCATACCTAGTTGAATTCGTTACAAAATTTCCAACAGTGTCATTTACAGAAAAAAAAATCATTTCAAAATTTTTTTTCGAAAAAAAAAACATTACTCCCACCCTTATGACAAGGCTCAATACCAAAGAAAATCACCTCGATTTTTCAGGTTTTTAATCAAAACCCTGGAAAATAGTGGACGGACGTTGGAATGGGATACCCAGTTGAATTCTCTGCAAAATTTCGAACAAAGTGTCATTTACAGAAAAAAAATCATTTGAAAAATTTTTTCGAAAAAAAACCATGATTTAATCCCTTATGACAAGGCTCAAATCTAAAGAAAATCACCACGATTTTTCGGTTTTTTAATCAAAACCCTGGGAAATAGTGGTCGAACGTTGGAACGGCATACCTCTTTGAATTCATTACAAAATATCCAACAAAGTGTCATTTACAAAAAAAAAAATCATTTCAAAATTTTTTTCGATAAAAAAAAACATAACTCTCACCCTTATGACAAGGCTCAAAATCCAAGAAAAACACCTCGATTTTTCAGGTTTTAATCAAAACCCTGGGAAATAGTGGTCGGATGTTGGAATGGGATACCCAGTTGAATTCTCTGCAAAATTTCGAACAAAGTGTCATTTACAGAAAAAAAATCATTTGAAAAATTTTTTCGAAAAAAAACCATGATTTAATCCCTTATGACAAGGCTCAAATCTAAAGAAAATCACCACGATTTTTCGGTTTTTTAATCAAAACCCTGGGAAATAGTGGTCGAACGTTGGAACGGCATACCTCTTTGAATTCATTACAAAATATCCAACAAAGTGACATTTACAGAAAAAAAAATCATTTCAAAATTTTTTTCGTTAAAAAAACATAACTCCCACCCTTATGACAAGGCTCAAAATCCAAAGAAAATCACCTCGATTTTTCATGTTTTTAATCAAAACCCTGGGAAATAGTGGTCGGATGTTGGAATGGCATACCTCATTGAATTCGTTACAAAATTTCCAACAAATTGTCATTTAAGAAAAAAAAATCATTTGTAAAATTTTTTCGAAAAAAAGGACCTCATCCCTTATGACAAAGCCAAAATTCGAGGAAAATCATCTCGATTTTTCGGTTTTTTAATCAAAACCCTGGGAAATAGTGGTCGAATGTTGGAATGGCATACCTAGTTAAATTCGTTGCAAAATTTCCAACAAAGTGTCATTTACAGAAAAAAAAATTATTGGAAAATTTTTTCGATAAAAAAAACATGACCCTCAACCTCATGACAAGGCTAAAATCCAAAGAAAATCACCTCGATTTTTCATGTTTTTAATAAAAACCCTGGGAAATAGTGGTCGGATGTTGGAATGGCATACCTAGTTTAATTCGTTACAAAATTTCCAACAAAGTGTCATTTACAAAAAAAAATGATTTGAAAACTTTTTTCGACAAGAAATCATGTCCCCCACCCCATTATGACAAGGCCCAGAACAAGATAATATCAGCTCGATTTTTCGGTTTTTTAATCAAAACCCTGGAAAATAGTGGTCGAATGTTGGAATGGAAGACCTCGTTGAATTCATTACAAAATTTACAAAAAAGTGTCATTTACAGAGAAAAAAATCATTCGAAAAATTTTTTCGAAAAAAAACATGACCCTCACTCTTATGACAAGGCTCAAATCCGAAGAAAATCACCTCGATTTTTCAGGTTTTTAATCAAAACCCTGGGAAATAGTGGTCAGATGTTGGAATGGCATACCTAGTTGAATTTGATACAAAATTTCCAACAAAGTGTCATTTAAAGAAAATAAAAATCATTTGACAAGGCTCAAATCCTAAAAAAAAACAGGATTTTTAATGTTTTTAATAAAAACCCTTGGAAATAGTGGTCGGATGTTGGAATGGAATACCTAGTTTAATTCATTTAAAAATTTCGAACAAAGTGTCATTTACAGAAAAAAAAATCATCTGAAAAATTTTTTCGAAAAAAAACCATGATATAATCAAAATCCTCGATTTTTCGGTTTTTTAATCAAAACCCTGGGAAATAGTGGTCGAATGTTTAAATGGCATACCTCGTTGGATTCGTTACAAAATTTTCAACAAAGTGTCATTTACAGAAAAAAAAATCATTTAAAAAATATTTTCGAAAAGAAATCATGTCCCCCACACCATTATGACAAAGCCAAAATCCGGATAATATCAGCTCGATTTTTCGGTTTTTTAATCAAAACCTAGTATACCTAGTCTAATTCGTTACAAAATTTCCAACAAAGTGTCATTTACAGAAAAAAAAATGGTTTGAAAAATGTTTTCGACAAGAAATCATGTACCCCACCCCATTATGACAAGGCCCACATCCGGATAATATCAGCTCGATTTTTCGGGTTTTTAATCAAAACCCTGCGAAATAGTTGTCGAGTGTTGGAATGGCATACCTCGTTGAATTCATTACAAAATTTCCAACAAAGTGTCATTTACAGAAAAATAATCATTCGAAAAATTTTTTTGAAAAAAAACATGACCCTCACTCTTATGACAAGGCACAAATCCGAAGAAAATCACCTCGATTTTTCATGTTTTTAATCAAAACCCTGGGAAATAGTGGTCGGATGTTGGAATGGCATACCTAGTTTAATTCGTTACAAAATTTCCAACAAAGTGTCATTTATAGAAAAAAAAATTGATTTGAAAACTTTTTTCGACAAGAAATTAAAAAAATTATTTGCAAAATTTTTTCGATAAAAAAAAACATAACTCTCACCCTTATGACAAGGCTCAAAATCCAAGAAAAACACCTCGATTTTTCAGGTTTTAATCAAAACCCTGGGAAATAGTGGTCGGATGTTGGAATGGGATACCCAGTTGAATTCTCTGCAAAATTTCGAACAAAGTGTCATTTACAGAAAAAAATCATTTGAAAAATTTTTTCGAAAAAAAACCATGATTTAATTCCTTATGACAAGGCTCAAATCTAAAGAAAATCACCACGATTTTTCGGTTTTTTAATCAAAACCCTGGGAAATAGTGGTCGAACGTTGGAATGGCATACCTCTTTGAGTTCATTACAAAATATCCAACAAAGTGTCATTTACAGAAAAAAAAATCATTTCAAAATTTTTTCGTTAAAAAAACATAACTCCCACCCTTATGACAAGGCTCAAATCCAAAGAAAATCACCTCGATTTTTTAGGTTTTTAATCAAAACCCTGGAAAATAGTGGTCGAATGTTGGAATGGCATACCTATTTAAATTCGTTACAAAATTTCCAACAAAGTGTCATTTACAGAAAAAAAACCATTTGCAAAATTTTTTTCGATAAAAAAAACATAACTCCCACCCTTATGACAAGGCTCAAAATCCAAAGAAAATCACCTCGATTTTTCAGGTTTTTAATCAAAACCCTGGAAAATAGTGGACGGATGTTGGAATGGCAACCTATTTAAATTCGTTACAAAATTTCCAACAAAGTGTCATTTACAGAAAAAAAACCATTTGCAAAATTTTTTCGATAAAAAAAACATAACTCTCACCCTTATGACAAGGCTCAAAATCCAAAGAAAATCACCTCGATTTTTCATGTTTTTAATCAAAACCCTGGAAAATAGTGGTCGGATGTTGGAATGGCATACCTCATTGAATTCGTTACAAAATTTCCAACAAATTGTCATTTAAGAAAAAAAAATCATTTGTAAAATTTTTTTCGAAAAAAAGGACCTCATCCCTTATGACAAAGCCAAAATTCGAGGAAAATCAGCTCGATTTTTCGGTTTTTTAATCAAAACCCTGGGAAATAGTGGTCGAATGTTAGAATGGCATACCTCGTTACATTTGTTACAAAATTTCGAACAAAGTGTCATTTACAGAAAAAAAAAATATTGGAAATTTTTTTCGATAAAAAAAATGCCCACCCCAAAAAGGCTAAAATCCATAGAAAATCACCTCGATTTTTCATGTTTTTAATAAAAACCCTGGGAAATAGTGGTCGGATGTTGGAATGGCATACCTAGTTGAATTTGATACAAAATTTCCAACAAAGTGTCATTTAAAAAAAATAAAAATCATTTGACAAGGCTCAAATCCTAACAAAAAAACAGGATTTTTAATGTTTTTAATAAAAACCCTTGGAAATAGTGGTCGGATGTTGGAATGGCATACCTAGTTTAATTCATTTAAAAATTTCGAACAAAGTGTCATTTACAGAAAAAACATATCATTTGAAAAACTTTTCGAAAAAAAAACATGACCCCCGCCCTTATGACAAGGCTCAAATCCGAAGAAAATCACATCGATTTTTCAGATTTTTAATCAAAACCCTGGGAAATAGTGGTCGGATGTTGGAATGGCATACCTAGTTGAATTCGTTGCAAAATTTCGAAAAAAGTGTCATTTACAGGAAAAAAAAATCATCTGAAAAATTTTTTTAAAAAAAAATCATGATATAATCCCTTATTTGACAATGCTCAAATCGAAAAGAAAATCACCTCGATTTTTCGGTTTTTTAATCAAAACCGTGGGAAATAGTTGTCGAATGTTGGAATGGCATACCTCGTTGGATTCGTTACAAAATTTTCAACAAAGTGTCATTTACAGAAAAAAAAATCATTTAAAAAATATTTTCGAAAAGAAATCATGTCCCCCACACCATTATGACAAAGCCAAAATCCGGATAATATCAGCTCGATTTTTCGGGTTTTTAATCAAAACCCTGCGAAATAGTTGTCGAGTGTTGGAATGGCATACCTCGTTGAATTCATTACAAAATTTCCAACAAAGTGTCATTTACAGAAAAATTTTTTTGAAAAAAAAACATGACCCTCACTCTAATGACAAGGCACAAATCCGAAGAAAATCACCTCGATTTTTCATGTTTTTAATCAAAACCCTGGGAAATAGTGGTCGGATGTTGGAATGGCATACCTAGTTTAATTCGTTACAAAATTTCCAACAAAGTGTCATTTACAGAAAAAAAAATGATTTGAAAAATTTTTTTCGACAAGAAATCATGTCCCCCACCCCATTATGACAAGGCCCAGAACCGGATAATATCAGCTCGATTTTTCGGCTTTTTAATCAAAACCCTGGGAAATAGTGGTCGAATGTTGGAATGGCATACCTCGTTTAATTCGTTACAAAATGTCCAAAAAAGTGTCATTTACAGAAAAAAAAATATTTAAAAATTTTTTTCGAAAAGAAATTATGTCCCCCACCACATTGTGACAAGGCCCAAATCCGGATAATATCACCTCGATTTTTCGGTTTTTTAATCAAAACCCTGGAAAATAGTGGTCGAATGTTGGAATGGAAGACCTCGTTGAATTCATTACAAAATTTACAAAAAAGTGTCATTTACAGAAAAAAAATCATTCGAAAAAATTTTTTCGAAAAAAAACATGACCCTCACTCTTATGACAAGGCTCAAATCCGAAGAAAATCACCTCGATTTTTCAGGTTTTTAATCAAAACCCTGGGAAATAGTGGTCAGATGTTGGAATGGCATACCTAGTTGAATTTGATACAAAATTTCCAACAAAGTGTCATTTAAAGAAAATAAAAAAAATCATTTGACAAGGCTCAAATCCTAAGAAAAAAACAGGATTTTTAATGTTTTTAATAAAAACCCTTGGAAATAGTGGTCGGATGTTGGAATGGAATACCTAGTTTAATTCATTTAAAAATTTCGAACAAAGAGTCATTTACAGAAGAAAAAAATCATCTGAAAAATTTTTTCGAAAAAAAACCATGACTATAATCCCTTATGACAATGCTCAAATCCAAAGAAAATCACCTCGATTTTTCGGTTTTTTAATCAAAACCGTGGGAAATAGTTGTCGAATGTTGGAATGGCATACCTCGTTGGATTCGTTACAAAATTTTCAACAAAGTGTCATTTACAGAAAAAAAAATCATTTAAAAAATATTTTCGAAAAGAAATCATGTCCCCCACACCATTATGACAAAGCCAAAATCCGGATAATATCAGCTCGATTTTTCGGTTTTTTAATCAAAACCGTAGTATACCTAGTCTAATTCGTTACAAAATTTCCAACAAAGTGTCATTTACAGAAAAAAAATGGTTTGAAAAATGTTTTCGACAAGAAATCATGTACCCCACCCCATTATGACAAGGCCCACATCCGGATAATATCAGCTCGATTTTTCGGGTTTTTAATCAAAAACCCTGCGAAATAGTTGTCGAGTGTTGGAATGGCATACCTCGTTGAATTCATTACAAAATTTCCAACAAAGTGTCATTTACAGAAAAATAATCATTCGAAAAATTTTTTTGAAAAAAACATGACCCTCACTCTTATGACAAGGCACAAATCCGAAGAAAATCACCTCGATTTTTCATGTTTTTAATCAAAACCCTGGGAAATAGTGGTCGGATGTTGGAATGGCATACCTAGTTTAATTCGTTACAAAATTTCCAACAAAGTGTCATTTACAAAAAAAAAAATGATTTGAAAACTTTTTTTCGACAAGAAATTAAAAAAATTATTTGCAAAATTTTTTCGATAAAAAAAAACATAACTCTCACCCTTATGACAAGGCTCAAAATCCAAGAAAAACACCTCGATTTTTCAGGTTTTAATCAAAACCCTGGGAAATAGTGGTCGGATGTTGGAATGGGATACCCAGTTGAATTCTCTGCAAAATTTCGAACAAAGTGTCATTTACAGAAAAAAATCATTTGAAAAATTTTTTCGAAAAAAAACCATGATTTAATTCCTTATGACAAGGCTCAAATCTAAAGAAAATCACCACGATTTTTCGGTTTTGTAATCAAAACCCTGGGAAATAGTGGTCGAACGTTGGAATGGCATACCTCTTTGAATTCATTACAAAATATCCAACAAAGTGACATTTACAGAAAAAAAAATCATTTTAAAATTTTTTTCGTTAAAAAACCATGATTTAATTCCTTATGACAAGGCTCAAATCTAAAGAAAATCACCACGATTTTTCGGTTTTGTAATCAAAACCCTGGGAAATAGTGGTCGAACGTTGGAATGGCATACCTCTTTGAATTCATTACAAAATATCCAACAAAGTGACATTTACAGAAAAAAAAATCATTTTAAAATTTTTTTCGTTAAAAAAACATAACTCCCACCCTTATGACAAGGCTCAAATCCAAAGAAAATCACCTCGATTTTTCAGGTTTTTAATCAAAACCCTGGAAAATAGTGGACGGATGTTGGAATGGCAACCTATTTAAATTCGTTACAAAATTTCCAACAAAGTGTCATTTACAGAAAAAAAACCATTTGCAAAATTTTTTCGATAAAAAAAACATAACTCTCACCCTTATGACAAGGCTCAAAATCCAAAGAAAATCACCTCGATTTTTCATGTTTTTAATCAAAACCCTGGGAAATAGTGGTCGGATGTTGGAATGGCATACCTCATTGAATTCGTTACAAAATTTCCAACAAATTGTCATTTAAGAAAAAAAAAATCATTTGTAAAATTTTTTCGAAAAAAAGGACCTCATCCCTTATGACAAAGCCAAAATTCGAGGAAAATCAGCTCGATTTTTCGGTTTTTTAATCAAAACCCTGGGAAATAGTGGTCGAATGTTGGAATGGCATACCTAGTTAAATTCGTTGCAAAATTTCCAACAAAGTGTCATTTACAGAAAAAAAAATTATTGGAAAATTTTTTCGATAAAAAAAACATGACCCTCACCCTCATGACAAGGCTAAAATCCAAAGAAAATCACCTCGATTTTTCATGTTTTTAATAAAAACCCTGGGAAATAGTGGTCGGATGTTGGAATGGCATACCTAGTTTAATTCGTTACAAAATTTCCAACAAAGTGTCATTTACAGAAAAAAAAATGATTTGAAAACTTTTTTCGACAAGAAATCATGTCCCCCACCCCATTATGACAAGGCCCAGAACAAGATAATATCAGCTCGATTTTTCGGTTTTTAATCAAAACCCTGGAAAATAGTGGTCGAATGTTGGAATGGAAGACCTCGTTGAATTCATTACAAAATTTACAAAAAAGTGTCATTTACAGAAAAAAAAATCATTCGAAAAATTTTTTCGAAAAAAAACATGACCCTCACTCTTATGACAAGGCTCAAATCCGAAGAAAATCACCTCGATTTTTCAGGTTTTTAATCAAAACCCTGGGAAATAGTGGTCAGATGTTGGAATGGCATACCTAGTTGAATTTGATACAAAATTTCCAACAAAGTGTCATTTAAAGAAAATAAAAATCATTTGACAAGGCTCAAATCCTAACAAAAAAACAGGATTTTTAATGTTTTTAATAAAAACCCTTGGAAATAGTGGTCGGATGTTGGAATGGTATACCTAGTTTAATTCATTTAAAAATTTCGAACAAAGTGTCATTTACAGAAAAAAAAATCACCTGAAAAATTTTTTCGAAAAAAAACCATGATATAATCCCTCGATTTTTCGGTTTTTTAATCAAAACCGTGGGAAATAGTTGTCGAATGTTTAAATGGCATACCTCGTTGGATTCGTTACAAAATTTTCAACAAAGTGTCATTTACAGAAAAAAAAATCATTTAAAAAATATTTTCGAAAAGAAATCATGTCCCCCACACCATTATGACAAAGCCAAAATCCGGATAATATCAGCTCGATTTTTCGGTTTTTTAATCAAAACCTAGTATACCTAGTCTAATTCGTTACAAAATTTCCAACAAAGTGTCATTTACAGAAAAAAAAATGGTTTGAAAAATGTTTTCGACAAGAAATCATGTACCCCACCCCATTATGACAAGGCCCACATCCGGATAATATCAGCTCGATTTTTCGGGTTTTTAATCAAAACCCTGCGAAATAGTTGTCGAGTGTTGGAATGGCATACCTCGTTGAATTCATTACAAAATTTCCAACAAAGTGTCATTTACAGAAAAATAATCATTCGAAAAATTTTTTTGAAAAAAAACATGACCCTCACTCTTATGACAAGGCACAAATCCGAAGAAAATCACCTCGATTTTTCATGTTTTTAATCAAAACCCTGGGAAATAGTGGTCGGATGTTGGAATGGCATACCTAGTTTAATTCGTTACAAAATTTCCAACAAAGTGTCATTTACAGAAAAAAAAATTGATTTGAAAACTTTTTTTCGACAAGAAATTAAAAAAATTATTTGCAAAAATTTTTCGATAAAAAAAACATAACTCTCACCCTTATGACAAGGCTCAAAATCCAAGAAAAACACCTCGATTTTTCAGGTTTTAATCAAAACCCTGGGAAATAGTGGTCGGATGTTGGAATGGGATACCCAGTTGAATTCTCTGCAAAATTTCGAACAAAGTGTCATTTACAGAAAAAAAATCATTTGAAAAATTTTTTCGAAAAAAAACCATGATTTAATTCCTTATGACAAGGCTCAAATCTAAAGAAAATCACCACGATTTTTCGGTTTTTTAATCAAAACCCTGGGAAATAGTGGTCGAACGTTGGAATGGCATACCTCTTTGAGTTCATTACAAAATATCCAACAAAGTGTCATTTACAGAAAAAAAATCATTTCAAAATTTTTTTCGTTAAAAAAACATAACTCCCACCCTTATGACAAGGCTCAAATCCAAAGAAAATCACCTCGATTTTTTAGGTTTTTAATCAAAACCCTGGAAAATAGTGGACGGATGTTGGAATGGCAACCTATTTAAATTCGTTACAAAATTTCCAACAAAGTGTCATTTACAGAAAAAAAACCATTTGCAAATTTTTTCGATAAAAAAAACATAACTCTCACCCTTATGACAAGGCTCAAAATCCAAAGAAAATCACCTCGATTTTTCATGTTTTTAATCAAAACCCTGGGAAATAGTGGTCGGATGTTGGAATGGCATACCTCATTGAATTCGTTACAAAATTTCCAACAAATTGTCATTTAAGAAAAAAAAATCATTTGTAAAATTTTTTCGAAAAAAAGGACCTCATCCCTTATGACAAAGCCAAAATTCGAGGAAAATCAGCTCGATTTTTCGGTTTTTTAATCAAAACCCTGGGAAATAGTGGTCGAATGTTGGAATGGCATACCTAGTTAAATTCGTTGCAAAATTTCCAACAAAGTGTCATTTACAGAAAAAAAAAATATTGGAAATTTTTTTCGATAAAAAAAAAATGACCAAAAAGGCTAAAATCCAAAGAAAATCACCTCGATTTTTCATGTTTTTAATAAAAACCCTGGGAAATAGTGGTCGGATGTTGGAATGGCATACCTAGTTGAATTTGATACAAAATTTCCAACAAAGTGTCATTTAAAGAAAATAAAAATCATTTGACAAGGCTCAAATCCTAACAAAAAAACAGGATTTTTAATGTTTTTAATAAAAACCCTTGGAAATAGTGGTCGGATGTTGGAATGGAATACCTAGTTTAATTCATTTAAAAATTTCGAACAAAGTGTCATTTACAGAAAAAAAATCATTTGAAAAATTTTTTCGAAAAAAAAACATGACCCTCACTTTTATGACAAGGCTCATTTCCGAAGAAAATCACATCGATTTTTCAGATTTTTAATCAAAACCCTGGGAAATATTGGTCGGATGTTGGAATGGCATACCTAGTTGAATTCGTTGCAAAATTTCGAAAAAAGTGTCATTTACAGAAAAAAAATCATCTGAAAAATTTTTTCGAAAAAAATAATGATATAATCCCTTATGACAATGCTCAAATCCAAAGAAAATCACCTCGATTTTTCGGTTTTTTAATCAAAACCGTGGGAAATAGTTGTCGAATGTTGGAATGGCATACCTCGTTGGATTCGTTACAAAATTTTCAACAAAGTGTCATTTACAGAAAAAAAATCATTTAAAAAATATTTTCGAAAAGAAATCATGTCCCCCACACCATTATGACAAAGCCAAAATCCGGATAATATCAGCTCGATTTTTCGGGTTTTTAATCAAAACCCTGCGAAATAGTTGTCGAGTGTTGGAATGGCATACCTCGTTGAATTCATTACAAAATTTCCAACAAAGTGTCATTTACAGAAAAATTTTTTTGAAAAAAACATGACCCTCACTCTTATGACAAGGCACAAATCCGAAGAAAATCACCCCGATTTTTCATGTTTTTAATCAAAACCCTGGGAAATAGTGGTCGGATGTTGGAATGGCATACCTAGTTTAATTCGTTACAAAATTTCCAACAAAGTGTCATTTACAGAAAAAAAAAATGATTTGAAAACTTTTTTCGACAAGAAATCATGTCCCCCACCCCATTATGACAAGGCCCAGAACCGGATAATATCAGCTCGATTTTTCGGCTTTTTAATCAAAACCCTGGGAAATAGTGGTCGAATGTTGGAATGGCATACCTCGTTTAATTCGTTACAAAATGTCCAAAAAAGTGTCATTTACAGAAAAAAAATATTTAAAAATTTTTTTCGAAAAGAAATTATGTCCCCCACCACATTGTGACAAGGCCCAAATCCGGATAATATCAGCTCGATTTTTCGGTTTTTTAATCAAAACCCTGGAAAATAGTGGTCGAATGTTGGAATGGAAGACCTCGTTGAATTCATTACAAAATTTACAAAAAAGTGTCATTTACAGAAAAAAAAATCATTCGAAAAATTTTTTCGAAAAAAAAACATGACCCTCACTCTTATGACAAGGCTCAAATCCGAAGAAAATCACCTCGATTTTTCAGGTTTTTAATCAAAACCCTGGGAAATAGTGGTCAGATGTTGGAATGGCATACCTAGTTGAATTTGATACAAAATTTCCAACAAAGTGTCATTTAAAGAAAATAAAAATCATTTGACAAGGCTCAAATCCTAAAAAAAAACAGGATTTTTAATGTTTTTAATAAAAACCCTTGGAAATAGTGGTCGGATGTTGGAATGGAATACCTAGTTTAATTCATTTAAAAATTTCGAACAAAGAGTCATTTACAGAAAAAAAAATCATCTGAAAAATTTTTTCGAAAAAAAACCATGATATAATCCCTTATGACAATGCTCAAATCCAAAGAAAATCACCTCGATTTTTCGGTTTTTTAATCAAAACCGTGGGAAATAGTTGTCGAATGTTGGAATGGCATACCTCGTTGAATTCGTTACAAAAATTTCAACAAAGTGTCATTTACAGAAAAAAAATCATTTAAAAAATATTTTCGAAAAGAAATCATGTCCCCCACACCATTATGACAAAGCCAAAATCCGGATAATATCAGCTCGATTTTTCGGTTTTTTAATCAAAACCTAGTATACCTAGTCTAATTCGTTACAAAATTTCCAACAAAGTGTCATTTACAGAAAAAAATGGTTTGAAAAATGTTTTCGACAAGAAATCATGTACCCCACCCCATTATGACAAGGCCCACATCCGGATAATATCAGCTCGATTTTTCGGGTTTTTAATCAAAACCCTGCGAAATAGTTGTCGAGTGTTGGAATGGCATACCTCGTTGAATTCATTACAAAATTTCCAACAAAGTGTCATTTACAGAAAAATAATCATTCGAAAAATTTTTTTGAAAAAAAACATGACCCTCACTCTTATGACAAGGCACAAATCCGAAGAAAATCACCTCGATTTTTCATGTTTTTAATCAAAACCCTGGGAAATAGTGGTCGGATGTTGGAATGGCATACCTAGTTTAATTCGTTACAAAATTTCCAACAAAGTGTCATTTACAGAAAAAAAAATGATTTGAAAACTTTTTTCGACAAGAAATTAAAAAAATTATTTGCAAAATTTTTTCGATAAAAAAAAACATAACTCTCACCCTTATGACAAGGCTCAAAATCCAAGAAAAACACCTCGATTTTTCAGGTTTTAATCAAAACCCTGGGAAATAGTGGTCGGATGTTGGAATGGGATACCCAGTTGAATTCTCTGCAAAATTTTGAACAAAGTGTCATTTACAGAAAAAAAATCATTTGAAAAATTTTTTCGAAAAAAAACCATGATTTAATTCCTTATGACAAGGCTCAAATCTAAAGAAAATCACCACGATTTTTCGGTTTTGTAATCAAAACCCTGGGAAATAGTGGTCGAACGTTGGAATGGCATACCTCTTTGAATTCATTACAAAATATCCAACAAAGTGACATTTACAGAAAAAAATCATTTTAAAATTTTTTTCGTTAAAAAAACATAACTCCCACCCTTATGACAAGGCTCAAATCCAAAGAAAATCACCTCGATTTTTCAGGTTTTTAATCAAAACCCTGGAAAATAGTGGACGGATGTTGGAATGGCAACCTATTTAAATTCGTTACAAAATTTCCAACAAAGTGTCATTTACAGAAAAAAAACCATTTGCAAAATTTTTTCGATAAAAAAAACATAACTCTCACCCTTATGACAAGGCTCAAAATCCAAAGAAAATCACCTCGATTTTTCATGTTTTTAATCAAAACCCTGGGAAATAGTGGTCGGATGTTGGAATGGCATACCTCATTGAATTCGTTACAAAATTTCCAACAAATTGTCATTTAAGAAAAAAAATCATTTGTAAAATTTTTTCGAAAAAAAGGACCTCATCCCTTATGACAAAGCCAAAATTCGAGGAAAATCAGCTCGATTTTTCGGTTTTTTAATCAAAACCCTGGGAAATAGTGGTCGAATGTTGGAATGGCATACCTAGTTAAATTCGTTGCAAAATTTCCAACAAAGTGTCATTTACAGAAAAAAAAATTATTGGAAAATTTTTTCGATAAAAAAAACATGACCCTCACCCTCATGACAAGGCTAAAATCCAAAGAAAATCACCTCGATTTTTCATGTTTTTAATAAAAACCCTGGGAAATAGTGGTCGGATGTTGGAATGGCATACCTAGTTTAATTCGTTACAAAATTTCCAACAAAGTGTCATTTACAGAAAAAAATGATTTGAAAACTTTTTCGACAAGAAATCATGTCCCCCACCCCATTATGACAAGGCCCAGAACCGGATAATATCAGCTCGATTTTTCGGTTTTTTAATCAAAACCCTGGAAAATAGTGGTCGAATGTTGGAATGGAAGACCTCGTTGAATTCATTACAAAATTTACAAAAAAGTGTCATTTACAGAAAAAAAAATCATTCGAAAAATTTTTTCGAAAAAAAAACATGACCCTCACTCTTATGACAAGGCTCAAATCCGAAGAAAATCACCTCGATTTTTCAGGTTTTTAATCAAAACCCTGGGAAATAGTGGTCAGATGTTGGAATGGCATACCTAGTTGAATTTGATACAAAATTTCCAACAAAGTGTCATTTAAAGAAAATAAAAATCATTTGACAAGGCCCAAATCCTAACAAAAAACAGGATTTTTAATGTTTTTAATAAAAACCCTTGGAAATAGTGGTCGGATGTTGGAATGGAATACCTAGTTTAATTCATTTAAAAATTTCGAACAAAGTGTCATTTACAGAAAAAAAATCATCTGAAAAATTTTTTCGAAAAAAAAACCATGATATAATCCCTCGATTTTTCGGTTTTTTAATCAAAACCGTGGGAAATAGTTGTCGAATGTTTAAATGGCATACCTCGTTGGATTCGTTACAAAATTTTCAACAAAGTGTCATTTACAGAAAAAAAAATCATTTAAAAAATATTTTCGAAAAGAAATCATGTCCCCCACACCATTATGACAAAGCCAAAATCCGGATAATATCAGCTCGATTTTTCGGTTTTTTAATCAAAACCTAGTATACCTAGTCTAATTCGTTACAAAATTTCCAACAAAGTGTCATTTACAGAAAAAAAAATGGTTTGAAAAATGTTTTCGACAAGAAATCATGTACCCCACCCCATTATGACAAGGCCCACATCCGGATAATATCAGCTCGATTTTTCGGGTTTTTAATCAAAACCCTGCGAAATAGTTGTCGAGTGTTGGAATGGCATACCTCGTTGAATTCATTACAAAATTTCCAACAAAGTGTCATTTACAGAAAAATAATCATTCGAAAAATTTTTTTGAAAAAAACATGACCCTCACTTTTATGACAAGGCACAAATCCGAAGAAAATCACCTCGATTTTTCATGTTTTTAATCAAAACCCTGGGAAATAGTGGTCGGATGTTGGAATGGCATACCTAGTTTAATTCCTTACAAAATTTCCAACAAAGTGTCATTTACAGAAAAAAAAATTGATTTGAAAACTTTTTTCGACAAGAAATTAAAAAAATTATTTGCAAAATTTTTTCGATAAAAAAAAACATAACTCTCACCCTTATGACAAGGCTCAAAATCCAAGAAAAACACCTCGATTTTTCAGGTTTTAATCAAAACCCTGGGAAATAGTGGTCGGATGTTGGAATGGGATACCCAGTTGAATTCTCTGCAAAATTTCGAACAAAGTGTCATTTACAGAAAAAAAATCATTTGAAAAATTTTTTCGAAAAAAAACCATGATTTAATTCCTTATGACAAGGCTCAAATCTAAAGAAAATCACCACGATTTTTCGGTTTTTTAATCAAAACCCTGGGAAATAGTGGTCGAACGTTGGAATGGCATACCTCTTTGAGTTCATTACAAAATATCCAACAAAGTGTCATTTACAGAAAAAAAATCATTTCAAAATTTTTTTCGTTAAAAAACATAACTCCCACCCTTATGACAAGGCTCAAATCCAAAGAAAATCACCTCGATTTTTTAGGTTTTTAATCAAAACCCTGGAAAATAGTGGACGGATGTTGGAATGGCAACCTATTTAAATTCGTTACAAAATTTCCAACAAAGTGTCATTTACAGAAAAAAAACCATTTGCAAAATTTTTTCGATAAAAAAAAACATAACTCTCACCCTTATGACAAGGCTCAAAATCCAAAGAAAATCACCTCGATTTTTCAGGTTTTTAATCAAAACCCTGGAAAATAGTGGACGGATGTTGGAATGGCAACCTATTTAAATTCGTTACAAAATTTCCAACAAAGTGTCATTTACAGAAAAAAAACCATTTGCAAAATTTTTTCGATAAAAAAAAACATAACTCTCACCCTTATGACAAGGCTCAAAATCCAAAGAAAATCACCTCGATTTTTCATGTTTTTAATCAAAACCCTGGGAAATAGTGGTCGGATGTTGGAATGGCATACCTCATTGAATTCGTTACAAAATTTCCAACAAATTGTCATTTAAGAAAAAAAAATCATTTGTAAAATTTTTTCGAAAAAAGGACCTCATCCCTTATGACAAAGCCAAAATTCGAGGAAAATCAGCTCGATTTTTCGGTTTTTTAATCAAAACCCTGGGAAATAGTGGTCGAATGTTGGAATGGCATACCTAGTTAAATTCGTTGCAAAATTTCCAACAAAGTGTCATTTACAGAAAAAAAAAATATTGGAAATTTTTTTCGATAAAAAAAAATGACCCTCACCCTCATAACAAGGCTAAAATCCAAAGAAAATCACCTCGATTTTTCATGTTTTTAATAAAAACCCTGGGAAATAGTGGTCGGATGTTGGAATGGCATACCTAGTTGAATTTGATACAAAATTTCCAACAAAGTGTCATTTAAAGAAAATAAAAATCATTTGACAAGGCTCAAATCCTAACAAAAAAACAGGATTTTTAATGTTTTTAATAAAAACCCTTGGAAATAGTGGTCGGATGTTGGAATGGAATACCTAGTTTAATTCATTTAAAAATTTCGAACAAAGTGTCATTTACAGAAAAAAATCATTTGAAAAATTTTTTCGAAAAAAAACATGACCCTCACTTTTATGACAAGGCTCATTTCCGAAGAAAATCACATCGATTTTTCAGATTTTTAATCAAAACCCTGGGAAATATTGGTCGGATGTTGGAATGGCATACCTAGTTGAATTCGTTGCAAAATTTCGAAAAAGTGTCATTTACAGAAAAAAAATCATCTGAAAAATTTTTTCGAAAAAAAACCATGATATAATCCCTTATGACAATGCTCAAATCCAAAGAAAATCACCTCGATTTTTCGGTTTTTTAATCAAAACCGTGGGAAATAGTTGTCGAATGTTGGAATGGCATACCTCGTTGGATTCGTTACAAAATTTTCAACAAAGTGTCATTTACAGAAAAAAAAATCATTTAAAAAATATTTTCGAAAAGAAATCATGTCCCCCACACCATTATGACAAAGCCAAAATCCGGATAATATCAGCTCGATTTTTCGGGTTTTTAATCAAAACCCTGCGAAATAGTTGTCGAGTGTTGGAATGGCATACCTCGTTGAATTCATTACAAAATTTCCAACAAAGTGTCATTTACAGAAAAATTTTTTTGAAAAAAAACATGACCCTCACTCTTATGACAAGGCACAAATCCGAAGAAAATCACCCCGATTTTTCATGTTTTTAATCAAAACCCTGGGAAATAGTGGTCGGATGTTGGAATGGCATACCTAGTTTAATTCGTTACAAAATTTCCAACAAAGTGTCATTTACAGAAAAAAAAATGATTTGAAAACTTTTTTCGACAAGAAATCATGTCCCCCACCCCATTATGACAAGGCCCAGAACCGGATAATATCAGCTCGATTTTTCGGCTTTTTAATCAAAACCCTGGGAAATAGTGGTCGAATGTTGGAATGGCATACCTCGTTTAATTCGTTACAAAATGTCCAAAAAGTGTCATTTACAGAAAAAAAAATATTTAAAAATTTTTTTCGAAAAAGAAATTATGTCCCCCACCACATTGTGACAAGGCCCAAATCCGAAAAATATCAGCTCGATTTTTCGGGAAATAGTGGTCGGATGTTGGAATGGCATACCTCATTGAATTCGTTACAAAATTTCCAACAAAGTGTCATTTACAGAAAAAAAAAATCATTTGTAAAATTTTTTCGAAAAAAAAACATGACCTCATCCCTTATGACAAATCCAAAATCCGAAGAAATTCACCTCGATTTTTCAGGTTTTTATTCAAAACCCTGGGAAAGAGTGGTCAGATGTTGGAATGGCATACCTCGATGAATTCGTTACAAAATTTCCAACAAAGTGTCATTTACAGAAAAAAAAAATGATTTGAAAACTTTTTTCGACAAGAAATTAAAAAAATTATTTGCAAAATTTTTTCGATAAAAAAAAACATAACTCTCACCCTTATGACAAGGCTCAAAATCCAAGAAAAACACCTCGATTTTTCAGGTTTTAATCAAAACCCTGGGAAATAGTGGTCGGATGTTGGAATGGGATACCCAGTTGAATTCTCTGCAAAATTTCGAACAAAGTGTCATTTACAGAAAAAAATCATTTGAAAAATTTTTTCGAAAAAAAACCATGATTTAATTCCTTATGACAAGGCTCAAATCTAAAGAAAATCACCACGATTTTTCGGTTTTTTAATCAAAACCCTGGGAAATAGTGGTCGAACGTTGGAATGGCATACCTCTTTGAGTTCATTACAAAATATCCAACAAAGTGTCATTTACAGAAAAAAAAATCATTTCAAAATTTTTTTCGTTAAAAAAACATAACTCCCACCCTTATGACAAGGCTCAAATCCAAAGAAAATCACCTCGATTTTTTAGGTTTTTAATCAAAACCCTGGAAAATAGTGGACGGATGTTGGAATGGCAACCTATTTAAATTCGTTACAAAATTTCCAACAAAGTGTCATTTACAGAAAAAAACCATTTGCAAAATTTTTTCGATAAAAAAAAACATAACTCTCACCCTTATGACAAGGCTCAAAATCCAAAGAAAATCACCTCGATTTTTCAGGTTTTTAATCAAAACCCTGGAAAATAGTGGACGGATGTTGGAATGGCAACCTATTTAAATTCGTTACAAAATTTCCAACAAAGTGTCATTTACAGAAAAAAACCATTTGCAAAATTTTTTCGATAAAAAAAAACATAACTCTCACCCTTATGACAAGGCTCAAAATCCAAAGAAAATCACCTCGATTTTTCATGTTTTTAATCAAAACCCTGGGAAATAGTGGTCGGATGTTGGAATGGCATACCTCATTGAATTCGTTACAAAATTTCCAACAAATTGTCATTTAAGAAAAAAAAATCATTTGTAAAATTTTTTCGAAAAAAAGGACCTCATCCCTTATGACAAAGCCAAAATTCGAGGAAAATCAGCTCGATTTTTCGGTTTTTTAATCAAAACCCTGGGAAATAGTGGTCGAATGTTGGAATGGCATACCTAGTTAAATTCGTTGCAAAATTTCCAACAAAGTGTCATTTACAGAAAAAAAATATTGGAAATTTTTTTCGATAAAAAAAATGACCCTCACCCTCATAACAAGGCTAAAATCCAAAGAAAATCACCTCGATTTTTCATGTTTTTAATCAAAACCCTGGGAAATAGTGGTCGGATGTTGGAATGGCATACCTAGTTGAATTTGATACAAAATTTCCAACAAAGTGTCATTTAAAGAAAATAAAAATCATTTGACAAGGCTCAAATCCTAACAAAAAAACAGGATTTTTAATGTTTTTAATAAAAACCCTTGGAAATAGTGGTCGGATGTTGGAATGGAATACCTAGTTTAATTCATTTAAAAATTTCGAACAAAGTGTCATTTACAGAAAAAAATCATTTGAAAAATTTTTTCGAAAAAAAACATGACCCTCACTTTTATGACAAGGCTCATTTCCGAAGAAAATCACATCGATTTTTCAGATTTTTAATCAAAACCCTGGGAAATATTGGTCGGATGTTGGAATGGCATACCTAGTTGAATTCGTTGCAAAATTTCGAAAAAAGTGTCATTTACAGAAAAAAAATCATCTGAAAAATTTTTTCGAAAAAAACCATGATATAATCCCTTATGACAATGCTCAAATCCAAAGAAAATCACCTCGATTTTTCGGTTTTTTAATCAAAACCGTGGGAAATAGTTGTCGAATGTTGGAATGGCATACCTCG
Organism: Drosophila rhopaloa; assembly: GCF_018152115.1. Classification (NCBI taxonomy): domain Eukaryota; kingdom Metazoa; phylum Arthropoda; class Insecta; order Diptera; family Drosophilidae; genus Drosophila; species Drosophila rhopaloa. Next base: position 382,253 of record NW_025335048.1, read on the forward strand.
TTGGATTCGTTACAAAATTTTCAACAAAGTGTCATTTACAGAAAAAAAAAAAAAATTAAAAAATATTTTCGAAAAGAAACCATGACCCCCACACCATTATGACAAAGCTAAAATCCGGATAATATCAGCTCGATTTTTCGGGTTTTTAATCAAAACCCTGCGAAATAGTTGTCGAGTGTTGGAATGGCATACCTCGTTGAATTCATTACAAAATTTCCAACAAAGTGTCATTTACAGAAAAATTTTTTTGAAAAAAAACATGACCCTCACTCTTATGACAAGGCACAAATCCGAAGAAAATCACCCCGATTTTTCATGTTTTTAATCAAAACCCTGGGAAATAGTGGTCGGATGTTGGAATGGCATACCTAGTTTAATTCGTTACAAAATTTCCAACAAAGTGTCATTTACAGAAAAAAAAATGATTTGAAAACTTTTTTCGACAAGAAATCATGTCCCCCACCCCATTATGACAAGGCCCATAACCGGATAATATCAGCTCGATTTTTCGGCTTTTTAATCAAAACCCTGGGAAATAGTGGTCGAATGTTGGAATGGCATACCTCGTTTAATTCGTTACAAAATGTCCAAAAAAGTGTCATTTACAGAAAAAAAAAATATTTAAAAATTTTTTTCGAAAAGAAATTATGTCCCCCACCACATTGTGACAAGGCCCAAATCCGAAAAATATCAGCTCGATTTTTCGGGAAATAGTGGTCGGATGTTGGAATGTCATACCTCGTTGAATTCGTTACAAAATTTCCAAAAGAGTGTCATTTACAGAAAAAAAAAAATCATTTGTAAAATTTTTTCGAAAAAAAACATGACCTCATCCCTTATGACAAATCCAAAATCCGAAGAAATTCACCTCGATTTTTCAGGTTTTTATTCAAAACCCTGGGAAAGAGTGGTCAGATGTTGGAATGGCATACCTCGATGAATTCGTTACAAAATTTCCAACAAAGTGTCATTTACGAAGAAAAAAAAATGATTTGAAAACTTTTTCGACAAGAAATTAAAAAAATTATTTGCAAAATTTTTTCGATAAAAAAAACATAACTCTCACCCTTATGACAAGGCTCAAAATCCAAGAAAAACACCTCGATTTTTCAGGTTTTAATCAAAACCCTGGGAAATAGTGGTCGGATGTTGGAATGGGATACCCAGTTGAATTCTCTGCAAAATTTCGAACAAAGTGTCATTTACAGAAAAAAATCATTTGAAAAATTTTTTCGAAAAAAAACCATGATTTAATTCCTTATGACAAGGCTCAAATCTAAAGAAAATCACCACGATTTTTCGGTTTTTTAATCAAAACCCTGGGAAATAGTGGTCGAACGTTGGAATGGCAAACCTCTTTGAGTTCATTACAAAATATCCAACAAAGTGTCATTTACAAAAAAAAAAATCATTTCAAAATTTTTTCGTTAAAAAAACATAACTCCCACCCTTATGACAAGGCTCAAATCCAAAGAAAATCACCTCGATTTTTTAGGTTTTTAATCAAAACCCTGGAAAATAGTGGACGGATGTTGGAATGGCAACCTATTTAAATTCGTTACAAAATTTCCAACAAAGTGTCATTTACAGAAAAAAAACCATTTGCAAAATTTTTTCGATAAAAAAAAACATAACTCTCACCCTTATGACAAGGCTCAAAATCCAAAGAAAATCACCTCGATTTTTCAGGTTTTTAATCAAAACCCTGGAAAATAGTGGACGGATGTTGGAATGGCAACCTATTTAAATTCGTTACAAAATTTCCAACAAAGTGTCATTTACAGAAAAAAAACCATTTGCAAAATTTTTTCGATAAAAAAAAAACATAACTCTCACCCTTATGACAAGGCTCAAAATCCAAAGAAAATCACCTCGATTTTTCATGTTTTTAATCAAAACCCTGGGAAATAGTGGTCGGATGTTGGAATGGCATACCTCATTGAATTCGTTACAAAATTTCCAACAAATTGTCATTTAAGAAAAAAATCATTTGTAAAATTTTTTCGAAAAAAAGGACCTCATCCCTTATGACAAAGCCAAAATTCGAGGAAAATCAGCTCGATTTTTCGGTTTTTTAATCAAAACCCTGGGAAATAGTGGTCGAATGTTGGAATGGCATACCTCGATGAATTCGTTACAAAATTTCCAACAAAGTGTCATTTACAGAAAAAAAAAATGATTTGAAAACTTTTTTCGACAAGAAATTAAAAAAATTATTTGCAAAATTTTTTCGATAAAAAAAAACATAACTCTCACCCTTATGACAAGGCTCAAAATCCAAGAAAAACACCTCGATTTTTCAGGTTTTAATCAAAACCCTGGGAAATAGTGGTCGGATGTTGGAATGGGATACCCAGTTGAATTCTCTGCAAAATTTCGAACAAAGTGTCATTTACAGAAAAAAAATCATTTGAAAAATTTTTTCGAAAAAAAACCATGATTTAATCCCTTATGACAAGGCTCAAATCTAAAGAAAATCACCACGATTTTTCGGTTTTTTAATCAAAACCCTGGGAAATAGTGGTCGAACGTTGGAATGGCATACCTCTTTGAGTTCATTACAAAATATCCAACAAAGTGTCATTTACAGAAAAAAAATTCATTTCAAAATTTTTTTCGATAAAAAAAACATAACTCCCACCCTTATGACAAGGCTCAAATCCAAAGAAAATCACCTCGATTTTTTAGGTTTTTAATCAAAACCCTGGAAAATAGTGGACGGATGTTGGAATGGCAACCTATTTAAATTCGTTACAAAATTTCCAACAAAGTGTCATTTACAGAAAAAAAAACCATTTGCAAAATTTTTTCGATAAAAAAAAACATAACTCTCACCCTTATGACAAGGCTCAAAATCCAAAGAAAATCACCTCGATTTTTCAGGTTTTTAATCAAAACCCTGGAAAATAGTGGACGGATGTTGGAATGGCAACCTATTTAAATTCGTTACAAAATTTCCAACAAAGTGTCATTTACAGAAAAAAAAACCATTTGCAAAATTTTTTCGATAAAAAAAAACATAACTCTCGCCCTTATGACAAGGCTCAAAATCCAAAGAAAATCACCTCGATTTTTCATGTTTTTAATCAAAACCCTGGGAAATAGTGGTCGGATGTTGGAATGGCATACCTAGTTGAATTTGATACAAAATTTCCAACAAAGTGTCATTTAAAGAAAATAAAAATCATTTGACAAGGCTCAAATCCTAACAAAAAAACAGGATTTTTAATGTTTTTAATAAAAACCCTTGGAAATAGTGGTCGGATGTTGGAATGGAATACCTAGTTTAATTCATTTAAAAATTTCGAACAAAGTGTCATTTACAGAAAAAAAAATCATTTGAAAAATTTTTTCGAAAAAAAAACATGACCCTCACTTTTATGACAAGGCTCATTTCCGAAGAAAATCACATCGATTTTTCAGATTTTTAATCAAAACCCTGGGAAATATTGGTCGGATGTTGGAATGGCATACCTAGTTGAATTCGTTGCAAAATTTCGAAAAAAGTGTCATTTACAGAAAAAAAAATCATCTGAAAAATTTTTTCGAAAAAAAACCATGATATAATCCCTTATGACAATGCTCAAATCCAAAGAAAATCACCTCGATTTTTCGGTTTTTTAATCAAAACCGTGGGAAATAGTTGTCGAATGTTGGAATGGCATACCTCGTTGGATTCGTTACAAAATTTTCAACAAAGTGTCATTTACAGAAAAAAAAATCATTTAAAAAATATTTTCGAAAAGAAATCATGTCCCCCACACCATTATGACAAAGCCAAAATCCGGATAATATCAGCTCGATTTTTCGGGTTTTTAATCAAAACCCTGCGAAATAGTTGTCGAGTGTTGGAATGGCATACCTCGTTGAATTCATTACAAAATTTCCAACAAAGTGTCATTTACAGAAAAAAATTTTTTGAATAAAAAAACATGACCCTCACTCTTATGACAAGGCACAAATCCGAAGAAAATCACCCCGATTTTTCATGTTTTTAATCAAAACCCTGGGAAATAGTGGTCGGATGTTGGAATGGCATACCTAGTTTAATTCGTTACAAAATTTCCAACAAAGTGTCATTTACAGAAAAAAAAATGATTTGAAAACTTTTTTCGACAAGAAATCATGTCCCCCACCCCATTATGACAAGGCCCAGAACCGGATAATATCAGCTCGATTTTTCGGCTTTTTAATCAAAACCCTGGGAAATAGTGGTCGAATGTTGGAATGGCATACCTCGTTTAATTCGTTACAAAATGTCCAAAAAAGTGTCATTTACAGAAAAAAAAATATTTAAAAATTTTTTTCGAAAAGAAATTATGTCCCCCACCACATTGTGACAAGGCCCAAATCCGGATAATATCAGCTCGATTTTTCGGGAAATAGTGGTCGGATGTTGGAATGGCATACCTCATTGAATTCGTTACAAAATTTCCAAAAGAGTGTCATTTACAGAAAAAAAAAATCATTTGTAAAATTTTTTCGAAAAAAAACATGACCTCATCCCTTATGACAAATCCAAAATCCGAAGAAATTCACCTCGATTTTTCAGGTTTTTATTCAAAACCCTGGGAAAGAGTGGTCAGATGTTGGAATGGCATACCTCGATGAATTCGTTACAAAATTTCCAACAAAGTGTCATTTATAGAAAACAAAAATCATTTGAAAAAATTTTTCAAAAAAAACATGACACTTACCCTTATGACAAGTCTCAAATCCGAAGAAAATCACCTCGACTTTTCAGGTTTTTAATCAAAACCCTGGGAAATAGTGGTCAGATGTTGGAATTGCATACCTAGTTTAATTCGTTACTGAATTTCCAACAGTCTCATATACAGAAAAAAAAACTTTTTAAAAATTTTTTCGAAAAAAAATATTACCCCCACCCTTATGGCAAAGCCAAAATCCATGACCCCCACATTTATGGAATGGCATAACTAGTTGAATTCGTTACAAAATTACAAAAAAAAAATCATTCACAAAAAAAAAATAATTTAAAAAAAAATTTCGAAAAAAAACATGACCCCCACCCTTATGACAAGGCTCAAATCTAAAGAAAATCACCTCGATTTTTCAGGTTTTTAACAAAACCTTGGGAAATGGTGGTCGACACCCCCACCCTTATGAAAAGGGTCAAATCCAAAGAAAATCACCACGATTTTTCAGGTTTTTAATCAAAACCCTGGGAAATAGTGGCCAGATGTTGGAATGGCATACTTAGTTGAATTCATTACAACATTACTAACAAAGTGTCATTTCCAAAAAAAATATCATTTGAAAAATTTTTTCAAAAAAAGAAACATGACCCCCAACCTTATGACAAGGCTCAAATCCAAAGAAAATCACCTCGATTTTTCAGGTTTTTAACAAAACCATGGAAAATAGTGGTCGACAAAAAAATAATGTCCCCCACCCCATTATGACAAGGTCCAGATCCGGATAATATCAGCTCGATTTTTCGGTTTTTTAATCAAAACCCTGGGAAATAGTGGTCGAATGTTGGAATGGCATATAGTGGTCGTATGTTGGAATGGCATACCTAGTTAAATTCGTTACAAAATTTCCAACAAGTGTCATTTACAGAAAAAAAAATTTAAAAAATTTAAATTTTATTTTTTCGATAAAAAAACATGACCCCCACCCTTATGACAAGGCTCGAATCCATAGAAAATCACCTCGATTTTTCATATTTTTAATCAAAACCCTGGGAAATAGTGGTCGGATGTTGGAATGGCATTCCTAGTTTAGTTCGTTTACAGCATTTCCAACAGTCTCATTTACAGAAAAAAAAAACAAAAAAAAGACCCCTTATGCTCCCTTATGACCAAGCCAAAATCCAAACAAAATCACCTCAATTTTTCATATTTTTAATCAAAACCCTGGGAAATAGTGGTCGGATGTTGGAATGGCATACCTATTTAAATTCGTTACAAAATTTCCAACAAAGTGTCATTTTCAGAAAACAAATCATTTGCAAAATTTTTTCGATAAAAAAAAAACATAACTCCAACCCTTATGACAAGGCTCAAATCCAAAGAAAATCACCTCGATTTTTCATGTTTTTAATCAAAACCCTGGGAAATAGTGGTCGTATGTTGGAATGGCATACCGAGTTAAATTCGTTACAAAATTTTCAACAAAGTGTCATTTACAGAAAAAAAAATCAAATGAAAAATTTTCGATAAAAAACATGACCCCCACCCATATGACAAGGCTCAAATCCACAGAAAATCACCTCGATTTTTCATATTTTACTCAAAACACTGCGAAATAGTGGTCGGATGTTGGAATGGCATACCTAGTTGAATTCATTATAAAATTTTTAACAAAATGTCATTTACGAAAAAAAAAAATTTGAAAAATTTTTTCGAAAAAAAACATGACTCTCACCCTTATGACAAGGCTCAAATCCGAAGAAAATCACCTCGATTTTTTCAGGTTTTTAACAAAACCCTGGAAAATAGTGATCGACAAAAAAATTATGTCCCCCACCCCATTATGACAATGTCCAGATCCGGATAATATCAGCTCGATTTTCCGGTTTTTTAATCAAAACCCTAGGAAATAGTGGTCGAATGTTGGAATGGCATACCTCGTTGAATTCATTACAAATTTTCCAACAAAGTGTTATTTACAGAAAAAAAAATCATTTGAAAAATTTTTTCGAGAAAAAAACATGACCCTCACCCTTATGACAAGGCTCAAATCCGAAGAAAATCACCTTGATTTTACAGGTTTTTAATCAAAACCCTGGGAAATAGTGGTCGAATTTTGGAATGGCATACCTATTTAAATTCGTTACAAAATTACAAACAAAGTGTCATTTACGAAAAAAAATTTTTAAAATTTTTCGAAAAACATTCCCCCACCCTTATGACAAGGCTCAAATCAAAGAAAATCGGTTTTTAATAAAACCTGGAAAAAGGGTTGGATACCTATTTAAATTCGTTACAAAATTTCCAACAAAGTGTCATTTACAGAAAAAAAAAATCATTTGCAAAATTTTTTCGATAAGTAAAGATAACTCCCACCCTTATGACAAGGCTCAAATCCAAAGAAAATCACCTCGATTTTTCATGTTTTTAATCAAAACCCTGGGAATTAGTGGTCGGATGTTGGAATGGCATACCTCGTTGAATTCGTTACGAAATTTCCAACAAAGTGTCATTTACAGAAAAAATAAATCATTTGAAAAATTTTTTCGATAAAAATAACATGACCCCCACTCTTATGACAAGGCTCAAATCCACAGAAAATCACCTCGATTTTTCATATTTTTAATCAAAACCCTGGGAAATAGTGGTCGATGTTGGAATGGCATACCTAGTTTAATTCGTTATAGAATTTCCAACAGTCTCATTTACAGAAAAAAAAATCATTTGAAAAATTTTTTCGAAAAAAAAACGACCCCATCCCTTATGACAAAGCCAAAATGTTGGAATGGCATACCTAGTTAAATTCGTTGCAAAATATTCAACAACGTGTCATTTACAGAAAAAAAATCAAATGAAAATTTTTTTCTTTAAAAAAAACATGACCCCCACCCTTATGACAAGGCTCAAATCCACAGAAAATCACCTCGATTTTTCATATTTTTAATCAAAACCCTGGGAAATATTGGTCGGATGTTGGAATGGCATACCTCGTTGAATTCAATACGAAATTTCCAAAAAAGTGTCATTTACAGAAAAAAACATAATTTGAAAGCCTTATGAAAAGGCTCAAATCCGAAGAAAATCACCTCGATTTTTTCAGGTTTTTAACAAAACCCTGGGAAATAGTGGTCGACAAAAAAATAATGTCCCCCACCCCATTATGACAAGGTCCAGATCCGGATAATATCAGCTCGATTTTTCGGTTTTTTAATTTTTTAATCAAAACCCTGGGAAATAGTGGTCGAATGTTGGAATGGCATACCTAGTTTAATTCGTTACAGAATTTCCAACAGTCTCATTTACAGAAAAAAAAAACATTTTAAAAATGTTTTCGAAAAAAAAAGACCCCATCCCTTATTACAAAGCCAAAATTCAAACAAAATTAAATCAATTTTTCATATTTTAAATCAAAACCCTGGGAAATAGTGGTCGGATGTTGGAATGGCATACCTATTTAAATTCGTTACAAAATATCCAACAAAGTGTCATTTACAGAAAAAAAAATCATTTTCAAAATTTTTTCGTTAAAAAACATAACTGCCACCCTTATGACAAGGCTCAAATCCAAAGAAAATCACCTCGATTTTTCATGTTTTTGATCAAAACCCTGAGAAATAGTGGTCGGATGTTGGAATGCCATACCTCATTGAATTCGTAACAAAATTTCCAACAGATTGTCATTTACAGAAAAAAAAATCATTTGTAAAAATTTTTCGAAAAAATGGAAAATTGTGGTCGGATGTTGGAATGGCATAACTATTTAAATTCGTTACAAAATTTTCAACAAAGTGTTATTTACAGAAAAAAAATCATTTCAAAATTTTTCGATAAATAAAGATAACTGCAACCTTACGACAAGGCTCAAATCCAAAGAAAATCACCTCGATTTTTTATGTTTTTAATCAAAACCCTGGGAAATAGTGGTCGGATGTTGGAATGGCATACCTCATTGAATTCGTTACAAAATTTCCAACAGATTGTCATTTACAGAAAAAAAATCATTTGAAAAATTTTTTCGAAAAAAAAAAAGACCCCATCCCTTATGACAAAGCCAAAATGTTGGAATGGCATACCTAGTTAAATTCGTTACAAAATATTCAACAACGTGTCATTTACAGAAAAAGAAAATTAAATGAAAAATTTTTTCGATAAAAAAACATGACCCCCACCCATATGACAAGTCTCAAATCCACAGAAAATCGCCTCGATTTTTCATATTTTAAATCAAAACCCTGGGAAATAGTGGCCGGATTTTGGAATGGCATACCTAGTTTAATTCGTTACAGAACTTCCAACAGTCTCATTAACAGAAAAAATAACATTATAAAAATTGTTTCCAAAAAAAAATGACCTCATCCCTTATGACAAAGCCAAAATCCGAAGAAAAACACCTCGATTTTTCGGTTTTTTAATCAAAACCCTGGGAAATAGTAGTCGAATGTTGGAATGACATACCTAGTATAATTCGTTATAAAATTTCCAACAAAGTGTCATTTACGAAAAAAAAACATTTGAAATATTTTTTCGAAAAAAACATGACCCTCACCCTTATGACAAGGCTTAAATCCGAAGAAAATCACCTCGATTTTTTCAGGTTTTTAATCAAAACCCTGGAAAACAGTGGTCGGATATTGGAATGGCATACCTATTTAAATTCGTTACAAAATTTCCAACAGATTGTCATTTACAGAAAAAAAAATCATTTGTAAAAATTTTTCGAAAAAAATGACCCCATCCCTTATGACAAAGCCAAAATCCAAGGAAAATCACCTCGATTTTTCGGTTTTTTAATCAAAACCCTGCAAAATAGTGGTCGTATGTTGGAATGGCATACCTAATTAAATTCGTAACAAAATTTCCAACAAAGTGTCATTTACAGAAAAAGAAAATTAAATGAAAAATTTTTTCGATAAAAAAACATGACCCCCACCCATATAACAAGTTTCAAATCCACAGAAAATCGCCTCGATTTTTCATATTTTTAATCAAAACCCTGGGAAATAGTGGCCGGATTTTGGAATGGCATACCTAGTTTAATTCGTTATAAAATTTCCAACAAAGTGTCATTTACGAAAAAAAAAAAACATTTGAAATATTTTTTCGAAAAAAACATGACCCTTATGACAAGGCTCACCGAAGAAAATCACCTCGATTTCTTCAGGTTTTTAACAAAACCCTGGAAAATAGTGGTCGACAAAAAAATTATGTCCCCCACCCCATTATGACAATGTCCAGATCCGGATAATATCAGCTCGATTTTTCGGTTTTTTAATCAAAACCCTAGGAAATAGTGGTCGAATGTTGAAATGGCATACCTCGTTGAATTCATTACAAATTTTCCAACAAAGTGTTATTTACAGAAAAAAAATCATTTGAAAAATTTTTTCGAAAAAAAACATGACCCTCACCCTTATGACAAGGCTCAAATCCGAAGAAAATCACCTCGATTTTTCCAGGTTTTTAACAAAACCCTGGGAAATAGTGGTCGACAAAAAATAATGTCCCCCACCCCATTATGACAATGTCCAGATCCGGATAATATGAGCTCGATTTTTCGGTTTTTTAATCAAAACCCTAGGTCGAATGTTGGAATGGCAAACCTCGTTGAATTCATTACAAATTTTCCAACAAAGTGTTATTTACAGAAAAAAAAAAATTTGAAAAATTTTTTCGAAAAAAAACATGACCCTCACCCTTATGAAAAGGCTCAAATCCGAAGAAAATCACCTCGATTTTTTCAGGTTTTTAACAAAACCCTGGGAAATAGTGGTCGACAAAATTACAAAAATAATGTCCCCCACCCCATTATGACAAGGTCCAGATCCGGATAATATCAGCCCGATTTTTCGGTTTTTAATCAAAACCCTGGGAAATAGTGGTCGAATGTTGGAATGGCATACCTAGTTTAATTCGTTACAGAATTTCCAACAGTCTCATTTACAGAAAAAAAACATTTTAAAAATTTTTTTCGAAAAAAAAAGACCCCATCCCTTATGACAAAGTCAAAATCCAAACAAAATTACATCAATTTTTCATATTTTTAATCAAAACCCTGGGAAATAGTGGTCGGATGTTTGAATAGCATACTTATTTAAATTCGTTACAAAATTTCCAACAAAGTGTCTTTACAGAAAAAAAAATCATTTGAAAAATTTTTTTGATAAAAAAACATAACTCCCACCCTTATGACAAGGCTCAAATCCAAAGAAAAGCACCTCGATTTTTCAGGTTTTTAATCAAAACCCTGGAAAATAGTGGTCGGATGTTGGAATGGCATACCTATTTAAATTCGTTACAAAATTTCCAACAAAGTGTCATTTACAGAAAAAAAAATCATTTGCAAAATTTTTTCGATAAAAAAACATAACTGCCACCCTTATGACAAGGCTCAAATCCAAAGAAAATTACATCGATTTTTCATGTTTTTGATCAAAACCCTGGGAAATAGTGGTCGGATATTGGAATGCCATAACAAAATCATTTGTAAAAATTTTTCGAAAAGAATGACCCCATCCCTTATGACAAAGCCAAAATCCAAGGAAAATCACCTCGATTTTTCAGGTTTTTAATCAAAACCCTCAAAAATAGTGGTCGTATGTTGGAATGGCATACCTAGTTAAATTCGTAACAAAATTTCCAACAAAGTGTCATTTACAGAAAAAGAAAATTAAATGAAAAATTTTTTCGATAAAAAAACATGACCCCCACCCATATGACAAGTCTCAAATCCACAGAAAATCGCCTCGATTTTTCATATTTTTAATCAAAACCCTGGGAAATAGTGGCCGGATTTTGGAATGGCATACCTAGTTTAATTCGTTACAGAACTTCCAACAGTCTCATTAACAGAAAAAATAACATTATAAAAATTTTTTCGAAAAAAAATGACTCCATCCCTTATGACAAAGCCAAAATCCGAAGAACAACACCTCGTTTTTTCGGTTTTTTAATCAAAACCCTGGTAAATAGTGGTCGAATGTTGGAATGGCATACCTAGTTGAATTCGTTATAAAATTTCCAACAAAGTGTCATTTACGAAAAAAAAAAACATTTGAAAAATTTTTTCGAAAAAAAAACATGACCCTCACCCTTATGACAAGGCTCAAATCCGAAGAAAATCACCTCGATTTTTTCAGGTTTTTAACAAAACCCTGGAAAGTAGTGGTCGACAAAAAATAATGTCCCCCACCCCATTATGACAATGTCCAGATCCGGATAATATCAGCTCGATTTTTCGGTTTTTTAATCAAAACCCTAGGAAATAGTGGTCGAATGTTGGAATGGCATACCACGTTGAATTCATTACAAATTTTCCAACAAAGTGTTATTTACAGAAAAAAAAATCATTTGAAAAATTTTTTCTAAAAAAAAACATGACTCCCACCCTTACGACAAAAAAAATTATTTGTAAAATTTTTTCGTAAAACAAAATGACCCCATCCCTTATCACAAAGCCAAAAAGTTGGAATGGCACACCTAGTTAAATTCGTTACAAAATATTCAACAACGTGTCATTTACAGAAAAAAAATCAAATGAAAACTTTTTTCGATAAAAAAACATGACCCCCACCCTTATGATAAGGCTCAAATCCACAGAAAATCACCTCGATTTTTCATATTTTTAACAAAACCCTGGGAAATATTGGTCGGGTGTTGGAATGGCATACCTCGTTGAATTCATTACAAAATTTCCAACAAAGTGTCATTTACAGAAAAAAAAATCATTTGAAAAATTTGTTCGAAAAAAAACATGACCCTCACCCATATGAAAAGGCTCAAACCCGAAGAAAATCACCTCGATTTTTTCAGGTTTTTAACAAAACCCTGGGAAATAGTGGTCGACAAAAAAATAATGTCCCCCACTCCATTATGACAAGGTCCAGATCCGGATAATATCAGCTCGATTTTTCGGTTTTTTAATCAAAACCCTGGGAAATAGTGGTCGAATGTTGGAATGGCATACCTCGTTGAATTCATTACAAAATTTCCAACAAAGTGTCATTTACAGAAAAAAAATCATTTGAAAAATTTTTTCGAAAAAAAAAAATGACCCCCACCCTTATGACAAAGCTAAAATCCGAAGAAAATCACCTCGATTTTTCAGGTTTTTAATCAAAACCCTGGGAAATAGTGGTCCGATGTTGGAATGGCATACCTTGTTGAATTCGTTGCAAAATTTCCAACAAAGTGTCATTTACAGAAAAAAAATCAATTGAAAAATTTTTTCGATTAAAAAAAACATGACCCCCACCCTTATGACAAGGCTCAAATCCACAGAAAATCACCTCGATGATACATATTTTTAATCAAAACCGTGGGAAATAGTGGTCGATGTTGGAATGGCATACCTAGTTTAATTCGTTACAGAATTTCCAACAGTCTCATTTACAGACAAAAAAAACATTTTAAAAATTTTTTTGAAAAAAATAACATGACCCCCACCCTTATGACAAATCCAAAATCCGAAGAAAATCACTTCGATTTTTCGGTTTTTTAATCAAAACCCTGTGAAATAGTGGTCGAATGTTGGAATGGCATACCTCGTTGAATTCCTTACAAAATTTCCAACAAAGTGTCATTTACAGAAAAAAAAATCATTTGAAAAATTTTTTCGATAAAAAAAACATGACCCCCACCCTTATGACAAGGCTCAAATCCACAGAAAATCACCTCGATTTTTCATATTTTTAATCAAAACCCTGGGAAATAGTGGTCGATGTTGGAATGGCATACCTAGTTTAATTCGTTACAGAATTTTCAACAGTCTCATTAACAAACAAAAAACCCATTTAAAAAATTTTGTCGAAAAAAAAACATGACCCCCACCCTTATGACAAAGCCAAAACTCCGAAGAAAAACACCTCGATTTTTCGGTTTTTTAATCAAAACCCTGGGAAATAGTGATCGAATGTTGAAATGTTGGAATGGCATACCTCGTTGAATTCCTTACAAAATTTCCAACAAAGTGTCATTTACAGAAAAAAAAATCAGTTAAAAAATTTTTTCGATAAAAAAAACATGACCCCACCCTTTTGACAAGGCTCAAGTCCACAAAAAATCACCTCGATGTTACGTATTTTTAATCAAAACCCTGGGAAATAGTGGTCGGATGTTGGAATGGCATACCTTGTTGAATTCGTTACAAAATTTCCAACAAGGTGTCATTAACAGAAAAAAAAATCATTTGAAAAATTTTTTCGATAAAAAAACATGACTCCCACCTTTATGACACGGCTCAAATCCGAAGAAAATCACCTGGATTTTTCAGGTTTTTAATCAAAACCCAGGGAAATAGTAGTCAGATGTTGGAATGGCTTACCTAGTTTAATTCGTTACAGTATTTCCATCATTTACAGACATTTTTTTTCGAAAAAAACATGACCCCCACCCTTATAACACAGCCAAAATACGAAATAAAAAAAACAATGCCCCCACCCTTATGACAGGGCTCAAATCCACAGAAAATAACCTCGATTTTTCATATATTTAATCAAAATCCTGGAAAATAGTGGTCGGATGTTGGAATGGCATACCTAGTTTAATTCGTTACAGAATTTCCAACAGTCTCATTTACAGAATAAAAAACATTTGAAAAATTTTTTCGCAAAAATAACATAATTACAGAATTTCCAACAGTCTCATTTACAAAAAAAAAAATCATTTGAAAAATTTTTTCGTAAAAAAAACATGACACTTATTCTTATGACAAGGCTCAAATGCGAAGAAAATCACCTCTATTTTTCAGGTTTTTAATCAAAACCCTGGGAAATAGTGGTCGAATGTTTGAATGGCATACCTAGTTGAATTCGTTTGAAAATTTTTTTACTCCCACCCTTATGACAAGGGTCAAATCCAAAGAAAATCACCTCGATTTTTCAGCTTCTTAATCAAAACCCTGGAAAATAGTGGTCGGGTGTAGGAATGGCATACCCATTTAAATTCGTTACAAAATTGCCAACAAAGTGTCATTTACAGAAAACAAAAATCATTTCAAACATTTTTTCGAAAAAAAACCATGACACCCACCCTTATGACAAATCCAAAATCCGAAGAAAATCACCTCGATTTATCGGTTTTTTAATCAAAACCCTGTGAAATAGTGGTCGAATGTTGGAATGACATTCCTCGTTGAATTCGTTACAAAATTTCCAACAAAGTGTCATTTACAGAAAAAAAAAATCATTTGAAAAATTTTTTCGTTAAAATAACATGACCCCCACTCTTATGACAAGGCTCAAATCCACAGAAAATCACCTCGATTTTTCATATTTTTAATCAAAACCCTGGGAAATAGTGGTCGATGTTGGAATTGCATACCTAGTTTAATTCGTTACAGAATTTCCAACAGTCTCCTTTACAGACAAAAAAAACATTTTAAAAATTTAAAAAAAAAAAAACATGACCCCCACCCTTATGACAAATCCAAAATCCGAAGAAAATCACTTCGATTTTTCGGTTTTTAAATCGAAACCCTGTGAAATAGTGGTCGAATGTTGGAATGGCATACCTCGTTGAATTCCTTACAAAATTTCCACCAAAGTGTCATTTACAGAAAAAAAAATCATTTAAAAAATTTTTTTGATAAAAAAAACATGACCCCCACCCTTATGACAAGGCTCAAATCCACAGAAAATCACCTCGATTTTTCATATTTTTAATCAAAACCCTGGGAAATAGTGGTCGATGTTGGAATGGCATACCTAGTTTAATTCGTTACAGAATTTCCAACAGTCTCATTTACAGACAAAAAAACATTTTAAAAATTTTTTTGAAAAAAAAACATGACCCCCACCTTTATGACAAATCCAAAATCCGAAGAAATTCACTTCGATTTTTCGGTTTTTTAATCAAAACCCTGTGAAATAGTGGTCGAATGTTGGAATGGCATACCTCGTTGAATTCCTTACAAAATTTCCAACAAAGTGTCATTTACAGAAAAAAAAATCATTTGAAAAATTTTTTTGATAAAAAAACATGACCCCCACCCTTATGACAAGGCTCAAATCCACAGAAAATCACCTCGATTTTTCATATTTTTAATCAAAACCCTGGGAAATAGTGGTCGATGTTGGAATGGCATACCTAGTTTAATTCGTTACAGAATTTCCAACAGTCTCATTAACAGACAAAAAACATTTTAAAAATTTTTTCGAAAAAAAAAAACGTGACCCCCACCATTATGACAAATCCAAAATCCGAAGAAAATCACTTCGATTTTTCGGTTTTTTAATCAAAACCCTGTGAAATAGTGGTCGAATGTTGAAATGGCATACCTCTTTGAATTCGTTACAAAATTTCCAACAAAGTGTCATTTACAGAAAAAAAAAATCATTTGAAAAATTTTTTTGATAAAAAAAACATGACTCCACCCTTATGACAAGGCTCAAATCCACAGAAAATCACCTCGATTTTTCATATTTTTAATCAAAACCCTGGGAAATAGTGGTCGATGTTGGAATGGCATACCTAGTTTAATTCGTTACAGAATTTCCAACAGTCTCATTAACAGACAAAAAACATTTTAAAAATTTTTTCGAAAAAAAAACGTGACCCCCACCCTTCTGACAAAGCCAAAATCCGAAGAAAAACACCTCGATTTTTCGGTTTTTTAATCAAAACCCTGGGAAATAGTGATCGAATGTTGAAATGGCATACTTCTTTGAATTCGTTACAAAATTTCCAACAAAGTGTCATTTACAGAAAAAAAATCAATTAAAAAATTTTTTCGATAAAAAAACCATGACCCCACCCTTTTGACAAGGCTCAAGTCCACAAAAAATCATCTCGATGTTACGTATTTTTAATCAAAACCCTGGGAAATAGTGGTCGGATGTTGGAATGGCATACCTTGTTGAATTCGTTACAAAATTTCCAACAAGGTGTCATTAACAGAAAAAAAATCATTTGAAAAATTTTTTCGATAAAAAAACATGACTCCCACCTTTATGACACGGCTCAAATCCGAAGAAAATCACCTGGATTTTTCAGGTTTTTAACAAAACCCTGGAAAATAGTGGTCGACAAAAAAATAATGGCCCCCACCCCATTATGACAAGGCAATCCGATAATATCAGCTCGATTTTTCGGTTTTTTAATCAAAACCCTGGGAAATAGTGGTCGAATGTTGGAATGGCATACCTCGTAGAATTCATTACAAAATTTCCAACAAAATTTCATTTACAGAAAAAAAATAATTTGAAAAATTTTTTCGAAAAAAAAACATGACCCTCACCCTTATGACAAGGCTCAAATCCGAAGAAAATCTCCTCGATTTTTCAGGTTTTTAACAAGACCCTGGGAAATAGTGGTCGACAAAAAAATAATGTCCCCCACCCCATTATGACAAGGTCCAGATCCGGATAATATCAGCTCCATTTTTCGGTTTCTTAATCAAAACCCTAGGAAATAGTGGTCGAATGTTGGAATCGCATACCTCGTTGAATTCATTACAAAATTTCCAACAAAGTGTCATTTACAGAAAAAAAATATTTTGAAAAATTTTTTCGAAAAAAAAACATGACCCTCACCCTTATGACAAGGCTCAAATCCGAAGAAAATCACCTCTATTTTTCAGGTTTTTAATCAAAACCCTGGGAAATAGTGGTCGAATGTTGGAATGGCATACCTATTTAAATTCGTTACAAAATTACCAACAATGTGTCATTTACGAAAAAAAATTATTTGAAAAATTTATTCGAAAAAAACATGACCCCCACCCTTATGACAAGGCTCAAATTCAAACAAAATCACCTCAATTTTTCAGGTTTTTAATCAAAACCCTGGAAAATAGTGGTCGGATGTTGGAATGGCATACCTATTTAAATTCGTTACAAAATTTCCAACAAAGTGTCATTTACAGAAAAAAAAATTATTTGAAAATTTTTTTCGATAAAAAATACATGACCCCCACCCTTATGACAAAGCTAAAACCCGAACAAAATGAACTCGATTTTTCGATTTTTTAATCAAAACCCTGGGAAATAGTGGTCGGATGTTGGAATGGCATACCTAGTTTTATTCGTTACAGAATTTCCAACAGTCTCATTTACAGAAAAAAAAAACATTTTAAAAATTTTAAAAAAAAAAAAAAGACCCCATACCTTATGACAAAGCCAAAATCCGAAGAAAAACACTTCGATTTTTTGGTTTTTTAATCAAAACCCTGGGAAATAGTGGTCGAATGTTGGAATGGCATACCTCGTTGAATTCGTTACAAAATTACGAATAAAGTGTCATTTAAAAATTCATGACCCCCACCCTTATGACAAAAAAATCATTTGTAAAATTTTTTCGAAAAAAAAATGACCCCATCCCTTATGACAAAGCCAAAATGTTAGAATAGCATACCTAGTTAAATTCGTTACAAAATATCCAACAACGTGTCATTTACAGAAAAAAACAAGAGAGAACGCTATAGTCGGGTGCCCCGACTATCAGATACCCGTTACTCAGGTAAAGGGAGTGCGAGGGAGATGGAGATAGAAACTTTGATCACGCATAACTTCTTAACGAATGGTCCGATTTGAAAAAATTCTTCTACATTTCGATAGGTATTGATAAACACAATAAAACTGCATTTTTACTTTTCCGAAATATTTAAATTTTTAAAATCGTATTTAAGCGATTGTGGGGGTTAAAGGGGGCGTGGCACCATTTTGAAACAAACTTGCGCTGCGTAGGAACTTCTAAAATCTACATGCAAAATGCCAATCTTCTAGCTTTTATAGTTTCCGAGATCTCAGCGTTCATACGGACAGACAGACGGACAGACGGACAGACAGACGGACATGGCTAGATCGACTCTGCTAGTGATCCTGATCAAGAATATATATACTTTATAGGGTCGGAAACGCTTCCTTCTAGCTGTTACATACTTTTGCACGAATACAATATACCCTTTTACTCTACGAGTAACGGGTATAAAAATCAAATGAAAAATTTTTTCGATAAAAAACATGATGCCCACCCTTATGACAAGGCTCAAATCCACAGAAAATCAACTCGATTTTTCATATTTTTAATCAAAACCCTGGGAAATAGTGGTCGGATGTTGGAATGGCATACCTAATTGAATTCGTTATAAAATTTCCAACAAAGTGTCATTTACAAAAAAAATCATTTGAAAAATTTTTTAGCAAAAAAAACATGAATACTCACCCTTATGAAAAGGCTCAAATCCGAAGAATATCACCTCGATTTTTTCAGGTTTTTAACAAAACCCTGGAAAATAGTGGTCGACAAAAAAATAATGCCCCCACCCCATTATGACAAGGTCCAGATCTGGATAATATCAGCTCGATTTTTCGGTTTTTTAATCAAAACCCTAGGAAATAGTGGTCGAATGTTGGAATGGCATACTTAGTTAAATTCGTTACAAAATTTCCAACAAAGTGTCATTTACAGAAAAAATAAATCAAATGAAAAATTTTTTCGATAAAAAACATGACCCCCACCCTTATGACAACGCTCAAATCCGAAGAAAATCGCCTTGATTTTTCAGGTTTTTAACAAAACCCTGGGAAATAGTGGTCGACAAAAAAAAATAATGTCCCCCACCCCATTATGACAAGGTCCAGATCTGGATAATATCAGCTCGATTTTTCGGTTTTTTAATCAAAACCCTAGGAAATAGTGGTCGAATGTTGGAATGGCATACCTCGTTGAATTCATTACAAAATTTCCAACAAAGTGTCATTTACAGAAAAAAAATCATTTGTAAATTTTTTTCGTTAAAAATCATTTGAAAAATTTTTCGAAAAAAAACATGACCCCCACCCTTATGACAAAGCTAAAATCCGAAGAAAATCACCTCGATTTTTCAGGTTTTTAATCAAAACCCTGGGAAATAGTGGTCCGATGTTGGAATGGCATACCTTGTTGAATTCGTTGCAAAATTTCCAACAAAGTGTCATTTACAGAAAAAAAATCAATTGAAAAATTTTTTCGATAAAAAAAAACATGACCCCCACCCTTATGACAAGGCTCAAATCCACAGAAAATCAGCTCGATTTTTCATATTTTTAATCAAAACCCTGGGAAATTGTGGTCGGATGTTGGAATGGCATTGAATTCGTTATAAAATTTCCAACAAAGTGTCATTTACAGAAAAAAAAAATCATTTGAAAATTTTTTTCGAAAAAAAAAAAATGACCCCCACCCTTATGACAAAGCTAAAATCCGAAGAAAATCACCTCGATTTTTCAGGTTTTTAATCAAAACCCTGGGAAATAGTGGTCCGATGTTGGAATGGCATACCTTGTTGAATTCGTTGCAAAATTTCCAACAAAGTGTCATTTACAGAAAAAAAAAATCAATTGAAAAATTTTTTCGATAAAAAAAAACATGACCCCCACCCTTATGACAAGGCTCAAATCCACAGAAAATCACCTCGATGATACATATTTTTAATCAAAACCGTGGGAAATAGTGGTCGATGTTGGAATGGCATACCTAGTTTAATTCGTTACAGAATTTCCAACAGTCTCATTTACAGACAAAAAAAACATTTTAAAAATTTTTTTGAAAAAAATAACATGACCCCCACCCTTATGACAAATCCAAAATCCGAAGAAAATCACTTCGATTTTTCGGTTTTTTAATCAAAACCCTGTGAAATAGTGGTCGAATGTTGGAATGGCATACCTCGTTGAATTCCTTACAAAATTTCCAACAAAGTGTCATTTACAGAAAAAAAAATCATTTGAAAAATTTTTTCGATAAAAAAAACATGACCCCCACCCTTATGACAACGCTCAAATCCGAAGAAAATCGCCTTGATTTTTCAGGTTTTTAACAAAACCCTGGGAAATAGTGGTCGACAAAAAAAATAATGTCCCCCACCCCATTATGACAAGGTCCAGATCTGGATAATATCAGCTCGATTTTTCGGTTTTTTAATCAAAACCCTAGGAAATAGTGGTCGAATGTTGGAATGGCATACCTCGTTGAATTCATTACAAAATTTCCAACAAAGTGTCATTTACAGAAAAAAAATCATTTGTAAATTTTTTTCGTTAAAAATCATTTGAAAAATTTTTCGAAAAAAACATGACCCCCACCCTCATGACAAAGCTAAAATCCGAAGAAAATCACCTCGATTTTTCAGGTTTTTAATCAAAACCCTGGGAAATAGTGGTCCGATGTTGGAATGGCATACCTTGTTGAATTCGTTGCAAAATTTCCAACAAAGTGTCATTTACAGAAAAAAAAATCAATTGAAAAATTTTTTCGATAAAAAAAAACATGACCCCCACCCTTATGACAAGGCTCAAATCCACAGAAAATCACCTCGATTTTTCATATTTTTAATCAAAACCCGGGAAATAGTGTTAGGATGTTGGAATGGCATACCTAGTTGAATTCGTTACAAAATTTCCAACAAAGTGGAAAAAAATATCATTTCAAAATTTTTTTCGAAAAAAAAAATGACCCCCACCCTTATGACAAAGCCAAAACTCCGAAGAAAATCACCTCGATTTTTCGGTTTTTTAATCAAAACCCTGGGAAATAGTGGTCCGATGTTGGAATGGCATACCTTGTTGAATTCGTTACAAAATTTCCAACAAAGTGTCATTTACAGAAAAAAAAATCAATTAAAAAATTTTTTCGATAAAAAAAACATGACCCCACCCTTATGACAAGGCTCAAATCCACAGAAAATCACCTCGATGTTACGTATTTTTAATCAAAACCCTGGGAAATAGTGGTCGGATGTTGGAATGGCATACCTAGTTTAATTCGTTACAAAATTTCCAACAAGGTCTCATTTACAGCAAAAAAATCATTTGAAAAATTTTTTGAAAAAAATAACATGACCCCCACCTTTATGACAAGGCTCAAATCCGAAGAAAATCACCTGGATTTTTCAGGTTTTTTAATCAAAACCCTGTGAAATAGTGGTCGAGATGTTGGAATGGCATACCTCGTTGAATTCGTTACAAAATTTCCAACAAAGTGTCATTTACAGACAAAAAAAATCCCCCACCCTTATAAACAAAATTTTTTCGAAATAAAAAAAACAATGACCCCCACCCTTATGACAAGGCTCAAATCCACAGAAAATCACCTCGATTTTTCATATTTTTAATCAAAACCCTGGAAAATAGTGGTCGATGTTGGAATGGCATACCTAGTTTAATTCGTTACAGAATTTCCAACAGTCTCATTTACAGAATAAAAAACATTTGAAAAATTTTTTCGAAAAATAACATAATTACAGAATTTCCAACAGTCTCATTTAAAAAAAAAAAATCATTTGAAAAATTTTTTCGTATAAAAAAAACATGACACTTATTCTTATGACAAGGCTCAAATGCGAAGAAAATCACCTCTATTTTTCAGGTTTTTAATCAAAACCCTGGGAAATAGTGGTCGAATGTTTGAATGGCATACCTAGTTGAATTCGTTTGAAAATTTTTTATACTCCCCACCCTTATGACAAGGGTCAAATCCAAAGAAAATCACCTCGATTTTTCAGCTTCTTAATCAAAACCCTGGAAAATAGTGGTCGGGTGTAGGAATGGCATACCCATTTAAATTCGTTACAAAATTGCCAACAAAGTGTCATTTACAGAAAACAAAAATCATTTCAAACATTTTTTCGAAAAAAAACCATGACACCCACCCTTATGACAAATCCAAAATCCGAAGAAAATCACCTCGATTTATCGGTTTTTTAATCAAAACCCTGTGAAATAGTGGTCGAATGTTGGAATGACATTCCTCGTTGAATTCGTTACAAAATTTCCAACAAAGTGTCATTTACAGAAAAAAAAATCATTTGAAAAATTTTTTCGTTAAAATAACATGACCCCCACTCTTATGACAAGGCTCAAATCCACAGAAAATCACCTCGATTTTTCATATTTTTAATCAAAACCCTGGGAAATAGTGGTCGATGTTGGAATGGCATACCTAGTTTAATTCGTTACAGAATTTCCAACAGTCTCCTTTACAGACAAAAAAAACATTTTAAAAATTTTTAAAAAAAAAAACATGACCCCCACCCTTATGACAAATCCAAAATCCGAAGAAAATCACTTCGATTTTTCGGTTTTTAAATCGAAACCCTGTGAAATAGTGGTCGAATGTTGGAATGGCATACCTCGTTGAATTCCTTACAAAATTTCCAACAAAGTGTCATTTACAGAAAAAAAAATCATTTAAAAAATTTTTTTGATAAAAAAAACATGACCCCCACCCTTATGACAAGGCTCAAATCCACAGAAAATCACCTCGATTTTTCATATTTTTAATCAAAACCCTGGGAAATAGTGGTCGATGTTGGAATGGCATACCTAGTTTAATTCGTTACAGAATTTCCAACAGTCTCCTTTACAGACAAAAAAAACATTTTAAAAATTTTTTAAAAAAAAAAACATGACCCCCACCCTTATGACAAATCCAAAATCCGAAGAAAATCACTTCGATTTTTCGGTTTTTTAATCAAAACCCTGTGAAATAGTGGTCGAATGTTGAAATGGCATACCTCTTTGAATTCGTTACAAAATTTCCAACAAAGTGTCATTTACAGAAAAAAAAATCATTTAAAAAATTTTTTTGATAAAAAAAACATGACCCCACCCTTATGACAAGGCTCAAATCCACAGAAAATCATCTCGATTTTTCGTATTTTTAATCAAAACCCTGGGAAATAGTGGTCGGATGTTGGAATGGCATACCTAGTTTAATTCGTTACAGAATTTCCAACAAGGTCTCATTAACAGAAAAAAAATCATTTGAAAAATTTTTTCGAAAAAAAAACATGACCCCCACCCTTATGACAAAGCCAAAATCCGAAGAAAAACACCTCGATTTTTCGGTTTTTTAATCAAAACCCTGGGAATGTCGAATGTTGAAATGGCTCCCTTTGAATTCGTTACAAATTTCCAACAAAGTGTCATTTACGAAAAAATCAATTAAAAATTTTTCGATAAAAAAAACATGACCCCACCCCTTTATGACAAGGCTCAAATCCGGAAAAAATCATCTCGATTTTACGTATTTTTAATCAAAACCCTGGGAAATAGTGGTCGGATGTTGGAATGGCATACCTCGTTGAATTCGTTACAAAATTTCCAACAAAGGTGTCATTAACAGAAAAAAAATCATTTGAAAAATTTTTTCGAAAAAAAACATGACTCCCACCTTTATGACACGGCTCAAATCCGAAGAAAATCACCTGGATTTTTCAGGTTTTTAACAAAACCCTGGAAAATAGTGGTCGACAAAAAAATAATGGCCCCCACCCCATTATGACAAGGTCCAGATCCGGATAATATCAGCTCGATTTTTCGGTTTTTTAATCAAAACCCTGGGAAATAGTGGTCGAATGTTGGAATGGCATACCTCGTTGAATTCATTACAAAATTTCCAACAAAATGTCATTTACAGAAAAAAAATAATTTGAAAAATTTTTTCGAAAAAAAAACATGACCCTCACCCTTATGACAAGGCTCCAATCCGAAGAAAATCTCCTCGATTTTTCAGGTTTTTAACAAGACCCTGGGAAATAGTGGTCGACAAAAAATAATGTCCCCCACCCCATTTGACAAGGTCCAGATCCGATAATATCAGCTCCATTTTTCGGTTTCTTAATCAAAACCCTGGGAAATAGTGGTCGAATGTTGGAATCGCATACCTCGTTGAATTCATTACAAAATTTCCAACAAAGTGTCATTTAAGAAAAAAAATATTTTGAAAAATTTTTTCGAAAAAAAACATGACCCTCACCCTTATGACAAGGCTCAAATCCAAAGAAAATCACCTCTATTTTTCAGGTTTTTAATCAAAACCCTGGAAAATAGTGGTCGGATGTTGGAATGGCATACCTATTTAAATTCGTTACAAAATTTCCAACAAAGTGTCATTTACAGAAAAAAAAATTATTTGAAAATTTTTCGAAAAAACTTCGATACAAAAAATACAAACCCCCACCCTTTTATGACAAAGCTTAAACCCGAACAAAATGAACTCGATTTTTCGATTTTTTAATCAAAACCCCAAAAAAAAACATTTTTAAAAATTTTTAAAAAAAAAAAAAAGACCCCATACCTTATGACAAAGCCAAAATCCGAAGAAAAACACTTCGATTTTTTGGTTTTTTAATCAAAACCCTGGGAAATAGTGGTCGAATGTTGGAATGGCATACCTCGTTGAATTCGTTACAAAATTACGAATAAAGTGTCATTTAAAAATTCATGACCCCCACCCTTATGACAAAAAAATCATTTGTAAAATTTTTTCGAAAAAAAAATGACCCCATCCCTTATGACAAAGCCAAAATGTTAGAATAGCATACCTAGTTAAATTCGTTACAAAATATCCAACAACGTGTCATTTACAGAAAAAACAAGAGAGAACGCTATAGTCGGGTGCCCCGACTATCAGATACCCGTTACTCAGGTAAAGGGAGTGCGAGGGAGATGGAGATAGAAACTTTGATCACGCATAACTTCTTAACGAATGGTCCGATTTGAAGAAATTCTTCTACATTTCGATAGGTATTGATAAACACAATAAAACTGCATTTTTACTTTTCCGAAATATTTAAATTTTTAAAATCGTATTTAAGCGATTGTGGGCGTTAAAGGGGCGTGGCACCATTTTGAAACAAACTTGCGCTGCGTAGGAACTTCTAAAATCTACATGCAAAATGCCAATCTTCTAGCTTTTATAGTTTCCGAGATCTCAGCGTTCATACGGACAGACAGACGGACAGACGGACAGACAGACGGACATGGCTAGATCGACTCTGCTAGTGATCCTGATCAAGAATATATATACTTTATAGGGTCGGAAACGCTTCCTTCTAGCTGTTACATACTTTTGCACGAATACAATATACCCTTTTACTCTACGAGTAACGGGTATAAAAATCAAATGAAAAATTTTTTCGATAAAAAAACATGATGCCCACCCTTATGACAAGGCTCAAATCCACAGAAAATCAACTCGATTTTTCATATTTTTAATCAAAACCCTGGGAAATAGTGGTCGGATGTTGGAATGGCATACCTAATTGAATTCGTTATAAAATTTCCAACAAAGTGTCATTTACAAAAAAAAAATCATTTGAAATATTTTTTAGCAAAAAAAAACATGAATACTCACCCTTATGAAAAGGCTCAAATCCGAAGAATATCACCTCGATTTTTTCAGGTTTTTAACAAAACCCTGGAAAATAGTGGTCGACAAAAAAATAATGCCCCCCACCCCATTATGACAAGGTCCAGATCTGGATAATATCAGCTCGATTTTTCGGTTTTTTAATCAAAACCCTAGGAAATAGTGGTCGAATGTTGGAATGGCATACTTAGTTAAATTCGTTACAAAATTTCCAACAAAGTGTCATTTACAGAAAAAATAAATCAAATGAAAAATTTTTTCGATAAAAAACATGACCCCCACCCTTATGACAACGCTCAAATCCGAAGAAAATCGCCTTGATTTTTCAGGTTTTTAACAAAACCCTGGGAAATAGTGGTCGACAAAAAAAATAATGTCCCCCACCCCATTATGACAAGGTCCAGATCTGGATAATATCAGCTCGATTTTTCGGTTTTTTAATCAAAACCCTAGGAAATAGTGGTCGAATGTTGGAATGGCATACCTCGTTGAATTCATTACAAAATTTCCAACAAAGTGTCATTTACAGAAAAAAAATCATTTGTAAATTTTTTTCGTTAAAAATAACATAACTCCCACCCTTAGGACAAGGCTCAAATCCACAGAAAATCAGCTCGATTTTTCATATTTTTAATCAAAACCCTGGGAAATAGTGGTCGGATGTTGGAATGGCATTGAATTCGTTATAAAATTTCCAACAAAGTGTCATTAACGAAAAAAAAAATCATTTGAAAAATTTTTCGAAAAAAAACATGACCCCCACCCATATGACAAGGCTCAAATCCGAAGAAAATCGCCTTGATTTTTCAGGTTTTTAACAAAACCCTGGGAAATAGTGGTCGACAATAAAAAATAATGTCCCCCACCCCATTATGACAAGGTCCATTTCTGGATAATATCAGCTCGATTTTTCGGTTTTTTAATCAAAACCCTAGGAAATAGTGGTCGAATGTTGGAATGGCATACCTCGTTGAATTCATTACAAAATTTCCAACAAAGTGTCATTTACAGAAAAAAAATCATTTGAAACATTTTTTCGAAAAAAAAACATGTCCCTCACCTTTATGACAAGGCTCAAATCCGAAGATAATCACCTCGATTTTTCAGGTTTTTAATCAAAACCCTGGGAAATAGTGGTCGGATGTTGGAATGGCATACCTTGTTGAATGCGTTACAAAATGTCCAACAAAGTGTCATATACAGAAAAAAAAATCATTTGAAAAAATTTTTCGATAAATAAAACATGACTCCCACCTTTATGTTAAGGCTCCATTCCAAAGAAAATCATCTCAATTTTTCAGGTTTTTAATCAAAACCCTGGAAAATAGTGGTTGGATGTTAAAATGGCATACCTATTTAAATTCGTTAAAAAAATCATTTGAAAAATTTTTTCGAAAAAAAAACATGACCCCCACCCTTATGACAATGCTCAAATCCAAACAAAATCACCTAAATTTGTCATTTACAGAAAAAAAAATAATTTGAAAAATTTATTCGATAAAGAATGCATAACCCCCACCCTTATGACAAAGCTAAAATCCGAACAAAATCACCTCGATTTTTCGGTTTTTTAATAAAAACCCTGTGAAATAGTGGTCGAATGTTGGAATGGCATACCTAGTTGAATTCGTTACAAAATTTCCAACAGATTGTCATTTAAGAAAAAAAAATCATTTGTAAATTTTTTTCGAAAAGTAAAGACCCCATCCCTTATGACAAATCCAAAATCCGAAGAAAATCACATCGATTTTTCGGGTTTTTAATCAAAACCCTGGGAAATAGTGGTCGAATGTTGGAATGGCATACCTCGTTGAATTCGTTACCAAATTTCCAACAAAGTGGCATTTCCAGAAAAAAATATCAATTGAAAAATTTTTTCGAAAAAAATGATGACCCCCACCCTTATGACAAGGCTCAAATCCAAAGAAAATCACCTCGATTTTTCATGTTTTTAATCAAAACCCTGGGAAATAGTGGTCGGATGTTGGAATGATATACCTCGTTGAATTCGTTACAAAATTTTCAACAAAGTGTCATTTACAGAAAAAAAATCATTTAAAAAATTGTTTCGAAAAGAAATCATGTTCCCCACCCCATTATGACAAGGCGCAAATCTGGATAATATCAGCTCGATTTTTCGGTTTTTTAATCAAAACCCTGGGAAATAGTGGTCGAATGTTGAAATGGCATACCTCGTTGAATTCAATACAAAATTTCCAACAAAGTGTCATTTACAGAAAACAAAAATCATTTGAAAAATGTTTTTGATAAAAAAAACATTGCCACATCCCTTATGACAAAGCCAAAATCCGAGGAAAATCACCTCGATTTTTCGGTTTTTTAATCAAAACCCTGGGAAATAATGGTCGTATGTTGGAATGGCATACCTAGTTAAATTCGTTGCAAAATTTCCAACAAAGTGTTATTTACAGAAAAAAAAATAATTTGAAAAATTTTTGCGAAAAAAAACATGACCCTCACCCTTATGACAAGGGTCAAATCCGAAGAAAATCACCTGGATATTTTAGGTTTTTAATCAAAACCCAGGAAAATAGTGGTCAGATGTTGGAATGGCATACCTAGTTGAATTCGTTACAAAATTTCCAACAAAGTGTCATTTAAAGAAAACAAAAATCATTTGAAAAATTTGTTCGAAAAAAAACCATGACCCCCACCATTATGACAAGGCTCAAATCCGAAAAAAATCACCTTGATTTTTTGGTTTTTTAATCAAAACCCTGTGAAATAGTGGTCGAATGTTGGAATTCGTTGGATTCGTTACAAAATTTCCAACAAAGTGTCATTTACAGAAAAAAAAATCATTTAAAAAATTTTTTCCTAAAAAACCATGACCCCCACCCTTATGACAAGGCTCAAATCCAATGAAAATCACCTCGATTTTTCGGTTTTTTAATCAAAACGAATGTTGGAATGGCATACCTAGTTTAATTCGTTACAAAATTTCCAACAAAGTTTCATTTACAAAAAAAAAATGATTTGAAAAATTTTTTCGATAAAAAAAACATGACCCCCACCCCACTTTGACAAGGCCCAGATCCGGATAATATCAGCTCGATTTTTCGGTTTTTTAATCAAAACCCTGGGGTCGAATGTTGGAATGGCATACGTCTTTTAATTCGTTACAAAATTTCCAACAAAGTGCATTTACAGAAAAAAAATGATTTGAAAATTTTTTTCGATAAGAAATCATGTAACCCACCCCATTATGACAAGGAACAGATCAAAAATCATTTGAAAAATTTTTTGGAAAAAAAACCATGTCCCCCACTCTTATGACAAGGCTCAAATCCAAAGATAATCACCTCGATTTTTCATGTTTTTAATCAAACCCCTGGAAAATAGTGGTTGGATGTTAAAATGGCATACCTATTTAAATTCGTTAAAAAAATCATTTGAAAATTTTTTTTGGAAAAAAAAACATGACCCCCACCCTTATGACAATGCTCAAATCCAAACAAAATCACCTCAATTTGTCATTTACAGAAAAAAAATAATTTCAAAAATTTATTCGATAAAATATACATGACCCCCTTATGACAAAGCTAAAATCCGAACAAAATCACCTCGATTTTTCGGTTTTTTAATAAAAACAATGTGAAATAGTGGTCGAATACCTAGTTGAATTCGTTACAAAATTTCCAACAGTGTCATTTACAGAAAAATAAATCATTTCACAATTTTTTTCGATAAAAAAACATAACTCCCACCCTTATGACAAGGCTCAAATCCAAACAAAATCACCTCGATTTTTCGGTTTTTTAATCAAAACCCTGGGAAATTATGGTCGTATGTTGGAATGGCATACCTAGTTAAATTCGTTGCAAAATTTCCAACAAAGTGTCATTTACAGAAAAAAAAATAATGTGAAAAATTTGTTCGAAAAAAAACCATGACCCCCACCATTATGACAAGGCTCAAATCCGAAAAAAATCACCTTGATTTTTCGGTTTTTTAATCAAAACCCTGTGAAATAGTGGTCGAATGTTGGAATTCGTTGGATTCGTTACAAAATTTCCAACAAAGTGTCATTTACAGAAAAAAAATCATTTGAAAAATTTTTTCCTAAAAACCATGACCCCACCCTTATGACAAGGCTCAAATCCAATGAAAATCACCTCGATTTTTCGGTTTTTTAATCAAAACGAATGTTGGAATGGCATACCTAGTTTAATTCGTTACAAAATTTCCAACAAAGTTTCATTTACGGAAAAAAAAATGATTTGAAAAATTTTTTCGATAAAAAAAACATGACCCCCACCCCACTTTGACAAGGCCCAGATCCGGATAATATCAGCTCGATTTTTCGGTTTTTTAATCAAAACCCTGGGGAATGGTGGTCGAATGTTGGAATGGCATACGTCTTTTAATTCGTTACAAAATTTCCAACAAAGTGCATTTACAGAAAAAAAAATGATTTGAAAATTTTTTTCGATAAGAAATCATGTAACCCACCCCATTATGACAAGGCCCAGATCAAAAATCATTTGAAAAATTTTTTGGAAAAAAACCATGACCCCCACCCTTATGACAAGGCTCAAATCCAAAGATAATCACCTCGATTTTTCATGTTTTTAATCAAACCCCTGGAAAATTGTGGTTGGATGTTAAAATGGCATACCTATTTAAATTCGTTAAAAAAATCATTTGAAAATTTTTTTTGAAAAAAAACATGACCCCCACCCTTATGACAATGCTCAAATCCAAACAAAATCACCTCAATTTGTCATTTACAGAAAAAAAATAATTTCAAAAATTTATTCGATAAAAAATACATGACCCCCTTATGACAAAGCTAAAATCCGAACAAAATCACCTCGATTTTTCGGTTTTTTAATAAAAAAGTATGTGAAATAGTGGTCGAATACCTAGTTGAATTCGTTACAAAATTTCCAACAGTGTCATTTACAGAAAAATAAATCATTTCGCAATTTTTTTCGATAAAAAACATAACTCCCACCCTTATGACAAGGCTCAAATCCAAACAAAATCACCTCGATTTTTCAGGTTTTTAATCAAAACCCTGGAAAATAGTGGACGGATGTTGGAATGGCAACCTATTTAAATTCGTTACAAAATTTCCAACAAAGTGTCATTTACAGAAAAAAAATCATTTGCAAAATTTTTCGATAAAAAAAACATAACTCTCACCCTTATGATAAGGCTCAAAATCCAAAGAAAATCACCTCGATTTTTCATGTTTTTAATCAAAACCCTGGGAAATAGTGGTCGAATGTTGGAATGGCATACCTAGTTAAATTCGTTGCAAAATTTCCAATAAAGTGTCATTTACAGAAAAAAAAAATTATTGGAAAAATTTTTCGATAAAAAAAACATGACCCTCACCCTTATGACAAGGCTCAAATCCGAAGAACATCACCTCGATTTTTCAGGTTTTTAATCAAACCCCAGGGAAATAGTGGTCAGATGTTGGAATGACATACCTAGTTGAATTCTATACAAAATTTCCAACAGTCAAAAAAAACATTTTAAAAATTTTTTCGAAAATAAACATGACCCCCACCCATACCTCGTTGAATTCGTTAGCAAATGTCCAACAAATGTCCAAAGAGAAAAAAATCATTTGTAAAATTTTTACAAAAAAAAAAACTCTTTTGAAAATTTTTCCAAAAAAACCATGACCCCCACCCTTATGACAAGGCTTAAATCCAATGAAAATCAACTCGATTTTTCGGTTTTTTAATCAAAACGAATGTTGGAATATCATACCTAGTTTAATTCGTTACAAAATTTCCAAGAAAGTTTCATTTACAGAAAAAAAAATTATTTGAAAAATTTTTTCGATAAAAAAAACATGACCCCCACCCCACTATGACAAGGCCCAGATCCGGATAATATCAGCTCGATTCTTCGGTTTTTTAATCAAAACCCTGGGGAATGGTGGTCGAATGTTGGAATGGCATACGTCTTTGAATTCGTTAAAAAATTTCCAACAAAGTGTCATTTACAGAAAAAAAAATGATTTGAAAATTTTTTTCGATAAGAAATCATGTAACCCACCACATTATGACAAGGCCCAGATCAAAAATCATTTGAAAAATTTTTTGGAAAAAAACCATGACCCCCACCCTTATGACAAGGCTCAAATCCAAAGATAATCACCTCGATTTTTCATGTTTTTAATCAAACCCCTGGAAAATAGTGGTTGGATGTTAAAATGGCATACCTATTTAAATTCGTTAAAAAAATCATTTGAAAATTTTTTTCGAAAAAAAACATGACCCCCACCCTTATGACAAAGCTAAAATCCGAACAAAATCACCTCGATTTTTCGGTTTTTTAATAAAAACCCTGTGAAATAGTGGTCGAATGTTGGAATGGCATACCTAGTTGAATTCGTTACAAAATTTCCAATAGTGTCATTTACAGAAAAAAAATCATTTGCAAAATTTTTTCGATAAAAAAAAACATAACTCTCACCCTTATGATAAGGCTCAAAATCCAAAGAAAATCACCTCGATTTTTCATGTTTTTAATCAAAACCCTGGGAAATAGTGGTCGAATGTTGGAATGGCATACCTAGTTAAATTCGTTGCAAAATTTCCAATAAAGTGTCATTTACAGAAAAAAAAAATTATTGGAAAAATTTTTCGATAAAAAAAACATGACCCTCACCCTTATGACAAGGCTCAAATCCGAAGAACATCACCTCGATTTTTCAGGTTTTTTAATCAAACCCCAGGGAAATGGTGGTCAGATGTTGGAATGACATACCTAGTTGAATTCTATACAAAATTTCCAACAGTCAAAAAAAACATTTTAAAAATTTTTTCGAAAATAAACATGACCCCCACCCATACCTCGTTGAATTCGTTAGCAAATGTCCAACAAATGTCCAAGAGAAAAAAATCATTTGTAAAATTTTTACAAAAAAAAAAAACTCTTTTGAAAATTTTTCCAAAAAAACCATGACCCCCACCCTTATGACAAGGCTTAAATCCAATGAAAATCAACTCGATTTTTCGGTTTTTTAATCAAAACGAATGTTGGAATATCATACCTAGTTTAATTTGTTACAAAATTTCCAAGAAAGTTTCATTTACAGAAAAAAAAATTATTTTAAAAATTTTTTCGATAAAAAAACATGACCCCCACCCCACTATGACAAGGCCCAGATCCGGATAATATCAGCTCGATTCTTCGGTTTTTTAATCAAAACCCTGGGGAATGGTGGTCGAATGTTGGAATGGCATACGTCTTTGAATTCGTTAAAAATTTCCAACAAAGTGTCATTTACAAGAAAAAAAATGATTTGAAAATTTTTTCGATAAGAAATCATGTAACCCACCCCATTATGACAAGGCCCAGATCAAAAATCATTTGAAAAATTTTTTGGAAAAAACCATGACCCCCACCCTTATGACAAGGCTCAAATCCAAAGATAATCACCTCGATTTTTCATGTTTTTAATCAAACCCCTGGAAAATAGTGGTTGGATGTTAAAATGGCATACCTATTTAAATTCGTTAAAAAAATCATTTGAAAATTTTTTTCGAAAAAAAACATGACCCCCACCCTTATGACAATGCTCAAATCCAAACAAAATCACCTCAATTTGTCATCTACAGAAAAAAAAATAATTTCAAAAATTTATTCGATAAAAAATACATGACCCCCACCCTTATGACAAAGCTAAAATCCGAACAAAATCACCTCGATTTTTCGGTTTTTTAATAAAAACCCTGTGAAATAGTGGTCGAATGTTGGAATGGCATACCTAGTTGAATTCGTTACAAAATTTCCAATAGTGTCATTTACAGAAAAAAAAATCATTTCAAAATTTTTTTCGATAAAAAAAACATAACTCCCACCCATATGACAAGGCTCAAATCCAAAGAAAATCACCTCGATTTTTCATGTTTTTAATCAAAACCCTGGGAAATAGTGGTCGGATGTTGGAATGACATACCTAGTTGAATTCTATACAGAATTTCCAACAGTCAAAAAAAACATTTTAAAAATTTTTTCGAAAATAAACATGACCCCCACCCATACCTCGTTGAATTCGTTAGCAAATGTCCAACAAAGCGGCATTTACAGAGAAAAAAATCATTTGTAAAATTTTTTGAAAAAAAAAAACTCCCACCGTTATGACACGGTTTAAATCCGAAGAAAATCACCTCGATTTTTCAGGTTTTTAATCAAAACCCAGGGAAATAGTGGTCTAATGTTGGAATGGCATACCTCGTTGAATTCGTTACCAAATTTCCAACAAAGTGGCATTTCCAGAAAAAAATATCAATTAAAAAATTTTTCCGAAAAAAAAAATGATGACCCCACCCTTATGACAAGGCTCAAATCCAAAGAAAATCACCTCGATTTTTCATGTTTTTAATCAAAACCCTGGGAAATAGTGGTCGGATGTTGGAATGACATACCTAGTTGAATTCGTTACAAAATTTTCAACAAAGTGTCATTTACAGAAAAAAAATCATTTAAAAAATTGATTCGAAAAGAAATCATGTCCCCCACCCCATTATGACAAGGCCCAAATCTGGATAATATCAGCTCTTTTTTTTCGGTTTTTTAATCAAAACCCTGGGAAATAGTGGTCGAATGTTGAAATGGCATACCTAGTTGAATTCAATACAAAATTTCCATTAAAGTGTCATTTACAGAAAACAAAAATCATTTGAAAAATTTTTTCGATAAAAAAAACATAGCCACATCCCTTATGACAAAGCTAAAATCCGAGGAAAATCACCTCGATTTTTCGGTTTTTTAATCAAAACCCTGTGAAATAGTGGTCGTATGTTGGAATGGCATACCTAGTTAAATTCGTTGCAAAATTTCCAACAAAGTGTCATTTACAGAAAAAAAAATTATTGGAAAAATTGTTCGATAAAAAAAACATGACCCTCACCCTCATGACAAGGCTCAAATCCGAAGAAAATCACCTCGATTTTTCAGGTTTTTAATCAAAACCCAGGGAAATAGTGGTCGAATGTTGGAATGGCATACCTCGTTGAATTCGTTACCAAATTTCCAACAAAGTGGCATTTCCAGAAAAAAAATATCAATTGAAAAATTTTTTCGAAAAAAAATGATGACCCCCACCCTTATGACAAGGCTCAAATCCAAAGAAAATCACCTCGATTTTTCATGTTTTTAATCAAAACCCTGGGAAATAGTGGTCGGATGTTAGAATGATATACCTCGTTGAATTCGTTACAAAATTTTCAACAAAGTGTCATTTACAGAAAAAAAAGTCATTTAAAAAATTGTTTCGAAAAAAAATCATGTCCCCCACCCCATTATGACAAGGCCCAAATCTGGATAATATCAGCTCGATTTTTCGGTTTTTAATCAAAACCCTGGGAAATAGTGGTCGAATGTTGAAATGGCATACCTAGTTGAATTCAATACAAAATTTCCATTAAAGTGTCATTTACAGAAAACAAAAATCATTTGAAAAATTTTTTCGATAAAATAAACATAGCCACATCCCTTATGACAAAGCCAAAATCCGAGGAAAATCACCTCGATTTTTCGGTTTTTTAATCAAAACCCTGGGAAATAGTTGTCGGATGTTGGAATGGCATACCTAGTTTAATTCGTTACAAAATTTCCAACAAAGTGTCATTTACAGAAAAAAAAAATTTGAAAAATTTTTTCCAAAAAAAACCATGACCCCCACCCTCATGACAAGGCCCAAATCCAAAGAAAATCACCTCGATTTTTCATGTTTTTAATCAAAACCCTGGGAAATAGTGGTCGGATGTTGGAATGGCATACCTAGTTGAATTCGTTACAAAATTTCGAACAAAGTGACATTTACAAAAAAAAAATCATTTGGAAAATTTTTTCGAAAAAAAACCATGATCCGATCTCTTATGACAAGGCTCAAATCCAAAGAAAATCACCTCGATTTTTCGGTTTTTTAATCAAAACCCTGGGAAATAGTGGTCGAATGTTGGAATGGAATACCTTGTTAAATTCGTTACAAAATATCCAGCAGTGTCATTTACAGAAAAAAAATCATTTGAACAATTTTTTCGAAAAAAATCATGACCCCCACCCATATGATCAAGCCAAAATTCGAAGAAAAACACCTCGATTTTTCGGTTTTTTAATCAAAACCCTGTGAAATAGTGGTCGAATGTTGGAATGGTAAACCTCGTTGAATTCGTTACAAAATTTCCAACAAAGTGTCATTTACAGAAAAAAAATGTATATGAAAAATTTTTTCGAAAAAAACCATGACCCCCACCCTTATGACAAGGCTGAAATCCGAAGAAAATCACCTCGATTTTTCGGTTTTTAATCAAAACCCTGTGAAATAGTGGTCGAATGTTGGAATGGCATACCTCGTTGAATTCGTTACAAAATTTCCAACAAAGTGTCATTTACAGAAAAAAAATCATTTGAAAAATTTTTTCGAAAAAAAACCATGACCCCCACCCTTATGATAAGGCTAAAATCCAATGAAAATCACCTCGATTTTTCGGTTTTTTAATCAAAACCCTGTGAAATAGTGTGTGACGCTCCAGAGCGCACAATATAAGTAAATATATAAAATAAGCTTAGGTTAAGAGAGATAAAAAGCATGAAGCGACAACATAGTACATAGGGAATAGGATTAATATAATAATAAGATTAGTTTAAGAGAATAAAAAACCTGAAACGAATTCAAATTCAAATAAGAAGACGAGCGCGCCAATAGAAATAGCTGGGCACACTGATCCACGATCACCGGGTCACACTGACCCAAGATTACCTGGTCACACTGACCCATGATCAGCTGGACACACGCGCTAAGCCGTATGACCAGGGATTTTGACGTGGTGCGGGCACACTTATTCACGCCAACAGGTATAAAAAGGGCGCCGGTTGCCCAGTTCAAGTGACTCTGCAACCGACAGCGATCGGAGAAGGTGAGCCTTACGCATTGGTGTGAGCAACCTTTCTGGGAGTTACTTGTGGAGTCTTTTTTTGGGATAGGGTCTAGTACCCCGTCCAAATACATTGTAGTTAGCGAAACCCCCTTCCCCTCCTCTACCCACTCTCCGAAAGACCGGCCGTCATCAGTGCCAGCCGATCTTTGGGGTTCCACCACCCACCCATCCACCCACCACTAACCGACTCGGAGCGACGAAGCCGCCATCAGTGGCAGCGGACTCTAAGCTCGAGCCATCCCTCGGTTCACCGAGTCGCCCACCCGCTCGGGTTTCTTCCCCCCCCCCCCCCCCTCTCAAACCCTAAAATATATATAAAATAAAAAAAAACCACCCCCCTTTTACCTAACCCCGAACCCGTTCTACTCTTAGAGTAGAAAAAAAACCTAAAACAACCCCCACACAAAAAAAAAAAAATATAAGAACCACCCAAAAACCACACCCCCCCCCACAGCAAAAAAATAAAAAAAAAAATTAAATAAAAATTTAAAATTAAAATTAAAAAAAAACACAAAAAAAAAAAAAAAAGGAAAAAAAAAAGAAAAGTCTGAAGAGAAGGCGGGAACATTCGGACCTTGGACCCTCATATGGCAAGGGCAACGAGGTCATACGGTAAATTGGCGGACTACGGACCCGCCCAAAGAGGACACACCGTGAATTAACGGTACCTCAGTGGACCTTGGACCCGAGGGAAATAACGGCACCTACAGCGCCTATAAAAGGACGGCGCAAGCGCAGCTCGAGACAGTACGAGTGCGAGAATCAGAGCGAGTGCGTGAACGCGGAATAAGTACAAATCGAAACCGAAGTGCCCAAGGATCAAGATCGCAAAGTCGAGACGCCGAACGACGACAAGTCTACAAGGCTGAGGCTACAACGCTGAGATCCAACGGCGCTATTTCGTGGTAAAATCAAACTTAGGGAGTCCTTGCGCGGTGTCAGGCGATAAAGGTGGCTAGGCGATAAGGGAGAACTTTCTTCTATCTGCTAGGCGATACACCTTGCCGGGAAAGTCCAGGCTGAACTCCGGAAGCCAGGCGATAAAGGTGGGTAGGCGATAAGGCGTAACTTCGGTTCACCTGCTAGGCGATACACCTTGCCGGCCCCGGTAGGGAAGCTCGCATAACATCCAGGGTTTTTGGTGGAGCCGTCCCGATCTCAGTCACCCGGAGCAGCAGGTCAGGAGCGACGCAATAGCAGGCCAGGAGCGACGAAGCGGTAAGCCAGGAGCGACGCAGCAGCACGCCAGGAGCAGGCAGCAGCGAGCCAGAAGCAACGCAGCAGAAGACAGCGAAAACGGGCAGCAGATTAATAGCAATAAGGCTATATTTTAGAGAAACAATAAACCAGCACCAACCTAATCAGATCTGGCGTTATTCTTTGGTCACGGGCGGTCACTCAATATAAATTTGGTGGAACGAACTCACAACCTCTCTAAGCTAGCCGCATGTTTACGTAGCGAGCAGAAATTAAAGAAACAGGTCGTTACATCTGGCGCCCAAGAGTGATTGTCCTGACCCCCTCCCCCTCGTCTCACCGAACTCACCTTCGTAGACCCACAGTGAGGGGCGACTCGTCTCACAACCTGGAAGACCTCAGTGGTCTCCACACTCCCTCTCTCCTAACCTGGAAGACCTAAGGGGCCTCCAAAACTCTCTCGCCTAAACCTGGAAGACCTAAGTGGCCTCCAAAACTCTTCGCCTAAACCTGGAAGACCTAAGTGGCCTCCAAACCTCTCTCACACACGGAGATATCAGGGATATCTCGGGGAAATTATCTAGAGGTAAAGGGACGCATACAGAGGGACAAATTCTCCGGCGCAAACAGGAAGCCGTTGCTATCGTGTCCAACCACTGAAGGGGCATACTTTCCGGCGCAGATAGCCGTATTCTTTCTTTCTCATCTACAGGACGCCAGCCGCTGCGCAACTACCGAAGGACGATCAGTAGCCGCCCACGACCGCACTCGACGACACCGCCGAAGACGGAACCAGCCGCGCCGCTCTATCCTTGTCTTAAACTCTGTAAAATTTAAGTAAATAAACACAACCCCCTTCGATTTCACCGAACCCCGCTCGTGTCATACTCTGGGAACCGGGTCAAACTCTTACAGCAACCACTCCTGACATAAATAAATGTTGGAACGAACTCCTGGACACCGTTGAACTACCCCAGCAAAGCAGGAACGTTACAAGTGATCGAATGTTGG
Organism: Drosophila rhopaloa; assembly: GCF_018152115.1. Classification (NCBI taxonomy): domain Eukaryota; kingdom Metazoa; phylum Arthropoda; class Insecta; order Diptera; family Drosophilidae; genus Drosophila; species Drosophila rhopaloa. The sequence goes on from NW_025335048.1 coordinate 421,176, forward strand.
AATGGCATTAGGAGGTAAGACTCCTCCCCACAAATCCCGATGCAGGAGATCGGCCTAGCAACAGGGGAGGAGGCGAGAAAGCCGGAGAATTGAAGGGCAGCCAGGTCAAACGGGAACATTCGGACCTTGGACCCCATATGGCAAGGGCAACGAGGTCATACGGTAAATTGGCGGACTACGGACCCGCCCAAAGAGGACACACCGTGAATTAACGGTACCTCAGTGGACCTTGGACCCGAGGGAAATAACGGCACCTACAGCGCCTATAAAAGGACGGCGCAAGCGCAGCTCGAGACAGTACGAGTGCGAGAATCAGAGCGAGTGCGTGAACGCGGAATAAGTACAAATCGAAACCGAAGTGCCCAAGGATCAAGATCGCAAAGTCGAGACGCCGAACGACGACAAGTCTACAAGGCTGAGGCTACAACGCTGGGATCCAACGGCGCTATTTCGTGGTAAAATCAAACTTAGGGAGTCCTTGCGCGGTGTCAGGCGATAAAGGTGGCTAGGCGATAAGGGAGAACTTTCTTCTACCTGCTAGGCGATACACCTTGCCGGGAAAGTCCAGGCTGAACTCCGGAAGCCTGGCGATAAAGGTGGGTAGGCGATAAGGCGTAACTTCGGTTCACCTGCTAGGCGATACACCTTGCCGGCCCCGGTAGGGAAGCTCGCATAACATCCAGGGTTTTTGGTGGAGCCGTCCCGATCTCAGTCACCCGGAGCAGCAGGTCAGGAGCGACGCAATAGCAGGCCAGGAGCGACGCAGCGGTAAGCCAGGAGCGACGCAGCAGCACGCCAGGAGCAGCGCAGCAGCGAGCCAGAAGCAACGCAGCAGAAGACAGCGACAACGGGCAGCAGATTAATAGCAATAAGGCTATATTTTAGAGAAACAATAAACCAGCACCAACCTAATCAGATCTGGCGTTATTCTTTGGTCACGGGCGGTCACTCAATATAAATTTGGTGGAACGAACTCACAACCTCTCTAAGCTAATTAAAGAAACAGGTCGTTACATCTGGCGCCCAAGAGTGATTGTCCTGACCAAGGAAACAAAAGTGGTGGGCATTTCGACAAGTTTAGTGTAAATGTAATGTGCTTACACTTTTGCTCATTGACTTTGATACGCCAGTCTGCGAGCTATTTTTCTACAGCTACCAGGTGTTCTTTTAAATGGGCTGTAGGTGTTTTTGGGCATTTCGAGCGGCTGACAATGGCAGTGTCGTCAGCAAAGGTTGAGATGAGGGTCTGGCGGCTTGTTGGAATGTCTGCCGTGTAAAGGATGTACAAGATTGGTCCAAGCACACTTCCTTGGGGTACTCCAGCTTCGATGTTACGGATGGTTGAAGTGAAGGTTTTACATCTCACGGTGAAAACTCTGTTTCTGAGGTATGACTCAAGCAACTTGTGAGTGTTTTCCGGTAGGAGGGTTTTGATTTTGTATAACAGACCGTCGATCCAGACGCGATCAAATGCCTGTGATACGTCCAGAAATAAGGCACTGCCATATTGCTTGTGTTCGAAAGCCGTGCGAATTTCAGATGTTAAGCGGTTTACCTGTTCGATAGTTCCATGCTTTTCCCTAAATCCGAATTGGTGCAGAGGGATCGTTCTGTTGTTTTGAAGATGTGTTACTAGATGAACAAGAAGCAGTTTTTCAAATAGCTTTGATAGACATGGGAGCAGACTGATGGGCCGGTACGAGGAAGGCTGGGATTTGTCTTTTCCTGGCTTCGGGATCATTGTAATGACAGACTTTTTCCATTGGTCAGGAAAGTAGCCCCATTTCAATATTGAGTTAAATATAAATGCGATGCATCTGACTGCGCATGCAGGTAATTCAATTATCATTTTTGGAGAAATAAAATCGTGACCAGGAGCCTTTTTTGGGTTTATGTGTTCTTTAATAGCCTAGTATTGTGCTGGTTTCAAGGGTAACTGGGGAGGACGGCGACGCTAGCGAGACATTCGGTAGAGTGAATTGGTTGGATGGCGGGTGGGGCTTGAAGACGTTTTCCAAGTGATGGGCAAAGGTGTTAGCTCTTTCTTCGTCACTGCGCGCCCAGGCACCTGTTTGTGATCGAATTGGCCAATCGGGATCTATTGGTGGCTGCATGTTTGGGTGCGCTCCCATAGTGGGAATTTATTACCCGTCGGGGATAGTTTAGTTCAATGTAGGCCCGTTGGGCCTGGTTCTTTTCGGTAGAGAGGGCCTTCGACAATTTTCGAGATGCTTCATTAAGTCTTTTCTTAGTAGCTGGGGACCGATGAGTCTGCCAGTCTCTGCGAAGTCTACGTTTTTCAAGTAGGAGAGACTCGATCTGGATACTTGAGCGTCCAGTTCTTAGCGGGTTTGTGGATGAGGGTTCTGGCGTAGAATGTTTGGCGACAGAGGACATTACGTCCGTGAGGTGTTTAAGCGACTTGTCAAAGTCAGATTCAGAGGAAATTTCAGGATCAAGTTCGATGTGTGCACTTACATATTTTTTGTACTTCAGCCAGTTTGTTTTGTTTGATGTTAGATGTTGGGGGCGTTCCAGAAGCTGCGGCTGTTCAGATAGACAGAGGAGAACTGGCGAATGGTCCGATGTAAGCTCTTCTAAGGTTTTTATGTTTATCAGCCTGTGCGAGACTCTTCTAATAACAGCGAAATCGATAATGTCAGGTTGTTTATTTGGATCTGTGGGCCAGTATGTAGGCCTAGCTGGTGAGACAAAGTCAAGCGCGTTACCAGAAGTGATAATAGCGTTGTATAATTGGCGGCCTTTGGGGTTGATAAGACGAGATCCCCAGTGGGGATGCTTTGCGTTATAATCACCGGCAGGTATAAAGCAGCGTCCTAGTGAGTTGTAGAAATTCATAAACTCATTTTCTGCAATACTGAAGCGTGGGGCAATATATGGCGGATAGGGTAAGTGGGCCGCCAATTAGGTTTATACGTAGGGATGTGGCCTGCAGGTAGTTAGTAGCGAATGTCTCCAATGGATGATGTTTTATGCGTTGTTTAATGAGTATACCGGTACCTCCGTGTGCTTTACCGTCCGGGTGGTTGGTCGCGTGGAATATATATCCGATGATATGGAAGTAGTTTTTATTAGTTAGATGGGTTTCAGAAAGTAGCATGATATCGATATTGTGGCTGTTTAGGAACTGTAGGGAAACGCCGGGAAAGCCGTTTGCGTTCCAGAAGCATATTCTTAAGGAGTCCATTTATACAGACTTTTGTTTGATCAGCAGTTCCATTAGAAGGCTCTGGTTTCGCAGTAGTTCTTGAAGGGAACTTTGAATCGTCATCATGACGTTTGCAAGAGTAGCTAGTGTAGATTCTAGACCGCTAAGTGTTTGTGGGGGAAGAGTTTGGTTTTGCTGCGTAGAAGGTTGACTTGTTGTTTGGCCATTTTGGCTTAAGAGCGGAAAATCATTTAGGTTTGATATGGGTGGCTGTGGACGCAATGCTGCAGGTTGGGCGGTAGATGTTTGTGAGATTCCAGGGTAGCGGAGTGCGTTGGCAAAGGAGACACCAGGAGTGGTTGTTGATGGGGTGAAGATGTTTGGTTGGGCAGAGTGTTGAGCCGCGATTGGATTACTGCGTCTCTGATTTAGGCGGCTCTTGAGTTCTTTGTAGACGGGACAGCCCCGGTAGTTGGCAGTATGATTTCCCCCACAATTACTGCATTTCCTCAGAGTAGGGTCTTCTTTGTTTCCCAGGTATGCTTCAATGCAATGCAAATCTCCACAGGCGACACAAACTGGACGCAGGGTGCAGTAGGTTCTTGTATGCCCGAACTCCTGGCAGTTGGTACACTGTACGGGGCCGTTCCGCTTATGCGGTTCCTCTACGGTGATTCTTCGGTGAAGGAGATATTGCAGATTGTAAATAGGATGCACTGCATTTTTCTTTAGAGGTTTCGTCTCTGGGGCCAGCTCAATCTTAAACAGTGGTTGGGGAATTTTATCCCTGTTCACTATGTTTACGATGTGCTTATTTCTGCTATAAGTACAACTTGTAGGCCTTTCTTACTTTTTAGTTGGTAAGTGTAGTAATTTATAAGCTCATTGTCGAGATATCTTGTTACAGAACGGAAGTTGTCTTCGTTGTTAACCTGGAGTTTTGTTTCTAATATGTTTCCTCTTTTTAGGGTATTGATATAGAAGTGGTTAGGCCCGATTACTTGTTTAAGCTTATTAATCAGATCGACACTGTTGTGTTTCCTAATATATATTGGCGGTGGCTTTACAGCTTTCATGACTTGAGGCGCCTGACCCTTGTCTTCTTCGGTCTCGCCAAGTATGGCAAATCTGTTTTCGGATGTTCGTGTGTTGCCTAAAGTTTTTGGAACTTTTGGCCAATTTGAGTTTACGTTTTTTTGTGGACTAAGCTTTCTTTTTATTTGTACATACCGATTGATCCCCGTCTGTACGAGAGTATTATTCGTAAGAGGGTCAGTAGAGCAAAGTTTTACTTGTGGTGTTGAGATAGGCCACTGGGTAGCCGCAGACGTTAAAGTTGTTGTTGTCGTTGACGTTGCTGTAGTAAGAGAGGGTACAGTGCTGGTGGGCGCACAAGCCGAAGTAGTCGGTGCATCGATGAGAGAGATAGGTGACGGGCATTGTGAACTCCACGACTGAGTAACGGCAGCGCTGCTTGAGCATAAAATCGCTGGTGACAGTGAGCGGGCTCTTTCGGTAGCGGTCAGTGACGTTAATTTTGTTGTTGCCTCCGATGAGTCAATTGAAATGTAAGCATTGTTCCGTGCAGAAGACAGCCGTCGTTCGTCTAGTTGTATTTGTTGCCGATCGCGACTTGGCTTCGTGGCTTTACCGGTTGCACTTGTTAATATTTTATTTGCGTTCGACATTTTTAATTGATTTGATTAGCTAGATCGGTTTTAAATTTAGTTTTAATCACAAGGAGATGTTGACCTTGGGGTATGGCATTGCTGCCAGCGTCTTTTCGCTATTTTTCTTAGTTTTGGTGGTCACTTTGTAGATTTTTGGAAGTCTTTCAGCAGAGGGAGCAAAAAGACACGTCTACGTGGTTCGGTGGTTCTGTTGGTACTTTGAGGCTACCCTAAAAATCCAAAAATACAGGGTGAGATAAATGCCAAGGTAGACGAGCTGCTGGAAAAAGGATGTATCGATCCGTCCAGGAGTCCCTACAGCTCACCAATAGTCATGGTGAGAAAGAAGACTGGAAAGTGGAGGCTGTGTGTGAATTTCCGGCAAATAAACGCGAGGTCCATAAAGGACGCATACCCGATGCCGATGATAAATTACATCCTGGACCAGCTGCGAGATGCGAAGTACATCAGCAGTCTCGATCTAAAGGACGGTTACTGGCAGATCCCCTTATAGGCAGACAGCAGGCAGTATACGGCGTTTACTGTACCAGGGAAGGGCCATTTGGCTTTCAACAACATTCCAGCGGGCATTGGATCAGGTCATTGGACCAGAAATGATGCCGCACGCTTTCGCGTATCAGGACGACATTATCGTCATCGGACGAACGCTCGAAGAGCACATGGAAAACCTGAAGGAAGTTTTTAGGAGACTACGGGCTGCCAACCTGAAAGAAAATGCGGAAAAATTCAAGTTTTTTAGAAAGGAACTGCAATACTTGGGGCATCGCATAACAGACCAAGGCATCGAACAGACCCAGAAAAAGTGTCGGCAATTGCCTTAATAAAAACACCGGCCAACGTTAAGGAGTTACGACAATATTTGGGAGTGGCGTCGTGGTACAGGCGTTTTGTGCCAGATTTTGCGACGTTGGTGCATCCGTTGAATAGCCTGCTCCGGAAAAGCACAAAATGGGAATGGACAGATGACCATCAACAGGCGTTTGAAGCTGTCAAGGCCAGGCTAATCGCAGACCCAATCTTAGCATGCCCAGATTTCACAAAGACGTTTGTGCTGCAGACCGACGCCAGCGATTACGGGCTCGGTGCTATTCTCACACAGAATTCCGACCAAGGCGAGAGGGTGATCTCGTATTCCAGTAGGTCCCTGAATGGTTCGGAAAGAAATTTCTCAGCGACTGAGAAGGAATGCCTGGCAATTGTGTGGGCCATACGCAAGTTAAGGCCATACTTGGAGGGCTACCACTTCAAAGTGCTCACGGATCATATGGCACTGAAGTGGTTGAATAGCATCGAGAGCCCAACCGGAAGAATCGCACGATGGGCGCTGGAACTGCAGCAATATGACTTTGAGATCGCGTACAGAAAGGGCCAGCTGAATATAGTAGCAGACGCACTATCACGACAGCCACTGCCAGAAACGTGTCGACGGGTAAAAACACAGGAACAGCACAAGGAAACCGGGGAGTGTAACTGGATAAGGGATATGCGGAGCAAGATTTCCAAAAATCCTCAAAAATATTCAGACTACCTGACAGAAGCCGACCACCTATATCGCCACATACCGCACAGAGCAGGCAACGAGGATGTCACATCTTGGAAGCTGTGCGTGCCAACCTTGTCCAGGCGGCTGGTAATGTCGGAGAACCACAACTCACCGACAGCTGGCCACATGGGCAGTCGAAAGACAATTGCCAAAATCGCAGCAAGATACCATTGGCCGGGAATGCACCGCGACATAAGGAAATATGTGCAAAACTGTGAGAGCTGCCTACGATATAAGCCAAGCCAAATACAGGCGGCCCGGAAAATGCTGACCCAAGTACCGGAAGAGCCGTGGGCCACTGTGTGCGCAGATTTCGTCGGACCACTGCCCCGCTCCAAACACGGGAATTCTATGGTACTAGCGCTGGTAGATAGGTTCTCCAAGTGGACCGAAATGGTGCCAATGCGCAGGGCAACGACGGAAACTCTAGAAAAGGCGATCCGCGAGCGGATCCTCGCAAGATACGGCGTACCCAAGGTGCTGATTACAGACAATGGCGTTCAGTTCACCAGCAGGGCGACGGAGAGAGCCAACAGGACGGTGAAAACGATGATCGCCCAGTTCACCGGGGCAGACCAGAGGACTTGGGACGAAAAGTGGCCGGAACTGCAGTGGGCCGTGAAAACGAGCGTGACTGAATCCACGGGATATTCGCCTGCCTTTATTACGCAAGGGAGAGAGCCTAGGTTACCCAGCGCACTGTACAACGAAGGAACAATCGTCACAGGAAGGCAAACGCAAGCTCCGGCCGAGAACGCACAGAAGCTGAAAGAAATCTTTGAGCTGGTGAGGCAAAATATGGAAAAGGCAGCGCAGGATCAGGCACGCCACTACAATCTGCGTAGACGCCCATGGAAACCGAACATCGGTGACACAGTCTGGGCTAAAGAACATCATCTGTCCAAGGCTGCAGAAGGATTCGCCGCAAAATTGGCACCAAAATATGGCGGGCCTTTTAAGATAATGAATTTTAATTCGCCGGTGATATGCAGTTTGCGGCATGAAAAGACTGGCAAAGAGAAAAACCGCCCACGTTAGCCAATTAAAACAACAATTCATTGGTGCCCAAAACCGAGGATCGAAATCGGACTTAGCGGGGGCGCACTGTGAATCCAAAGAGAGGGAGAGGACGATACACAGTATCGAACTCACTCAGATGCATTAGGAGCACGAGAGCGGGAGAGGGAGGGTCATAGGATGCGGATGCCGTTACCGGGTAACGCACACCAAAGAGAGGACCCGTCGGAGCCCGTAGCAAGGGAAAGTCCAAAGGCCGCCGCGGATAACGGAACCAGGAACATGGGAAACCGAGGTTTCGTCAGCGCCCGAGCGCCACAAGACGGGCCTATTTAAATCAGGTCGCCAAGATGTACGGAAGCAGCAGCAGCAACAGTAAGGCCGTGAGGGGAGAGGGGCGGGGAGGCAGCACCGGGCAACAGCCAGCGGCGAGATGGAGGCGGGACTCAGGTTCCGCACTCCAGCTGCTGGAGAGCGACACTCCCTGGTGTCGCGGTCCCCGTCGCCGAACCCCGAATCGGAGGACGAGGAGCGGATCACCGACGTAGAGCTGGAGGAGGAGGAGGAGGCCGGCGTCCGGTCGGCAGGGCAGGAGGACGAGGTGCCCACGATTGACCTGGCATCGTCGGAAGAAGAGGAGGAGGACATCGCGACGGAGATGGTGAGTCCGGAGGTCTCCTCAGACGAGGAGGACGAGCCACGTCGGGCGGCGAAGGCCCGGATGGCATTCCGGAGAATAAGGAGGGCCGCAGCTGGATTCGGGCGGATCCGTTTGGGCGACGCAGCGCCATCGGGCCGCCCGGAAGAGGTGAAGCGAATATTCGCGACCCGGGCGGAGGTGGTGCGGCGAGTATTCGCGCAGCGGGCGGTGGCACGGGCAGCCGCCGCTGCCAGAGAGTGGCAAAAGCGGCTGGATGAGGGTGAGGCTGAAGAGGCGGCGATCTGGGCACAGCCGGGCCCTCCGGAACAGCCGCCGCCGCAAGCACCGCCACCGCCGTCGCCACCACAGCCGTCGCCACCGCTGTCGCTGTCGCTGTCGCAGCCGCCACCACCGCCGTCGCCGCCGCGGGGAGCACCACCGCCATCACCATCGCCACCGCTAACGCCGTCGCCGCCCCGGGCAGCAACACCGCCACCGCCACCACCGTCGCCGCCCCGGGCAGCAACACCAACATCCCAGGAACCGCGGCACGGAGCGGGAACACCGCCGCCTCCACCGCCGCCGTGGGTGCTAACGCCATCGCCGTTGCCAGCAAAACGGTTCGGGGGGGAGCCGGAGTTCTGGGAGAAGGGGCCCAGGGTGTGGCCGTCATCGCCAGGCTGACATCATGCCCGGAACCGCGGTCCCCACCAGCAAGGCCGTCGGTGAGCCGACAACATTCGGCGGACAGCAGCCGCTGGGAGGAGATGGCCGAGGAAGGGTGGCCGCCCAGGGTGGAAGCCGAGGCCAACAGGCAGCGGATGAGAGCCCGTAGCAGCCGCTGGCCAAGCTCCTGGTAGTAGACGCCGTCCGCTACCGCATCCGGGTGGCAAACGGAGTGGTGAGAGTCCTGAGGGGACAATAAAAGCCTTTAAAGGTTTTGATACACAAATTGGTTTATTTATTTACATTTTGGAGTAATGGGTTGCCGGACATAGGCAATAGGGACGGGGGCGCCGAGTCAGACGGTCGATCGATAGTTGCGATCGATGGGTAGCACAATTGGTTATTGCTACGTTAAAAAGGCAACTTAAGACAACAAAACGGCAACGACGATGGCAACACTGGAACCCACAATCGATAAACGCGATCGTGGTGAGATTCCAGGGAGTTGCCGGACCGAGGGAAAACGGAATGGTGACTTTTAGTTTGGCGAAATGTCTGGGCGGGAAAATTCGAATTCCACGCAGGGGAACTGGGAACTGGGAACTGGGAACTGTCTGGAACTGGGAACTGTCTGGGGAACTGGGAACTGTCTGGGGAACTGGGAACTGTCTGGGGAACGGGGAATTGTCTGGGGAACAGGGACACAGTCTGGGGAAATAATCTTTCAAGGAGCTGCATGGAAAAGTCTTTTAGGGAAACAGTCGCGGGAAAGTTCAAGTCTTTCAAGGAGCTGTACGAGTAAAGTCTTTTAGGAAAACAGTCTGGGGAAAGGTTAAGTCTTTCGGGGAACTGTCTGGGGAACATCAAACATGCAACTCAGGCGGGGAATTCGAGTAGTCTACACATCAAGGGCGGGGAAAGTCACTACTTTCATTACGTTTCCGAAGGAAGGGGGAAATGTGAGGAGTCTTAAACTCCCCACAAATCCCGATGCAGGAGATCGGTCTAGCAACAGCGGAGGAGGCGAGAAAGCCGGAGAAATGAAGGGCAGCCAGGTCAAACGGGAACATTCGGACCTTGGACCCGGCAAGGGCAACGGGGTCATACGGTAAATTGGCGGACTTCGGACCCGCCTAAAGAGGACACACCGTGAATTAACGGTACCTCAGTGGACCTTGGACCCGAGGGAAATAACGGCACCTACAGCGCCTATAAAAGGACGGCGCAAGCGCAGTTCGAGTGCGCGAATCAGAGCGCGTGCGTGAACGCGGAATAAGTACAAATCGAAACCGAAGTGCCCAAGGATCAAGATCGCAAAGTCGAGACGCCGAAGGACGACAAGTCTACAAGGCTGAGGCTACAACGCTGAGATCCAACGGTGCTAGGTCGTGGTAAAATCAAACTTAGGGAGTCCTTGCGCGGTGTCAGGCGATAAAGGTGGCTAGGCGATAAGGGAGAACTTTGTTCTACCTGCTAGGCGATACACCTTGCCGACAAAGTCCACGCTGAACTCCGGAAGCCAGGCGATAAAGGTGGCTAGGCGATAAGGCGTAACTTCGGTTCACCTGCTAGGCGATACATCTTGCCGGCCCCGGTAGGGCAGCTCGCATAACATCCAGGGTTTTTGGTGGAACCGTCCCGATCTCAGTCACCCGGAGCAGCAGGCCAGGAGCGACGCAGTAGCAGGCCAGGAGCGACGCAGCAGCACACCAGGAGCAGGGCAGCGGGCTAGCAGATTAATAGCAATAAGGCTATATTTTAGAGAAACAATAAACCAGCACCAACCTAATCTGTTCTGGCGTTATCCTTTGGTCACGGGCGGTCACTCAATATAAATTTGGTGGAACGAACTCACAACCTATCTGAGCTAGTCGCACGTTTACGTATCGAGCAGAAATTAAAGAATCAGGTCGTTACAGCATGCCTTGTTGAATTCGTTACAAAATTTCCAACAGTGTCATTTACAGAAAAAAAATCATATAAAAAATTTTTTCAATAAAAAAAACATTGCCCCATCCCTTATGACAAAGCCAAAATCCCAAGAAAAACACCTCGATTTTTCGGTTTTTTAATCAAAACCCTGGGAAATAGTGGTCGAATGTTGGAATGGCATACCTTATTGAATTCGTTACCAAATGTCCAACAAAGTAGCATTTACAGAAAAAAAATCATTTGAAAAATATTTTCCAAAAATAACCATGACTTCCACCCTTATGACAAGGCTAAAATCCAAAGAAAATCACCTCGATTATTCATGTTTTTAATCAAAACCCTGGGAAATCGTGGTCGGATGTTGGAATGGCATACCTAGTTTAATTCGTTACAAAATTTCCAACAAAGTGTCATTTACAGAAAAAAAAAATGATTTGAAAAATTTTTTCGATAAGAAACCATGTCCCCCACCCCATTATGACAAGGCCCACACCGGATAATATCAGCTCGATTTTTTGGGATTTTAATCAAAATCAATCAATCATTTGAAAAATATTTTCCAAAAATAACCCGGACCCCCACCCTTATGACAAGGCTAAAATCCAAAGAAAATCACCTCTATTTTTCGGTTTTTTAATCAAAACCCTGGGAAATAGTTGTCGCGTGTTGGAATGGCACACCTCGTTAAATTCGTTACAAAATTTGGAATGGCATCAAAACCCTGGGAAATAGTGGTCGAATGTTGGAATGGCATACCTCGTTGAATTCAATACAAAATTTCCAACAAAGTGTCATTTACAGAAAACAAAAATCATTTGAAAAATGTTTTCGAAAAAAAACCATGACCCCCACCATTATGACAAGGCTCAAATCCGAAGAATTTTTCGGTTATTTAATCAAAACCCTGTGAAATAGAGTTCGAATGTTGGAATGGCATACCTCATTGAATTCGTTACAAAATTTCCAACAAAATGTCATTTACAGAAAAAAAAATTTGAAAAATTTTTTCCAAAAAAAACCATGACCCCACCCTTATGACAAGGCACAAATCCAAAGAAAATCACCTCGATTTTTCATGTTTTTAATCAAAACCTTGGGAAATAGTGGTCGGATGTTGGAATGGCATACCTAGTTGAATTCGTAACAAAATTTCCAACAAAGTGTCATTTACAGAAAAAAAAAATGATTTGAAAAATTTTTTCGATAAGAAACCATGTCCCCCACCCCATTATGACAAGGCCCAGAACCGGATAATATCAGCTCGATTTTTCGGGACTTTAATCAAAACCCTGGGAAATAGTTGTCGCGTGACCCATGACCCCCACCATTATGACAAGGCTCAAATCCGAAGAATTTTTCGGTTAAACGCACGTTTACGTATCGAGCACAAATTAAAGAATCAGGTCGTTACAGCAGGCCTTGTTGAATTCGTTACAAAATTTCCAACAGTTGTAACGCCCAAATCTGAGGGCGTACAAATTTAAGTTAATCGTGCCGAGGATCGGAGTCCATATATGTAGCATTTAGAATAGTATTAAAATTAGCCTTAAGATTTGGACATGGAGTCCACCCCAGTTATCAATATAAAGTAATAGCAACTAAGGAAAAACTAATTAAGCTGGTGTTTACAATTGAAGCCGAGACACGCACCACGGGCAGAACCCCCTTAACCCGCTATCGCACTCCTCAGGGGGAGGGGCAATCGATATCACGATCGATAACAACGAACTGGGTCAGGGAACACGACACGAGCTGAAGTACGATCGCTAGAAATCGGACTCGTCTCTTTGGTTTTCGACTTTTACCGCGAGTAGACGTGTGCACAAATAATCCTCCGACACGCGATTCAAAAGCCAAACGCCTAGCCTGAGATTCACCGTGCTCATCCGCGCCACACCAGTTGACATCGTCAAGGTTACACGTAAGCAAGAACACCCATTGTGAGGGCAGCAGCCAGGGAACCACTTTCACGAATTATCAAATATAAGCCTGAAATTAAATAACTAAAACCCCGCGTGTTATTTCTTTACCAATACACCTCCCCTCCTTTTAACCTCACCCGTTCTCGACCCCGACCTACGCCGTGTGTTTGGTTTCGCATCCACACGACGTACTTCGGCCGAGAGCTCCCTCCTTAGAATCCCCGTAGGCTCCGAGTATAGCCGGAGTATAGGCCCCCGTAGGCTCCGAGTATAGCCGGAGTGTAGACCCCCGTAGGCTCCGAGTATAGCCGGAGTGTAGACACCCGTAGGCTCCGAGTATAGCCGGAGTGTAGACCCCCGTAGGCTCCGAGTATAGCCGGAGTGTAGACCCCGTAGGCTCCGAGTATAGCCGGAGTGTAGACGCCCGTAGGCTCCGAGTATATCCGGAGAGTAGACACACGTAGACCCTAAGCTCACCCGGAACGGATCAACCCCGCCGTTCATGCCCAGCGGAGTCCCCCTCCCCGTAGCCCCCGCAGTCAACCCCAATCGGAATCATCCGAATTCACCACCAAGCAGTCCTCCACCACCAGAGGGCATTACTGACGGGTCTCACCCAAGTTCCCCACCAAGCAGTGCGATCACCCACCGAGTACCTCGTCCTATCCCCAGGGGATGCCTCAAGCAGGATCCTCCCGGGGTTTCGCACCAAGCAGTGTGGGCGGCCTTATTCCCACTGCAGGCCGCTAGGCGGCGCTCTAGTAAATGCCTTGGCGTCAACCTCGTGTTCAGATCGGTTTGACCAACGGCTCTTGCGTGTAGAGGGCGCCTTACAGCCTTCCCATACAAATTCCTACTACAGGTCCCACCCTTCTATATAAATTTCTTGTATAGGTTCCTTGGCCCCGATTGAGATTCTACCCCGGCCAGAGAACTGCGTTACAAGTGGCGCCCGAGCAGGGACCTGATAGGGAGAAAGACCAGGAAAACTACCACCTGTATGGGGAGTGCGTAGGCCCCGAGTGAGTGACGTAGTCTAACGGTTTCCGCGAAAGTGTCCCGACCGGGGAGAATAACCTTGACGAACTAGTGAACGCGCCCGGTATCAAGCCCACGAGCTTACTCGCGATCCCGCATAGTCCACGCGATCGAGTGTCTGTGAAAATACAAACGTATGGCCCAAGAAGCCCCGTAAAGACTCCAACAAGCGAAGACATCTTTCCAAGACAACGCACCAAAGACTCGCTGCAAACATGGACCCCGACCAGAAAATTTCCGGTGAGTCCGTTCCACACTTATTTCACAATCCCGGGGTTCCCTCGCGGTGGATTTATTCCCGCTTGAAGGCCGAATTACTAGCCTTTGCTGACGAATTCGGGTTCTCCGCCGAGGGGCTCGTCGACGACTTGCGGCGAAACTTTGTCACCCTAGTTAGAGACTCGGAACAAACCCAAGAGGTATGGGCTCGACTAGCCGACCTAAAAAGACAATACTCATCACGTGCTCCGAGCCCCGCACCTTTGGGGGAAGACAAAACCGGCCCCAGCGGCCCCGCCCCGAACATAAGCGTCGGCGCAATCCCCGGAGTCTCCCCCGCAGACCGAGCTCGAATTACCCCTAGCCTCACGGTTACTGTCGCCTCTCAGGTCGGCAGTAATCAAGAAACTTTCACGGAGCCGAGCCATGACCGGAATCGCCGCGAGGTTGTTTGCGTCCCCGAACGAATTCGTAAATGGGGCCTCCAATTTGACGGATATTCAGACCCCTTAGCCTTCATCGAGCAGGTCGAAAGTCGGGCCTTATCCTACGGGATAGACCTAGGACTCCTTCCGCGAGCCATGGCAGAGCTGCTGACGAGCAGAGCAGACAAATGGTTCCAAACAAGCCGCCTCCAAGGGGCGGACTGGAAAACATTTCGGCGTGAATTCCTCGAGTTTTTCCTCCCACCCCGATACCTCCAGCGCTTGGACGACCAGATTCGGAGTCGTGAGCAGTTGGAAGGGGAAACATTTAAAGATTTTATGCTAGATCTCCGAGTCCTTATGCGCCATGCGGGCTACAACGAAGGCCAAGAGCTAGATAGGCTTTACGAAAATGTCGCGCCGGAATACCAGATGTATATCCGACGCAGCGAGGTACGGACCATTAGGGAATTAGCCCAATTGGCCACCGAGTTCGAGGCCGTTCAGAAGCGGAGCCTCATGAGGAACAACTATAACCCCGCCACCAGAAATCCGACAGCGTACCGCTCCCCTTCACAAGGTCAGACCCAACCTACGTTCACTGAGAGAGCCCCCCTACGGAGCCCACCCCGTACATCTCCAGAGCCCAGAACTGCCCCGCCAGCTAGGGTTAACCGGGTGACCGCACCCGAACGACGAATCGATGTGCGGGATGCTTGCCGAAATTGCGGAGCACCGGGACACTTCAGCCGCGACTGCCGGAATCCTCGACAGTACTTCTGTTGGGACTGCGGACGACGGGACGTCCGCACAGTCGAATGCTGTCGGCGCCAACAACCGGGAAACGGGATGGGTCCCCTCGACCGGCGGAATTCGTCGGGACCCAATCCTCCGGAGAACCAACAGTAACCGCACCGCTTAGGGTAGAGAGAGGAAGGATCGCCGCGGAAGTCGACCTTGGAGGACACGTACGGTTAGCCACCATCGACACCGGGGCGTCGAGGAGTTTCGTTAGCCAGGACATCGCCGACGTAGTCGGTCAGCCACACCAGTTTAGGGAGATTCGCACCCAGATTAATCTCGCTGACACGTCTCGAGTAGAAGTAACAAGGCTACTCCTTGCGGACGTGACGCTCGCCCGGAAGACAATTCAGGTTCCCCTTCTAGTAATGCCCGCCATGCTGGAACCTTTAATCCTAGGGATGGATTTCCTCGCTTCTATCGGCACTACCCTCCGATGCGGTACGGCAAGCCTCACGCTGTCCCGACAAAGACCCAGAGAAGGTCAGGCGAGTAGATACAAGGAACCACGGCCTGACGATCAAGGCAATCCATCAGAACCACCACCTCGACTCCGATCGCGAGGACCAACCAGCCCCGAAGCTACGCCCGGCACAGCCAACGGACATCCATCAACGGACACGCAGGAGCCCCTAGCGAGAAGCGGCGCACCGAACGCGGTGTGCGCGGCAGCTTCTCCTGATACAACGCAGCTCCAGGAAAACCCCGTGGCAGCCCCACGACGGTTGGTGGGAAAACCCCATAGGGATACAGTCACTACAGCTCCCAAGCAACAGGAACGTGTACGACCGGCGCCTGCCGTGGAGAACCCCTTCCACCTGGAGCCCTTGGCTGACTCCGCCATAGCCCGGAAAAGGAACCCTTTTCGAACGGAACCTCGGCTAGGCATAGCCAACCACGAGACAGGGTCACAGCATGACAGGGATGCGCCCGAAGGGCAGCATAGAGTACAGGAAACGCATTACGCCACAGCATGCAAGGAAGAGGACGCGACTAGCCCCACAGGAGGAGACACCAGCATGGCAACCGAGGACCACGACAGGAAACGCCGGGAGGAACACGCCGAGAATCCACGAGGGACATCCGATACGGGCACTGTGTCCCAGGGGAATCAGGTACCCAATCAGGAGGGCAAGGAACGCGGCTGCGAGACTAATCCGCAGGTCCAAGTGTTTCTTAGCGAACAGCTAGCGCGATTTGAAGGAATGGCGGGGGTAGCAAACATAGCGGAACACCGGATCACCATGACGGACGACCGGCCGATTAAACAACGCTATTTTCCGAAGAACCCTGCCATGCAACGGATCATAGACGAGCAAGTAGACGCATTGCTGGAGCAGGAATGTATCGAACCGTCGCGTAGTCCGCACAGTGCTCCGTTGGTCTTGGTCCGGAAGAAAACCGGACAGTGGCGCATGTGCGTGGACTACCGGCAACTAAACGCGAAATCGATTCCGGACGCGTACCCGTTGCCGCGCATTAACCACATCTTAGAACGACTGAGAAACGCGAGATACATTTCGACCCTGGATCTGCGCAACGGGTACTGGCAGATACCAGTGGCCAAAGATAGCCGGGCATGTACCGCCTTTACGGTACCCGGACGCGGCCTATTCCAATGGCGCGTCATGCCTTTCGGGCTGCATTCGGCCCCGGCAACTTTTCAGCGAGCCCTAGATAGCGTGATCGGACCCGATCTCGACCCATACGCGTTCGCCTACCTCGATGACATTATTGTCATTGGGGCCAGCCTAGGGGAACACATGGATAACCTGCGCAAAGTTTTCGAACGATTGAGGAGAGCTAACCTGCGCATCAACCAGGAAAAGTGCTCCTTCTTCAAGAGAAAACTGGCCTACCTTGGACATGTGATCAGTGACCAGGGTATCCACACCGACCCGGACAAGGTAGCCGCCGTGCGAAATATGAGCCCTCCTAGTAGTTTACGGGAACTAAGGAGATGTCTCGGGCTGGCCTCATGGTACCGACGATTCGTGCCCAACTTTGCCTCGGTAGTCCAACCCATGACGAACCTGCTAAGGAAAAACCAACGGTGGAAGTGGGAATCGGAGCAGCAGAATGCATTCGATCTCCTGAAAGGTTTGCTGACAGACGCACCTGTGCTGGCGTGCCCAGATTTCTCCGTCAAGATGACGCTCCAAACTGACGCCAGTAACTACGGACTCGGGGGAGTGCTAACCCAGGAAATCGACGGCCAGGAGCGAGTCATTGCCTACGTCAGCCGCAAACTCGATACCGCGGAGTTGAACTATTCGCCCACGGAAAAGGAATTTTTGGCCATCGTCTGGGGAATACGGAAATTGCGATGCTACCTCGAAGGCTACAGGTTCGACGTAATCACCGACCACCTGGCCCTGAAATGGCTGGACCAGATCGAAAACCCCACCGGAAGGATTGCCAGATGGGCCTTAGAGCTCCAGCAATATCAGTACGATGTACATTACCGGCGCGGGAAGTATAACGTGGTAGCCGATGCTCTCTCCCGGCAACCACTAGAGCACTTACAGAGACTCACGGACGGCGAGCACCAGTGCAAATGGCTGCAAAGAAAGATGAAGGACGTTCGGGACGACCCCCAGAAGTTCCCCGACTTCATCATTGAAAACGGAGAACTATATCGCCATCTCGGCCACCGTCCAGACGACCAGGACTACGTGCCCTGGAAGCTGTGCGTAGCAGCCGAACATCGGGATCGAATCCTACATGAATGCCATGATGCCCCCACCGCCGGACATCTTGGTATTAGGAAAACCATCATCAGGATCTCGCAGAAGTACTACTGGCCGGGGATGTTCCGCGACGTGCGACGACACGTGCGACAATGTATCCCGTGCCAGAAATACAAGTCAGAACAGCGACAACAGGCCGGAAAGATGCTAACGAGACAGGTCAGCGAACCCTTTGGAGTTCTGTGTGCGGATTTTGTCGGACCTTTGCCCCGCTCCAAAGAGGGGAATACCATGCTCCTCGTCTTCTTCGACATATTCACCAAATGGGTCGAGTTAATACCCCTACGCAGAGCAAGTACGGCGACCTTGATACGAGCTTTCCGCGAACGGATCATCGGCCACTTCGGAGCCCCGAGGAAACTGGTATGCGATAATGGCTCACAGTTCACCAGCAAGGCGTTCAAAGACTTCCTCAAGGAAACGGGAGTGGAACCCCAATTCACTGCCCCATACTGCCCGCGAGAGAATCCGACAGAGCGCGCGAATCGCACGGTGAAGACTATGATCGCCCAGTACGTGGAAAATGGGCAGAACACCTGGGATATGTTGCTACCAGAACTCTCACTCGCGATCAACACAAGTGTCTCGGAATCGACCGGGTATAGCCCAGCCTTTCTCCTACAAGCTAGAGAACCACGGCTACCCGGATCCTGGTACGACAGCGTAACTCCCGGAACAGCAACGACGTCCTCGAGCCCATCGGAGAGAGAAGAACGCCTGAAGGAGATCTTCCAGATCGTGCGGAACAATCTCCAAAAAGCCAGCCGAGAACAGGGGAGACATTATAACCTGCGTCGTCGAACCTGGAAGCCCGAAATGGGATCACTGGTCCTCGTACGACAACACCATCTGTCTAAAGCAGCAGAGGGGTTCGCAGCAAAGCTCGCCCCAAAGTTTGACGGACCGTATAAGGTGGTCGCTTTCCCGTCACCCAACGTCGTCCGAATCCGCCTACCTGGCCAGCGGAAGGGGCGACTTGCTAATATTGGGGACTTAAAAGCGTTCTTTTCTTCTTCCACAGGTAACCCCGAGGATGAAGACAGCGAAACTCCCAGAAAGGACACCGGCGACCAACCCGGGCAGCCCCAGAGTCCGAGCCCACCGACCGCCATTAGCAACGAGGGGTGATCATAAGTACCCTAACCTTCCTTTGTGTCCCCGCTAAGTTTAAGTTTGTCATAAGCCAGTAAGACGTTAAGAACGAAGTTAGGAGATTCTTTCGCTGCAGCCCAGTTAACCCTATTGCTAAGCATCAATAGAACTAAGCTAGTTTAGTTGTTTCTTTCACAGAGCTGACGGACAGAAAATGGACGTCATCGTACTGTCGTCCGGCGACAGCGACGAGGAGTTTGAACCCAGCGTTCAAGGTAACCGCCAGTCGACGACCACACGAGATCCTCGGCTATGCCCAGGAACGGCGTACGCCGAGAGATCCACCCGGTCATGCCCGACGGGTAGGCGCCAGTCGATGCCGACGCCACCCCGAGCCGGGGGAGTTTCGCCGCACTACACGGACGCGGCCGGACATCGGATTTACCCGACTCACTACGAGCACTACCCGAGTCCAGCCGGGTCAACGGAGAGTAACAGGGAGTATAACCCTTGCGGTCGCAGCGAGGACTACCGGGATCAGCCGAACCCCTACCCCAGCGACGAGGAGGAAGAACGGGACGAGCAATCCCCCTATGTCGAGGATGCGAGCGGCTCCGATAACGCGGAGACACACTCGGTGAGCAGCCGGGAGGACGACGACGATTCCAGGGAAGGTGCGGCGCACTACGTTTTCACGGGCGAGGACCGCTGCGGATACCACCAGGGGTCCTGGATCTACCTGATGAGAACCAGCTGGGAGACGATCCGGATAGAAGCACCATATCGGCCACCTGAGGTACCCATCGTGACCTTCCCACCGTCCCCCGTGCACCTGTGCATCATGGGGCCTGACGAGACCGAGGCAGCCGAAGATCTCGGATTCCCGACGGATTGCCCCGTTGAGGTGACCTACTCGCAGGACGAAGAGATGGGACCAGGGCCGTCCACCTCCCTCCCTCGCGGGCCGTGCGTGACGCTTTCCCGCGGTCCGACTACAAAGTTTTTCATCGGACCATCCACCACCCTCTCGACGGGCAAAGCCATGGAGTGGGAGTCGGAACCCAGCGACGACGAGGAGAACACCGGGCAGCTTTTCCGACGGAAGGAGCCCACGCTCGCTCTAGCTCCGTGTCCACCACCGCCAAGGGATACACTCTTCGACGTGGCGGCCCAGCCCACACTCCCCTTGACGGACAGGGACCGGACACCGAGACAGTCGCCTACGATTTTCCCCTCCCCACAACAGCAGCCTCCACTCCCTCGGATACCGCGATGGGGATGTCACCCACAACGCTAGACCTCCTGCTGGGACAGATCTCACCAGACATGGAGAGACTATGCTGGGAGCCATCACAAGAATGGCTTTCGAACCCGGACGACAACCCGCAGGCCGCAACGGCAGCCCCAGATCTGGAGCACTCGGCCGCCGAAAACCGTCCACCCCCGGGTGGCGAGTGCCACCCGCTCCCGGCTGGATGGACGTGTAACACCACCGACGGTCAAGTCCCGGTTGCCGTCTGGCAAGCCATCTGCGCCCGACGTCCTGCAGCCCGCACCGCGCGACAGCGCTTCACCCTAAAGCCGAACGGCGCGGGAAACATCTCTTTCCTTCCCCGAAGTAAGGAGGGAATGTAACGCCCAAATCTGAGGGCGTACAAATTTAAGTTAATCGTGCCGAGGATCGGAGTCCATATATGTAGCATTTAGAATAGTATTAAAATTAGCCTTAAGATTTGGACATGGAGTCCACCCCAGTTATCAATATAAAGTAATAGCAACTAAGGAAAAACTAATTAAGCTGGTGTTTACAATTGAAGCCGAGACACGCACCACGGGCAGAACCCCCTTAACCCGCTATCGCACTCCTCAGGGAGGGGCAATCGATATCACGATCGATAACAACGAACTGGGTCAGGGAACACGACGCGAGCTGAAGTACGATCGCTAGAAATCGGACTGGGTCTCTTTGGTTTTCGACTTTTATCGCGAGTAGACGTGTGCACAAATAATCCTCCGACACGCGATTCAAAAGCCAAACGCCTAGCCTGAGATTCACCGTGCTCATCCGCGCCACACCAGTTGACATCGTCAAGGTTACACGTAAGCAAGAACACCCATTGTGAGGGCAGCAGCCAGGGAACCACTTTCACGAATTATCAAATATAAGCCTGAAATTAAATAACTAAAACCCCGCGTGTTATTTCTTTACCAATACACCTCCCCTCCTTTTAACCTCACCCGTTCTCGACCCCGACCTACGCCGTGTGTTTGGTTTCGCATCCACACGACGTACTTCGGCCGAGAGCTCCCTCCTTAGAATCCCCGTAGGCTCCGAGTATAGCCGGAGTTTAGGCCCCCGTAGGCTCCGAGTATAGCCGGAGTGTAGACCCCCCGTAGGCTCCGAGTATAGCCGGAGTGTAGACACCCGTAGGCTCCGAGTATAGCCGGAGTGTAGACCCCCGTAGGCTCCGAGTATAGCCGGAGTGTAGACCCCCGTAGGCTCCGAGTATAGCCGGAGTGTAGACCCCCGTAGGCTCCGAGTATATCCGGAGAGTAGACACACGTAGACCCTAAGCTCACCCGGAACGGATCAACCCCGCCGTTCATGCCCAGCGGAGTCCCCCTCCCCGTAGCCCCCGCAGTCAACCCCAATCGGAATCATCCGAATTCACCACCAAGCAGTCCTCCACCACCAGAGGGCATTACTGACGGGTCTCACCCAAGTTCCCCACCAAGCAGTGCGATCACCCACCGAGTACCTCGTCCTATCCCCAGGGGATGCCTCAAGCAGGATCCTCCCGGGGTTTCGCACCAAGCAGTGTGGGCGGCCTTATTCCCACTGCAGGCCGCTAGGCGGCGCTCTAGTAAATGCCTTGGCGTCAACCTCGTGTTCAGATCGGTTTGACCAACGGCTCTTGCGTGTAGAGGGCGCCTTACAGCCTTCCCATACAAATTCCTACTACAGGTCCCACCCTTCTATATAAATTTCTTGTATAGGTTCCTTGGCCCCGATTGAGATTCTACCCCGGCCAGAGAACTGCGTTACACAGTGTCATTTACAGAAAAAAAAATCATATAAAAAATTTTTTCAATAAAAAAAACATTGCCCCATCCCTTATGACAAAGCCAAAATCCCAAGAAAAACACCTCGATTTTTCGGTTTTTTAATCAAAACCCTGGGAAATAGTGGTCGAATGTTGGAATGGCATACCTTATTGAATTCGTTACAAAATTTCCAACAAAGTAGCATTTACAGAAAAAAAATCATTTGAAAAATATTTTCCAAAAATAACCATGACCCCCACCCTTATGACAAGGATAAAATCCAAAGAAAATCACCTCGATTATTCATGTTTTTAATCAAAACCCTGGGAAATCGTGGTCGGATGTTGGAATGGCATGCCTAGTTTAATTCGTTACAAAATTTCCAACAAAGTGTCATTTACAGAAAAAAAAAATGATTTGAAAAATTTATTCGATAAGAAACCATGTCCCCCACCCCATTATGACAAGGCCCAGAACCGGATAATATCAGCTCGATTTTTTGGGATTTTAATCAAAATCAATCAATCATTTGAAAAATATTTTCCAAAAATAACCATGACCCCCACCCTTATAACAAGGCTAAAATCCAAAGAAAATCACCTCTATTTTTCGGTTTTTTAATCAAAACCCTGGGAAATAGTTGTCGCGTGTTGGAATGGCACACCTCGTTAAATTCGTTACAAAATTTGGAATGGCATCAAAACCCTGGGAAATAGTGGTCGAATGTTGGAATGGCATACCTCGTTGAATTCAATACAAAATTTCCGACAAAGTGTCATTTACAGAAAACAAAAATCATTTGAAAAATGTTTTCGAAAAAAAACCATGACCCCCACCATTATGACAAGGCTCAAATCCGAAGAATTTTTCGGTTATTTAATCAAAACCCTGTGAAATAGAGTTCGAATGTTGGAATGGCATACCTCATTGAATTCGTTACAAAATTTCCAACAAAGTGTCATTTACAGAAAAAAAAATTTGAAAAATTTTTTCCAAAAAAAACCATGACCCCCACCCTTATGACAAGGCACAAATCCAAAGAAAATCACCTCGATTTTTCATGTTTTTAATCAAAACCCTGGGAAATAGTGGTCGGATGTTGGAATGGCATACCTAGTTGAATTCGTTACAAAATTTCGAACAAAGTGTCATTTACAGAAAAAAAAATCATTTGAAAATTTTTTTCCAAAAAAACCATGACCCCCACCCTTATGACAAGGCTCAAATCCGAAGAAAATCACCTAGATTTTTCAGGTTTTTAATCAAAACCCAGGGAAATAGTGGTCAGATGTTGGAATGGCATACCTAGTTGAATTCGTTACAAAATTTCCAACAAAGTGTCATTTAAAGAAAAAAAAATCATTTGAAAATTTTTTCGATAAAAAACATGACCCCCACCCTTATAACAAGGCTAAAATCCAAAAAAATCACCTCGATTTTTCATGTTTTTAATCAAAACCCTGGGAAATAGTGGTTGGATGTTGGAATAGCAAACCTAGTTTAATTCGTTACAGAATTTCCAACAGTCTCATTTACAGACAAAAAAAAACATTTTAAAAATTTTTTCGAAAAAAAAACATGACACCCACTCTTATGACAAAGCCAAAATCCGAAGAAAATCACCTTGATTTTTCGATTTTTTAATCAAAACCCTGTGATATAGTGGTCAAATGTTGGAATGGCATACTTCGTTGAATTCGTACAAAATTTCCAACAAAGTGTTATTTACAGAAAAAAAAATCATTTGAAAAATCCTTATGACAAGGCTCAAATCCAATGAAAATCGCCTCCTCTTTCCCAATCGTTTTTTTAATCAAAACCATTGGGAAATAGTGGTCGAATGTTGAAATGGCATACCTAGTTTAATTCGTTACAAAATTTCGAACAAAGTGTCATTTACAGAAAAAAAAAAAAATTTGAAAAATTATTTAGAAAAAAAAGCCATGATCCAATCCCTTATGACAAGGCTCAAATCCAAAGAAAATCACCTCGACTTTTCGGTTTTTCAATCAAAACCCTGGGATTTTTCGATTTTTTAATCAAAACCCTGTGAAATAGTGGTCGAATGTTGGAATGGCATACCTTGTTGAATTCGTTACAAAATATCCAACAAAGTGTCATTTACAGAAAAAAAATCATTTGAAAAATATTTTCCAAAAATAACCATGACCCCCACCCTTATAACAAGGCTAAAATCCAAAGAAAATCGCCTCTATTTTTCAGTTTTTTAATCAAAACCCTGGGAAATAGTGGTCGGATGTTGGAATTGCATACCTAGTTTAATTCGTTACAAAATTTCCAACAAAGTGTCATTTACAGAAAAAAAAAATGATTTGAAAAATTTTTTCGATAAGAAACCATGTCCCCCACCCCATTATGACAAGGCCCAGAACCGGATAATACCAGCTCGATTTTTCGGGACTTTAATCAAAACCCTGGGAAATAGTTGTCGCGTGACCCATGACCCCCACCATTATGACAAGGCTCAAATCCGAAGAATTTTTCGGTTATTTAATCAAAACCCTGTGAAATAGTGGTCGAATGTTGGAATGACATACCTCGTTGAATTCGTTACAAAATTTCCAACAAAGTGTCATTTACAGAAAAACAACAAAGTGTCATTTACAGAAAAAAAAATGATTTGAAACATTTTTTCGACAAGAAATCATGTCCTTCACCACTATATGACAAGGCCAAAATCCGGATATCAGCTCCATTTTTCGGTTTTTTAATCAAAACCGTGGGAAATAGTTGTCGAATGTTGGAATGGCATACCTCGTTGAATTCGTTACAAAATTTCCAACAATGTGTCATTTACAAAAAAAAAAATTATTTGAAAAATTTTTTCCAAAAAAAACCATGACCCCCACCCTCATGACAGGGCACAAATCCAAAGAAAATCACCTCGGTTTTTCATGTTTTTAATCAAAACCCTGGGAAATAGTGGTCGGATGTTGGAATGGCATACCTAGTTGAATTCGTTACAAAATTTCGAACAAAATGTCATTTACAGAAAAAAAATCATTTGAAAAATTTTTTCGAAAAAAAACGATGATATAATCCCTTATGACAAGGCTCAAATCCAAAAAAAATCACCTCGATTTTTCGGTTTTTTAATCAAAACCCTGGGAAATCGTGGTCGAATGTTGGAATGGCATACCTCGTTGAATTCAATACTAAATTTCCAACAAAGTGTCATTTACATAAAACAAAAATCATTTGAAAAATGTTTTCGAAAAAAAACATGACCCCCACCATTATGACAAGGCTCAAATCCAAAGAATTTTTCGGTTATATAATCAAAACCCTGTGAAATAGTGGTCGAATGTTGGAATGGATTACCTCGTTGAATTCGTTACAATATTTCCAACAAAGTGTCATTTACAGAAAAAAAAATCATTTGAAAAATTTTTTCCAAAAAAACTATGACCCCCACCCTTAAGACAAGGCTCAAGTCCAATGAAAATCACCTCGATTTTTCGGTTTTTTAATCAAAACCCTGGGAAATACGTCGTTGAATTCCAAAATTTCCAACAAAGTGTCATTTACAGAAAAAAAAAATGATTTGAAAAATTTTTTAGACAAGAAATCATGTAACCCCCCCCATTATAACAAGGCCCAGATCAAAAATCATTTCAAAAATTTTTTGGAAAAAAACCATGACCCCCACTCTTATGACAAGGCTCAAATCCAAAGATAATCACCTCTATTTTTCATGTTTTTAATCAAAACCCTGGGAAATAGTGGTCGGGTGTTGGAATGGCATACCTAGTTTAATTCGTTACAAAATTTCCAACAAAGTGTCATTTAAAGAAAAAAAAAATGATTTGAAAAATTTTTTCGATAAGAAACCATGTTCCCCACCCCATTATGACAAGGCCCAAAACCGGATAATATCAGCTCGATTTTTCGGGATTTTAATCAAAACCCTGGGAAATAGTTGTCGCGTGTTGGAATGGCATACCTCGTTGAATTCGTTACCAAATTTCCAACAAAGTGGCATTTCCAGAAAAAAATATTAATTGAAAAATTTTTTCGAAAAAAAATGATGACACGGCTCAAATCTAAAGAAAATCACCTCGATTTTTCATGTTTTTAATCAAAACCCTGGGAAATAGTGGTCGGATTTTGGAATGGCATACCTAGTTTAATTCGTTACAAAATTTCCAACAAAGTGTCATTTACAGAAAAAAAAAATGATTTGAAACATTTTTTCGACAAGAAATCATATTTCCCGCCCCTTTATGACAAGGCCGAAATCCGGATATCAGCTCTATTTTTCGGTTTTGGGAAATGGTGGTCGAATGTTTGAATGGCATACGTCGTTGAATTCGTTACAAAATTTCCAACAAAGTGTCATTTACAGAAAAAAAATGATTTGAAAAATTTTTTCGACAAGAAATCATGTCCCCCACTCTTTATGGCAAGGCCGAAATCCGGATATCAGCTCTATTTTTCGGTTTTTTAACAAAACCCTGGGAAATAGCTGTCGAATGTTGGAATGGCATACCTCGTTGAATTCGTTACAACATTTCCAACAAAGTGTCATTTACAGAAAAAAAAAATCATTTGAACATTTTTTTCCAAAAAAAACCATGACCCCCACCCTTATGACAAAGCTCAAATCCATAGAAAATCACCTCGATTTTTCGGTTTTTTAATCAAAACCCTGGGAAATAGTGGTCGAATGTTGGAATGGCATACGTCGTTGAATTCGTTACAAAATTTCCAACAAAGTGTCATTTACAGAAAAAAAAAATGATTTGAAAAATTTTTTCGACAAGAAGTCATGTAACCCACCCCATTAAGACAAGGCCCAGATCAAAAATCATTTGAAAAATTTTTTGGAAAAAAAACCATGACCCCCACTCTTATGACAAGGCTCAAATCCAAAGATAATCACCTCTATTTTTCATGTTTTTAATCAAAACCCTGGGAAATAGTGGTCGGATGTTGGAATGGCATACCTAGTTTAATTCGTTACAAAATTTCCAACAAAGTGTCATTTACAGAAAAAAAAATGTTTTAAAAAATTTTTTCGACAAGAAATCATGTTTCCCACCCCTTTATGACAAGGCCGAAATCTGGCTTTCAGCTCTATTTGTCGGTTTTTTAATCAAAACCCTGGGAAATAGTTGTCGAATGTTGGAATGGCATACCTCGTTGAATTCGTTACAACATTTCCAACAAAGTGTCATTTACAGAAAAAAATCATTTGAAATATTTTTTCGAAAAAAACCATGATCCAATCCCTTATGACAAGGCTCAAATCCAAAGAAAATCTCCACGATTTATCGGTTTTTTAATCAAAACCCTGGGAAATAGTAGTAGGATGTTGGAATGGCATACCTAGTTAAATTCGTTACAACATTTCGAACAAAGTGTCATTTACAGAAAAAAAATCATTTGAAAAATTTTTTCAAAAAAAAAAACATGATCCAATCCCTTATGACAAGGCTCAAATCCTAAGAAAATCACCTCGATTTTTCGGTTTTTTAATTAAAACCTGGGAAATAGTGGTCGAATGTTGAAATGGCATACCTTGTTGAATTCGTTACAAAATATCCAACACAGTGACATTTACAGAAAATAAAATCATTTGAAATTTTTTTTTCAAAAATAACCATGACCCCAACCTTTATGACAAGGCTCAAATTTAAAGAAAATCAACTGGATCTTTTATGTTTTTAATCAAAACCCTTGGAAATAGTGGTCGGATGTTGGAATGGAATACCTAGTTTAATTCATTACAAAATTTCGAACAAAGTGTCATTTACAGAAAAAAAAAATGATTTGAAAAATTTTTTCGATAAGAAATCATGTCCCCCACCCCTTTATGACAAGGCCGAAATCCGGATATCAGCTCTATTTTTCGGTTTTTTAATCAAAACCCTGGGAAATAGTGGTTGAATGTTGGAA
Organism: Drosophila rhopaloa; assembly: GCF_018152115.1. Lineage (NCBI taxonomy): Eukaryota > Metazoa > Arthropoda > Insecta > Diptera > Drosophilidae > Drosophila > Drosophila rhopaloa. Next base: position 449,045 of record NW_025335048.1, read on the forward strand.
TGGCAAACCTCGTTGAATTCATTACAAAATTTCCAACAAAGTTTCATTTACAGAAAAAAAAATCATTTGAAAAATTTTTTCGAAAAAAAAACATGACCCTTACTCTTATGACAAGGCTCAAATCTGAAGAAAATCACCTCTATTTTTCGGTTTTTTAATCAAAACCCTGGGAAATAGTGGTCAGATATTGGAATGGCATACCTAGTTGAATTCGTTACAAAATTTCCAACAAAGTGTCATTTACAAAAAAAAATCATTTGAAACATTTTTTCGAAAAAAACCATGATCCAATCCCTTATGACAAGGCTCAAATCCAAAGAAAATCACCCCGATTTTTCGGTTTTTAATCAAAACCCTGGGAAATAGTGGTCGAATGTTGGAATGGCATACCTTGTTGAATTCGTTACAAAATATCCAACACAGTGACATTTACAGAAAATAAAATCATTTGAAATTTTTGTTTCAAAAATAACCATGACCCCCACCTTTATGACAAGGCTCAAATTCAAAGAAAATCAACTGGATTTGTCATGTTTTTAATCAAAACCCTTGGAAATAGTGGTCGGATGTTGGAATGGAATACCTAGTTTAATTCATTACAAAATTTCCAACAAAGTGTCATTTACAGAAAAAAAAATGTTTTAAAAAATTTTTTCGACAAGAAATCATGTTCCCCACCCCTTTATAACAAGGCCGAAATCTGGCTTTCAGATCTATTTTTCGGTTTTTTAATCAAAACCCTGGGAAATAGTTGTCGAATGTTGGAATGGCATACCTCGTTGAATTCGTTACAACATTTCCAACAAAGTGTCATTCACAGAAAAAAATCATTTGAAATATTTTTTCGAAAAAAACCATGATCCAATCCCTTATGACAAGGCTCAAATCCAAAGAAAATCTCCACGATTTATCGGTTTTTTAATCAAAACCCTGGGAAATAGTAGTAGGATGTTGGAATGGCATACCTAGTTAAATTCGTTACAAAATTTCGAACAAAGTGTCATTTAAAGAAAAAAAATCATTTGAAAAATTTTTTCAAAAAAAAACCAATCCCTTATGACAAGGCTCAAATCCTAAGAAAATCACCTCGATTTTTCGGTTTTTTAATTAAAACCTGGGAAATAGTGGTCGAATGTTGAAATGGCATACCTTGTTGAATTCGTTACAAAATATCCAACACAGTGACATTTACAGAAAATAAAATCATTTGAAATTTTTTTTCAAAAATAACCATGACCCCCACCTTTATGACAAGGCTCAAATTCAAAGAAAATCAACTGGATCTTTTATGTTTTTAATCAAAACCCTTGGAAATAGTGGTCGGATGTTGGAATGGAATACCTAGTTTAATTCATTACAAAATTTCGAACAAAGTGTCATTTACAGAAAAAAAAAATGATTTGAAACATTTTTTCGATAAGAAATCATGTCCCCCACCCCTTTATGACAAGGCCGAAATCCGGATATCAGCTCTATTTTTCGGTTTTTTAATCAAAACCCTGGGAAATAGTGGTTGAATGTTGGAATGGCAAACCTCGTTGAATTCATTACAAAATTTCCAACAAAGTTTCATTTACAGAAAAAAAAATCATTTGAAAAATTTTTTCGAAAAAAAAACATGACCCTTACTCTTATGACAAGGCTCAAATCTGAAGAAAATCACCTCTATTTTTCGGTTTTTTAATCAAAACCCTGGGAAATAGTGGTCAGATGTTGGAATGGCATACCTAGTTGAATTCGTTACAAAATTTCCAACAAAGTGTCATTTACAGAAAAAAAATCATTTGAAACATTTTTTCGAAAAAAAACCATGATCCAATCCCTTATGACAAGGCTCAAATCCAAAGAAAATCACCCCGATTTTTCGGTTTTTTAATCAAAACCCTGGGAAATAGTGGTCGAATGTTGGAATGGCATACCTTGTTGAATTCGTTACAAAATATCCAACACAGTGACATTTACAGAAAATAAAATCATTTGAAATTTTTGTTTCAAAAATAACCATGACCCCCACCTTTATGACAAGGCTCAAATTCAAAGAAAATCAACTGGATTTGTCATGTTTTTAATCAAAACCCTTGGAAATAGTGGTCGGATGTTGGAATGGAATACCTAGTTTAATTCATTACAAAATTTCCAACAAAGTGTCATTTACAGAAAAAAAAAATGATTTGAAAAATTTTTTTCGATAAGAAATCATGTCCCCCACCCCTTTATGACAAGGCCGAAATCCGGATATCAGCTCTATTTTTCGGTTTTTTAATCAAAACCCTGGGAAATAGTGGTTGAATGTTGGAATGGCAAACCTCGTTGAATTCATTACAAAATTTCCAACACAGTTTCATTTACAGAAAAAAAATCATTTGAAAAATTTTTTCGAAAAAAAAACATGACCCTTACTCTTATGACAAGGCTCAAATCTGAAGAAAATCACCTCTATTTTTCGGTTTTTTAATCAAAACCCTGGGAAATAGTGGTCAGATGTTGGAATGGCATACCTAGTTGAATTCGTTACAAAATTTCCAACAAAGTGTCATTTACAGAAAAAAAATCATTTGAAACATTTTTTCGAAAAAAAACCATGATCCAATCCCTTATGACAAGGCTCAAATCCAAAGAAAATCACCCCGATTTTTCGGTTTTTTAATCAAAACCCTGGGAAATAGTGGTCGAATGTTGGAATGGCATACCTTGTTGAATTCGTTACAAAATATCCAACACAGTGACATTTACAGAAAATAAAATCATTTGAATTTTTTTTAAAAATAACCATGACCCCCACCTTTATGACATGGCTCAAATTCAAAGAAAATCAACTGGATCTTTTATGTTTTTAATCAAAACCCTTGGAAATAGTGGTCGGATGTTGGAATGGAATACCTAGTTTAATTCATTACAAAATTTCGAACAAAGTGTCATTTACAGAAAAAAAAATGATTTGAAAAATTTTTTCGACAAGAAATCATGTCCCCCACCCCTTTATGACAAGGCCGAAATCCGGATATTAGCTCTATTTTTCGGTTTTTTAATCAAAACCCTGGGAAATAGTGGTTGAGTGTTGGAATGGCATACCTCGTTGAATTCATTACAAAATTTCCAACAAAGTTTCATTTACAGAAAAAAAATTCATTTGAAAAATTTTTTCCAAAAAAAACCATGACCCCCACCCTTATAACAAGGCACAAATCCAAAGAAAATCACCTCGATTTTTCATGTTTTTAATCAAAACCCTGGGAAATAGTGGTCGGATGTTGGAATGGCATACCTAGATGAATTCGTTACAAAATTTCGAACAAAGTAGCATTTACAGAAAAAAAATCATTTGAAAAATTTTTTCGAAAAAAAAACCATGATCCAATCCCTTATGACAAGGCTCAAATCCAGAGAAAATCACCCCGATTTATCGGTTTTTTAATCAAAACCCTGGGAAATAGTGGTCGAATGTTGGAATGGCATACCTTGTTGAATTCGTTACAAAATATCCAACAAAGTGTCATTTACAGAAAAAAATATCAATTGAAAAATTTTTTCGAAAAAAATGATGACAAGGCTCAAATCTAAAGAAAATCACCTCGATTTTTCATGTTTTTAATCAACACCCTGGGAAATAGTGGTCGGATGTTGGAATGGCATACCTAGTTTAATTCGTTAAAAAAATTTCCAACAAAGTGTCATTTACAGAAAAAAAATGATTTGAAACATTTTTTCGACAAGAAATCATTTTTCCCGCCCCTTTATGACAAGGCCGAAATCCGGATATCAGCTCTATTTTTCGGTTTTTTAATCAAAACCCTGGGAAATCGTGGTCGGATGTTGGAATGGCATACCTAGTTTAATTCGTTACAAAATTTCCAACAAAGTGTCATTTACAGAAAAAAAAATCATTTGAAAATTTTTTTCCAAAAAAAACCATGACCCCCACCCTTATGACAAGGCTAAAATCCAAAGAAAATCACTCCAATTTTTCACGTTTTTAATCAAAACCCTGGGAAATGATCACACCTTTAATTCGATACAAAATTTGGAAGATCAAAACCCTGGAATATAGTGGTCAGATGTTGGAAAGGCATAACTAGTTGAATTCGTTACAAAATTTCCAACAAAGTGTCATTTACAGAAAACAAAAATCATTTGAAAAATTTTTTCGAAAAAAAAACCATGATCCAATCCCTTATGACAAGGCTCAAATCCAGAGAAAATCACCCCGATTTATCGGTTTTTTAATCAAAACCCTGTGAAATAGTGGTTGAATGTTGGAATAGCATACCTCGTTGAATTCATTACAAAATTTCCAACAAAGTTTCATTTACAGAAAAAAAATCATTTGAAAAATTTTTTCCAAAAAAAACCATGACCCCCACCCTTATAACAAGGCACAAATCCAAAGAAAATCACCTCGATTTTTCATGTTTTTAATCAAAACCCTGGGAAATAGTGTTCGGATGTTGGAATGGCATATGTTGAAGTTTACAAGTTATATCGTTCTACTTGCACATCTCTAAGCGATAGTATTTTTCCTATTCATATTCTTCCTTCTGTTTCCTCTTGCTTTTTGATGCTTCGTATGTCTTACCCAATAAAATACGTTTGTCGTGTGCGCACGTAAATTTGGCGTTCTTACTTATATTTGGTATCGCCTCGATTTCAGCATTAACATTGGTTATGGGCCCAGACTCGCGAAACTAATATGAGTGCGTATCAAATAGAAAAGTTAAGTGATCAGAATTACGATGTGTGGAGTGTTCAGATGCGAAGTGTTCTGGTACACCAAGAACTTTGGAGCATCGTTAGTGGCAAGCTGAAGTTGACTAACGAGTCAACATCCGAGGAAGCTGTCAAATGGAACTTAATGGACGAAAAGGCATTGGCATGCATAATTCTTAATGTGAATGTGTCGCAATTAAGTTATGTAAAAAATGCAACCTCAGCGCTAGCAGCATGGGCCAAGTTGCGCGAGGTGTATGTGTCAAGGGACCACTTCGAAAAGTGCTGTTGTTTAAAAAACTGTTAAATTCGAAATACTCGGCAGATCAAAGCATGGTCCAATACTTGAACAATTTCGTGGAAATAATTGACAAATTGATCGAAGTGAACGTCGAAGTACCCGAGGAATTAAAAGTGATAATTCTAATGTCAAGTTTAAGTGCAGAGTATGAACATTTTGTTGTTGCTATGGTAACAAGAGATTCGCTACCGCTCTTTGAATCACTCAAGGTCAAACTTTTGGCAGAGGCCGAAAGAATGAACGAGAAAAATGAGAAGGATAGCAAGCAACACGCATATTATGCTGGATCGGGAAGCGAAAAACAAAACGCACATGCAAAAGAAAACGGTAAATTTAACGGAAAGTGTTTCGTGTGTGGCAAACGTGGTCACAAAGCGACGCAGTGTAAAGAAAGAGGAAGAAAGGATAAAGGCAAATTTCAAAGCGAAGAGAGAAGCAATGAGATTTCGGTTTTTGCTGCTGTGAACCAGGAGAACATAACAAAACAGACTTGGTGCCTGGACAGTGGGGCAACTTCTCATATGTGCTGTGTGAAAAGTGCGTTTGTTTCGTTTGTCGAAGAAAAAGACAAAGTTATGTTAGCAGCAGACAAAATAATTGAATCGCCTGGCAAAGGAAACATCAAAATAAAAACCAGCGATTGTGAAATAACATTGCAAGACGTATTGTATGTGCCAGATTTACAAATGAATTTATTTTCCGTGAGCAAAGCAATGCAGTATGGGCATTCCGTGTATTTTAAAGAAAATCGCGCTATAGTAACGGCAAAAGATGGAGTTGCTATATTAAGGGCGCAACTGCAAAACAATTTATTTTTGTTTAGTGACTTAAACGTGAACCGATTATTTTCAATGCAACAAAAGGCAGTCGTGTGGCATAATCGATATGGTCACCTAAATTTTCGAAGCCTTAAGGAACTGATAGTCAATCAACGTGTAAAAGGCATTGACGTAAATAACATTCCGGTTGAAATAAATTGCAACACATGCAACAAATCCAAGATTTGTGTTTTGCCATTCCCTAAAAAGAGTGATGCGCGAGGAAATAACATTTTGGAACTAGTTCATACGGACGTGTGCGGACCGACAAATTTGAATTCGATAAGTGGCGCAAAGTACTTTATAACATTTATAGATGATTTTTCAAAGCGAGTGTTTGTTTACTTTATGCAAACCAAGGATCAGGCATTTGAAAAGTTCCAAATGTTCAAACAGCTAGTGGAATAAAAAAGCGAATTAAAGCGATTCGCAGTGACAATGGCACGAATATCTGCGGGAGTGTGGAATCAAAAGACAATTAACCTTGCCATACACCCCGCAACAAAACGGTGTGGCCGAAAGAGAGAATAGAACGCTTGTTGAAATGGCGCGCAGTATGATGCTGCACAAAAACATTGAGGAGCCATTGTGGGCAGAAGCTGTTGCAACTGCAAGCTATAGATCTCCATCGCAGGCGCTTGACGGGATCACCCCTATGGAAAAGTGGAGCGGCAAAAAGCCTTCGGTCGCGCATCTACGGATTTTTGGTTCACCCGTATATGCTCTGGATAAGATGCATCACCACAAGTTTCGGGCTAAGGGCAAGGAGTACACGTTCGTCGGCTACTCGCTCACCCCCAAGGCATATCGACTATTCGACAAAGAGGCTCGACAAATCGTGGAAGTAGTATTGGTTAATCATCAGGCAAGCACTAACGATTTTACTTCATTTATCACAGAGTTTCCACAAAAAGCTGATTGGGTTAGCGCAGGAAGCTATCAAGCCGCAACCGATTCAGAAGAAGTCGGTGCAGCAGAGGGCGAAGTTGGAGAAGAAGCAGCTTCAGAAGAAGTCGGTGCAGCAGAAGGCGAAATAGCACAAGCAGCTCCAGAAGAAGTCAACTCGGAGAACTCAGTTCCAGAGGGCGAGTATCCAGACTCTGATGACGACGAGTTCGAGAGTTTTGAAGAAGATAATGCCAGTCCACCAAGCAGCCCCGTTGATGGTGTACGTGCTCACCGTGGTCCAGGTAGGCCCAAGATTATACGCACTGGCCAGCGAGGTAGGCCAAGAAAAGAGTACAATATGGTCAACAATATTGTAAGCTATCATGACATTGAGACGCCCGACACAGTAAAACAGGCACTAACGGGCAAACATTCGTCTAATTGGCAAAATTCTATGAAACGTGAATATGAGGCCCTTATCGAAAACAAGACTTGGTCTTTGGTAGACCTTCCTTCAGGTGCAAAAGCTATAGGATCCATGTGGGTTTTCCGAGTTAAGCGAGATGTTGAAGGAAATATCATAAGGTTTAAGAGCAGACTTGTAGCCAAGGGGTGCAGCCAGCAATATGGAATAAATTACTACGAAACCTTTTCACCCGTCATTCGATATGAGAATATAAGGCTTTTGTTGGCAGTAGCAGCAGAAAAGGAGCTGTACCTTCATCAAATGGATGTTTCAAATGCATATTTGAACAGTAAATTGAACGAAATAGTATATATGAAGCAGCCAGAGAATTTCGTCAGCGATCAACATCCGAACCGCATGTTAAAGCTTAACAAAGCTATATATGGCCTCAAACAATCTGGCAGGGCCTGGAATAGCACACTGGATGACACTTTAAAAGGATTGGGTTTTGAGGCTACTAAAAGCGAGCCGTGTCTGTATAAGAAAATAAGTCAGAATTCGTACAATTTGATAGCCATATACGTCGATGACATTATAATAGCTTGTTCGAAAAAGAGTGATCTGGATGATATCAAAAAGAAGTTGCACGATAGTTTTGATATTCATGACAATGGTCCATTGCATCACTTTCTTGGAATGGAAATACAGCGACAGGGTGAGCGTGGTACAATTTCTGTGTGTCAGAAGCAGTACATTAAATGTCTACTTGAGAAGTACAACATGAATCAGTGTCGATCTGTTTCAACGCCGTTAAACCCTGGATTTCAAATTCGCTGCGATAGTGACAACTGTGCCGAAGTAGATACAACTGACTATCAGTCACTGATTGGATCTATAATGTACTTGGCTATTTCAACGCGTCCTGACATCATGCACTCTATAAGCAAGTTAGCACAGCGAAACTCCAACCCACATGTCGAGCATGAGTCTGGCGCAAAACACATTTTGCGATATCTGTCGAAGACTATCGACTTAAAGCTACACTATCGCAAGACTGGTCAACGATTGCATGCGTTTGTCGATGCAGACTGGGCAAACGATAGTCTGGATAGAAAATCGTACTCTGGGTACTGTTTTTACCTGGGTGGATCAGCTTTCTCCTGGGAATCCAAAAAGCAAGGATTAGTCGCGCTCAGCAGCACTGAGGCTGAATACATTGCTTTGTCCACTGCATCCAGAGAAGCAATCTACCTGCGTCGTCTACTAGAAGAAATAGCATTTCATCCGAACGCAGAGCCCATCGAGATAAACGGCGACAACTTAAGCGCACAGCAGATTGCATCGAATCCTGTGCATCACAAAAGGACCAAGCATGTTGACATCAAGTATCATCATGTTCGCGAGGTTATTGCTAGAGGAGAAGTTTTTATAAAATATGTTCCCACCAACGAAAATGTAGCAGACATCTTTACTAAAAACAGAAAGAAAAGCATAATAATTTTGTAAAGTCGCTTGGTTTAAATGAAAAATTTTAAGGAACAATCTAACTTGAGAAGAAGTGTTGAAGTTTACAAGTTATATCGTTCTACTTGCACATCTCTAAGCGATAGTATTTTTTCCTATTCATATTCTTCCTTCTGTTTCCTCTTGCTTTTTGATGCTTCGTATGTCTTACTCAATAAAATACGTTTGTCGTGTGCGCACGTAAATTTGGCGTTCTTACTTATATTTGGTATCGGCTCGATTTCAGCATTAACAGCATACCTAGATGAATTCGTTACAAAATTTCGAACAAAGTAGCATTTACAGAAAAAAAATCATTTGAAAAATTTTTTCGAAAAAAAACCATGATCCAATCCCAATCGATTTATCGGTTTTTTAATCAAAACCCTGGGAAATAGTGGTCGGATGTTGGAATGGCATACCTAGTTTAATTCGTTAAAAAATTTCCAACAAAGTGTCATTTACAGAAAAAAAAATGATTTGAAAAATTTTTTCGATAAGAAACCATGTCCCCCACCCCATTATGACAAGGCCCAGAACCGGATAATATCAGCTCGATTTTTCGGGATTTTAATCAAAATCAATCAATCATTTGAAAAATATTTTCCAAAAATAACCATGACCCCCACCCTTATGACAAGGCTAAAATCCAAAGAAAATCACCTCTTTTTTCCGTTTTTTTAATCAAAACCCTGGGAAATAGTTGTCGCGTGTTGGAATGGCACACCTCGTTGAATTCGATACAAAATTTGGAATGGCATCAAAACCCTGGGAAATAGTGGTCGAATGTTGGAATGGCATACCTCGTTGAATTCAATACAAAATTTCCAACAAAGTGTCATTTACAGAAAACAAAAATCATTTGAAAAATGTTTTCGAAAAAAAACCATGACCCCCACCATTATGACAAGGCTCAAATCCGAAGAATTTTTCGGTTATTTAATCAAAACCCTGTGAAATAGAGTTCGAATGTTGGAATGGCATACCTCATTGAATTCGTTAGAAAATTTCCAACAAAGTGTCATTTACAGAAAAAAAAATTTGAAAAATTTTTTCAATTTAAAATTAAATTTTTAAAAACATAACCCCTTTATAAATAAAACCTTTTTATGTTTTTTCCAAAAAAACCCATGACCCCCACCCTTATGACAATGCACAAATCCAAAGAAAATCACCTCGATTTTTCATGTTTTTAATCAAAACCCTGGGAAATAGTGTTCGGATGTTGGAATGGCATATGTTGAAGTTTACAAGTTATATCGTTCTACTTGCACATCTCTAAGCGATAGTATTTTTCCTATTCATATTCTTCCTTCTGTTTCCTCTTGCTTTTTGATGCTTCGTATGTCTTACTCAATAAAATACGTTTGTCGTGTGCGCACGTAAATTTGGCGTTCTTACTTATATTTGGTATCGGCTCGATTTCAGCATTAACATTGGTTATGGGCCCAGACTCGCGAAACTAATATGAGTGCGTATCAAATAGAAAAGTTAAGTGATCAGAATTACGATGTGTGGAGTGTTCAGATGCGAAGTGTTCTGGTACACCAAGAACTTTGGAGCATCGTTAGTGGGAAGCTGAAGTTGACTAACGAGTCAACATCCGAGGAAGCTGTCCAATGGAACTTAATGGACGAAAAGGCATTGGCATGCATAATTCTTAATGTGAATGTGTCGCAATTAAGTTATGTAAAAAATGCAACCTCAGCGCTAGCAGCATGGGCCAAGTTGCGCGAGGTGTATGTGTCAAGAGGACCACTTCGAAAAGTGCTGTTGTTTAAAAAACTGTTAAATTCGAAATACTCGGCAGATCAAAGCATGGTCCAATACTTGAACAATTTCGTGGAAATAATTGACAAATTGATCGAAGTGAACGTCGAAGTACCCGAGGAATTAAAAGTGATAATTCTAATGTCAAGTTTAAGTGCAGAGTATGAACATTTTGTTGTTGCTATGGTAACAAGAGATTCGCTACCGCTCTTTGAATCACTCAAGGTCAAACTTTTGGCAGAGGCCGAAAGAATGAACGAGAAAAATGAGAAGGATAGCAAGCAACACGCATATTATGCTGGATCGGGAAGCGAAAAACAAAACGCACATGCAAAAGAAAACGGTAAATTTAACGGAAAGTGTTTCGTGTGTGGCAAACGTGGTCACAAAGCGACGCAGTGTAAAGAAAGAGGAAGAAAGGATAAAGGCAAATTTCAAAGCGAAGAGAGAAGCAATGAGATTTCGGTTTTTGCTGCTGTGAACCAGGAGAACATAACAAAACAGACTTGGTGCCTGGACAGTGGGGCAACTTCTCATATGTGCTGTGTGAAAAGTGCGTTTGTTTCGTTTGTCGAAGAAAAAGACAAAGTTATGTTAGCAGCAGACAAAATAATTGAATCGCCTGGCAAAGGAAACATCAAAATAAAAACCAGCGATTGTGAAATAACATTGCAAGACGTATTGTATGTGCCAGATTTACAAATGAATTTATTTTCCGTGAGCAAAGCAATGCAGTATGGGCATTCCGTGTATTTTAAAGAAAATCGCGCTATAGTAACGGCAAAAGATGGAGTTGCTATATTAAGGGCGCAACTGCAAAACAATTTATTTTTGTTTAGTGACTTAAACGTGAACCGATTATTTTCAATGCAACAAAAGGCAGTCGTGTGGCATAATCGATATGGTCACCTAAATTTTCGAAGCCTTAAGGAACTGATAGTCAATCAACGTGTAAAAGGCATTGACGTAAATAACATTCCGGTTGAAATAAATTGCAACACCTGCAACAAATCCAAGATTTGTGTTTTGCCATTCCCTAAAAAGAGTGATGCGCGAGCAAATAACATTTTGGAACTAGTTCATACGGACGTGTGCGGACCGATAAATGTGAAGTCGATAAGTGGCGCAAAGTACTTTATAACATTTATAGATGATTTTTCAAAGCGAGTGTTTGTTTACTTTATGCAAACCAAGGATCAGGCATTTGAAAAGTTCCAAATGTTCAAACAGCTAGTGGAAAATCAAACACAAAAGCGAATTAAAGCGATTCGCAGTGACAATGGCACGAATATCTGCGGGAGTGTGGAATTAAAAGACAATTAACCGTGCCATACACCCCGCAACAAAACGGTGTGGCCGAAAGAGCGAATAGAACGCTCGTTGAAATGGCGCGCAGTATGATGCTGCACAAAAACATTGAGGAGCCATTGTGGGCAGAAGCTGTTGCAACGGCAAGCTACTTACGAAATAGATCTCCATCGCAGGCGCTTGACGGGATCACCCCTATGGAAAAGTGGAGCGGCAAAAAGCCTTCGGTCGCGCATCTACGGATTTTTGGTTCACCCCTATATGCTCTGGATAAGATGCATCACCACAAGTTTCGGGCTAAGGGCAAGGAGTACACGTTCGTCGGCTACTCGCTCACCCCCAAGGCATATCGACTATTCGACAAAGAGGCTCGACAAATCGTGGAAGTAGTATTGGTTAATCATCAGGCAAGCACTAACGATTTTACTTCATTTATCATAGAGTTTCCACAAAAAGCTGATTGGGTTAGCGCCGGAAGCTATCAAGCCGCAACCGATTCAGAAGAAGTCGGTGCAGCAAAGGGCGAAGTTGGAGAAGAAGCAGCTTCAGAAGAAGTCGGTTCAGCAGAGGGAGACGAGTTCGAGAGTTTTGATGAAGATAATGCCAGTCCGCCAAGCAGCCCCGTTGATGGTGTACGTGCTCACCGTGGTCCAGGTAGGCCCAAGATTATACGCACTGGCCAGCGAGGTAGGCCAAGAAAAGAGTACAATATGGTCAACAATATTGTAAGCTATCATGACATTGAGACGCCCGACACAGTAAAACAGGCACTAACGGGCAAACATTCGTCTAATTGGCAAAATTCTATGAAACGTGAATATGAGGCCCTTATCGAAAACAAGACTTGGTCTTTGGTAGACCTTCCTTCAGGTGCAAAAGCTATAGGATCCATGTGGGTTTTCCGAGTTAAGCGAGATGTTGAAGGAAATATCATAAGGTTTAAGAGCAGACTTGTAGCCAAGGGGTGCAGCCAGCAATATGGAATAAATTACTACGAAACCTTTTCACCCGTCATTCGATATGAGAATATAAGGCTTTTGTTGGCAGTAGCAGCAGAAAAGGAGCTGTACCTTCATCAAATGGATGTTTCAAATGCATATTTGAACAGTAAATTGAACGAAATAGTATATATGAAGCAGCCAGAGAATTTCGTCAGCGATCAACATCCGAACCGCATGTTAAAGCTTAACAAAGCTATATATGGCCTCAAACAATCTGGCAGGGCCTGGAATAGCACACTGGATGACACTTTAAAAGGATTGGGTTTTGAGGCTACTAAAAGCGAGCCGTGTCTGTATAAGAAAATAAGTCAGAATTCGTACAATTTGATAGCCATATACGTCGATGACATTATAATAGCTTGTTCGAAAAAGAGTGATCTGGATGATATCAAAAAGAAGTTGCACGATAGTTTTGATATTCATGACAATGGTCCATTGCATCACTTTCTTGGAATGGAAATACAGCGACAGGGTGAGCGTGGTACAATTTCTGTGTGTCAGAAGCAGTACATTAAATGTCTACTTGAGAAGTACAACATGAATCAGTGTCGATCTGTTTCAACGCCGTTAAACCCTGGATTTCAAATTCGCTGCGATAGTGACAACTGTGCCGAAGTAGATACAACTGACTATCAGTCACTGATTGGATCTATAATGTACTTGGCTATTTCAACGCGTCTTGACATCATGCACTCTATAAGCAAATTAGCACGAGTCTGGCGCAAAACACATTTTGCGATTTCTGTCGAAGACGATCGACTTAAAGCTACACTATCGCAAGACTGGTCAACGATTGCATGGGCTTGTCGATGCAGACTGGGCAAACGATAGTCTGGATAGAAAATCGTACTCTGGGTACTGTTTTTACCTGGGTGGATCAGCTTTCTCCTGGGAATCCAAAAAGCAAGGATTAGTCGCGCTCAGCAGCACTGAGTCTGAATACATTGCTTTGTCCACTGCATCCAGAGAAGCAATCTACCTGCGTCGTCTACTAGCATTTCATCCGAACGCAGAGCCCATCGAGATAAACGGCGACAACTTAAGCGCACAGCAGATTGCATCGAATCCTGTGCATCACAAAAGGACCAAGCATGTTGACATCAAGTATCATCATGTTCGCGAGTGTATTGCTAGAGGAGAAGTTTTTATAAAATATGTTCCCACCAACGAAAATGTAGCAGACATCTTTACTAAAAACAGAAAGAAAAGCATAATAATTTTGTAAAGTCGCTTGGTTTAAATGAAAAATTTTAAGGAACAATCTAACTTGAGAAGAAGTGTTGAAGTTTACAAGTTATATCGTTCTACTTGCACATCTCTAAGCGATAGTATTTTTCCTATTCATATTCTTCCTTCTGTTTCCTCTTGCTTTTTGATGCTTCGTATGTCTTACTCAATAAAATACGTTTGTCGTGTGCGCACGTAAATTTGGCGTTCTTACTTATATTTGGTATCGGCTCGATTCCAGCATTAACAGCATACCTAGATGAATTCGTTACAAAATTTCGAACAAAGTAGCATTTACAGAAAAAAAATCATTTGAAAAATTTTTTCGAAAAAAAAACCATGATCCAATCCCAATCGATTTATCGGTTTTTTAATCAAAACCCTGGGAAATAGTGGTCGGATGTTGGAATGGCATACCTAGTTTAATTCGTTACAAAATTTCCAACAAAGTGTCATTTACAGAAAAAAAAATGATTTGAAAAATTTTTTCGATAAGAAACCATGTCCCCCACCCCATTATGACAAGGCCCAGAACCGGATAATATCAGCTCGATTTTTCGGGATTTTAATCAAAATCAATCAATCATTTGAAAAATATTTTCCAAAAATAACCATGACCCCCACCCTTATGACAAGGCTAAAATCCAAAGAAAATCACCTCTTTTTTCCGTTTTTTTAATCAAAACCCTGGGAAATAGTTGTCGCGTGTTGGAATGGCACACCTCGTTGAATTCGATACAAAATTTGGAATGGCATCAAAACCCTGGGAAATAGTGGTCGAATGTTGGAATGGCATACCTCGTTGAATTCAATACAAAATTTCCAACAAAGTGTCATTTACAGAAAACAAAAATCATTTGAAAAATGTTTTCGAAAAAAAACCATGACCCCCACCATTATGACAAGGCTCAAATCCGAAGAATTTTTCGGTTATTTAATCAAAACCCTGTGAAATAGAGTTCGAATGTTGGAATGGCATACCTCATTGAATTCGTTGGAAAATTTCCAACAAAATGTCATTTACAGAAAAAAAAATTTGAAAAATTTTTTCCAAAAAAAACCATGACCCCCACCCTTATGACAATGCACAAATCCAAAGAAAATCACCTCGATTTTTCATGTTTTTAATCAAAACCCTGGGAAATAGTGGTCGGATGTTGGAATGGCATATGTTGAAGTTTACAAGTTATATCGTTCTACTTGCACATCTCTAAGCGATAGTATTTTTCCTATTCATATTCTTCCTTCTGTTTCCTCTTGCTTTTTGATGCTTCGTATGTCTTACTCAATAAAATACGTTTGTCGTGTGCGCACGTAAATTTGGCGTTCTTACTTATATTTGGTATCGGCTCGATTTCAGCATTAACATTGGTTATGGGCCCAGACTCGCGAAACTAATATGAGTGCGTATCAAATAGAAAAGTTAAGTGATCAGAATTACGATGTGTGGAGTGTTCAGATGCGAAGTGTTCTGGTACACCAAGAACTTTGGAGCATCGTTAGTGGGAAGCTGAAGTTGACTAACGAGTCAACATCCGAGGAAGCTGTCCAATGGAACTTAATGGACGAAAAAGCATTGGCATGCATAATTCTTAATGTGAATGTGTCGCAATTAAGTTATGTAAAAAATGCAACCTCAGCGCTAGCAGCATGGGCCAAGTTGCGCGAGGTGTATGTGTCAAGAGGACCACTTCGAAAAGTGCT
Source organism: Drosophila rhopaloa (assembly GCF_018152115.1). Classification (NCBI taxonomy): domain Eukaryota; kingdom Metazoa; phylum Arthropoda; class Insecta; order Diptera; family Drosophilidae; genus Drosophila; species Drosophila rhopaloa. The sequence goes on from NW_025335048.1 coordinate 464,675, forward strand.
GTTGTTTAAAAAACTGTTAAATTCGAAATACTCGGCAGATCAAAGCATGGTCCAATACTTGAACAATTTCGTGGAAATAATTGACAAATTGATCGAAGTGAACGTCGAAGTACCCGAGGAATTAAAAGTGATAATTCTAATGTCAAGTTTAAGTGCAGAGTATGAACATTTTGTTGTTGCTATGGTAACAAGAGATTCGCTACCGCTCTTTGAATCACTCAAGGTCAAACTTTTGGCAGAGGCCGAAAGAATGAACGAGAAAAATGAGAAGGATAGCAAGCAACACGCATATTATGCTGGATCGGGAAGCGAAAAACAAAACGCACATGCAAAAGAAAACGGTAAATTTAACGGAAAGTGTTTCGTGTGTGGCAAACGTGGTCACAAAGCGACGCAGTGTAAAGAAAGAGGAAGAAAGGATAAAGGCAAATTTCAAAGCGAAGAGAGAAGCAATGAGATTTCGGTTTTTGCTGCTGTGAACCAGGAGAACATAACAAAACAGACTTGGTGCCTGGACAGTGGGGCAACTTCTCATATGTGCTGTGTGAAAAGTGCGTTTGTTTCGTTTGTCGAAGAAAAAGACAAAGTTATGTTAGCAGCAGACAAAATAATTGAATCGCCTGGCAAAGGAAACATCAAAATAAAAACCAGCGATTGTGAAATAACATTGCAAGACGTGTTGTATGTGCCAGATTTACAAATGAATTTCTTTTCCGTGAGCAAAGCAATGCAGTATGGGCATTCCGTGTATTTTAAAGAAAATCGCGCGACAGTAACGGCAAAAGATGGTGTTGTTATATTAAGGGCGCAACTGCAAAACAATTTTTTTTTGTTTAGTGACTTAAACGTGAACCGATTATTCTTTTCGAAGCCTTCAGGAACTAATAGTCAATCAACGTGTAAAAGGCATTAACGTAAATAACATTCCGGTTGAAATAAATTGCAACACATGCAACAAATCCAAGATTTGTGTTTTGCCATTCCCTAAAAAGAGTGATGCGCGAGGAAATAACATTTTGGAACTAGTTCATACGGACGTGTGCGGACCGACAAATGTGAAGTCGATAAGTGGCGCAAAGTACTTTATAACATTTATAGATGATTTTTCAAAGCGAGTGTTTGTTTACTTTATGCAAACCAAGGATCAGGCATTTGAAAAGTTCCAAATGTTCAAACAGCTAGTGGAAAATCAAACACAAAAGCGAATTAAAGCGATTCGCAGTGACAATGGCAGGGAGTATATAAATCACAAGTTCGACGAATATCTGCGGGAGTGTGGAATTAAAAGACAATTAACCGTGCCATACACCCCGCAACAAAACGGTGTGGCCGAAAGAGCGAATAGAACGCTCGTTGAAATGGCGCGCAGTATGATGCTGCACAAAAACATTGAGGAGCCATTGTGGGCAGAAGCTGTTGCAACGGCAAGCTACTTACGAAATAGATCTCCATCGCAGGCGCTTGACGGGATCACCCCTATGGAAAAGTGGAGCGGCAAAAAGCCTTCGGTCGCGCATCTACGGATTTTTGGTTCACCCGTATATGCTCTGGATAAGATGCATCACCACAAGTTTCGGGCTAAGGGCAAGGAGTACACGTTCGTCGGCTACTCGCTCACCGCCAAGGCATATCGACTATTCGACAAAGAGGCTCGACAAATCGTGGAAGTAGTATTGGTTAATCATCAGGCAAGCACTAACGATTTTACTTCATTTATCACAGAGTTTCCACAAAAAGCTGATTGGGTTAGCGCAGGAAGCTATCAAGCCGCAACCGATTCAGAAGAAGTCGGTGCAGCAGAGGGCGAAGTTGGAGAAGAAGCAGCTTCAGAAGAAGTCGGTGCAGCAGAAGGCGAAATAGCACAAGCAGCTCCAGAAGAAGTCAACTCGGAGAACTCAGTTCCAGAGGGCGAGTATCCAGACTCTGATGACGACGAGTTCGAGAGTTTTGAAGAAGATAATGCCAGTCCACCAAGCAGCCCCGTTGATGGTGTACGTGCTCACCGTGGTCCAGGTAGGCCCAAGATTATACGCACTGGCCAGCGAGGTAGGCCAAGAAAAGAGTACAATATGGTCAACAATATTGTAAGCTATCATGACATTGAGACGCCCGACACAGTAAAACAGGCACTAACGGGCAAACATTCGTCTAATTGGCAAAATTCTATGAAACGTGAATATGAGGCCCTTATCGAAAACAAGACTTGGTCTTTGGTAGACCTTCCTTCAGGTGCAAAAGCTATAGGATCCATGTGGGTTTTCCGAGTTAAGCGAGATGTTGAAGGAAATATCATAAGGTTTAAGAGCAGACTTGTAGCCAAGGGGTGCAGCCAGCAATATGGAATAAATTACTACGAAACCTTTTCACCCGTCATTCGATATGAGAATATAAGGCTTTTGTTGGCAGTAGCAGCAGAAAAGGAGCTGTACCTTCATCAAATGGATGTTTCAAATGCATATTTGAACAGTAAATTGAACGAAATAGTATATATGAAGCAGCCAGAGAATTTCGTCAGCGATCAACATCCGAACCGCATGTTAAAGCTTAACAAAGCTATATATGGCCTCAAACAATCTGGCAGGGCCTGGAATAGCACACTGGATGACACTTTAAAAGGATTGGGTTTTGAGGCTACTAAAAGCGAGCCGTGTCTGTATAAGAAAATAAGTCAGAATTCGTACAATTTGATAGCCATATACGTCGATGACATTATAATAGCTTGTTCGAAAAAGAGTGATCTGGATGATATCAAAAAGAAGTTGCACGATAGTTTTGATATTCATGACAATGGTCCATTGCATCACTTTCTTGGAATGGAAATACAGCGACAGGGTGAGCGTGGTACAATTTCTGTGTGTCAGAAGCAGTACATTAAATGTCTACTTGAGAAGTACAACATGAATCAGTGTCGATCTGTTTCAACGCCGTTAAACCCTGGATTTCAAATTCGCTGCGATAGTGACAACTGTGCCGAAGTAGATACAACTGACTATCAGTCACTGATTGGATCTATAATGTACTTGGCTATTTCAACGCGTCCTGACATCATGCACTCTATAAGCAAGTTAGCACAGCGAAACTCCAACCCACATGTCGAGCATGAGTCTGGCGCAAAACACATTTTGCGATATCTGTCGAAGACTATCGACTTAAAGCTACACTATCGCAAGACTGGTCAACGATTGCATGCGTTTGTCGATGCAGACTGGGCAAACGATAGTCTGGATAGAAAATCGTACTCTGGGTACTGTTTTTACCTGGGTGGATCAGCTTTCTCCTGGGAATCCAAAAAGCAAGGATTAGTCGCGCTCAGCAGCACTGAGGCTGAATACATTGCTTTGTCCACTGCATCCAGAGAAGCAATCTACCTGCGTCGTCTACTAGAAGAAATAGCATTTCATCCGAACGCAGAGCCCATCGAGATAAACGGCGACAACTTAAGCGCACAGCAGATTGCATCGAATCCTGTGCATCACAAAAGGACCAAGCATGTTGACATCAAGTATCATCATGTTCGCGAGGTTATTGCTAGAAAAGAATTTTTTATAAAATATGTTCCCACCAACGAAAATGTAGCAGACATCTTTACTAAAAACTTACAGAAAGAAAAGCATAATAATTTTGTAAAGTCGCTTGGTTTAAATGAAAAATTTTAAGGAACAATCTAACTTGAGAAGAAGTGTTGAAGTTTACAAGTTATATCGTTCTACTTGCACATCTCTAAGCGATAGTATTTTTCCTATTCATATTCTTCCTTCTGTTTCCTCTTGCTTTTTGATGCTTCGTATGTCTTACTCAATAAAATACGTTTGTCGTGTGCGCACGTAAATTTGGCGTTCTTACTTATATTTGGTATCGGCTCGATTTCAGCATTAACAGCATACCTAGATGAATTCGTTACAAAATTTCGAACAAAGTAGCATTTACAGAAAAAAAATCATTTGAAAAATTTTTTCGAAAAAAAAACCATGATTCAATCCCTTATGACAAGGCTCAAATCCAGAGAAAATCACCTCGATTTATCGGTTTTTTAATCAAAACCCTGGGAAATAGTGGTCGAATGTTGGAATGGCATACCTTGTTGAATTCGTTACAAAATATCCAACAATGTGTCATTTACAGAAAAAAATATCAATTGAAAAATTTTTTCGAGAAAAAATGATGAGGAGGCTCAAATCTAAAGAAAATCACCTCGATTTTTCATGTTTTTAATCAAAACCCTGGGAAATAGTGGTCGGATGTTGGAATGGCATACCTAGTTTAATTCGTTACAAAATTTCCAACAAAGTGTCATTTACAGAAAAAAAAAATAAAAATCATTTGAAAATTTTTCCAAAAAAACCATTGACCCCCACCCTTATGACAAGGCTCAAATCCGAAGAAAATCACTCTGGATTTTTCAGGTTTTTAATCAAAACCCATGGAAATAGTGGTCGGATGTTGGAATGGCATACCTAGTTGAATTCGTTACAAAATTTCGAAAAAAAGTGTCATTTACAGAAAAAAAATCATTTGAAAAATTTTTTCCAAAAAAAACCATGACCCCCACCCTTATGACAAGGCTCAAATCCGAAGAAAATCACCTGATTTTTCAGGTTTTTAATCAAAACCCAGGGAAATAGTGGTCAGATGTTGGAATGGCATACCTAGTTGAATTCGTTACAAAATTTCCAACAAAGTGTCATTTACAAGAGAAAAAAAAATCATTTGAAAATTTTTTCGATAAAAAAACATGACCCCCACCCTTATAACAAGGCTAAAATCCAAAAAAATCACCTCGATTTTTCATGTTTTTAATCAAAACCCTGGGAAATAGTGGTCGGATGTTGGAATAGCAAACCTAGTTTAATTCGTTACATAATTTCCAACAGTCTCATTTACAGACAAAAAAAAACATTTTAAACATTTTTTCGAAAAAAAAACATGACACCCACTCTTATGACAAAGCCAAAATCCGAAGAAAATCATCTTGATTTTTCGATTTTTTAATCAAAACCCTGTGATATAGTGGTCAAATGTTGGAATGGCATACCTCGTTGAATTCGTACAAAATTTCCAACAAAGGTGTTACAGTCAGAAAAAAATCATTTGAAAAATTTTTTCCAAAAAAACGATGACCCCCACCCTTATGACAAGGCTCAAATCCAATGAAAATCGCCTCCTCTTTCCCAATCGTTTTTTTAATCAAAACCATTGGGAAATAGTGGTCGAATGTTGAAATGGCATACCTAGTTTAATTCGTTACAAAATTTTGAACAAAGTGTCATTTACAGAAAAAAAATAATTTGAAAAATTATTTCGAAAAAAAAGCCATGATCCAATCCCTTATGACAAGGCTCAAATCCAAAGAAAATCACCTCGATTTTTCGGTTTTTTAATCAAAACCCTGGGATTTTTCGATTTTTTAATCAAAACCCTGTGAAATAGTGGTCAAATGTTGGAATGGCATACCTTGTTGAATTCGTTACAAAATATCCAACAAAGTGTCATTTACAGCAAAAAAAATCATTTGAAAAATATTTTCCAAAAATAACCATGACCCCCACCCTTATGACAAGGCTAAAATCCAAAGAAAATCACCTCTATTTTTCGGTTTTTTAATCAAAACCCTGGGAAATAGTGGTCGGATGTTGGAATTGCATACCTAGTTTAATTCGTTACAAAATTTCCAACAAAGTGTCATTTACAGAAAAAAAAAATGATTTGAAAAATTTTTTCGATAAGAAACCATGTCTCCCACCCCATTATGACAAAGCCCAGAACCGGATAATATCAGCTCGATTTTTCGAAATTTTAATCAAAATCCTGGGAAATAGTTGTACCTCGTTGAATTCATTACAAAATTTGGAATGGCATCAAAACCCTGGGAAATAGTGGTCGAATGTTGGAATGGCATACCTCGTTGAATTCGTTACAAAATTTCCAACAAAGTGTCATTTACATAAAACAAAAATTATTTGAAAAATTTTTTCCAAAAAAAACCATGACCCCCACCCTCATGACAGGGCACAAATCCAAAAAAAATCACCTCGATTTTTCATGTTTTTAATCAAAACCCTGGGAAATAGTGGTCGGATGTTGGAATGGCATACCTAGTTGAATTCGTTACAAAATTTCGAACAAAATGTCATTTACAGAAAAAAAATCATTTGAAAAATTTTTTCGAAAAAAAACCATGATATAATCCCTTATGACAAGGCTCAAATCCAAAGAAAATCACCTCGATTTTTCGGTTTTTTAATCAAAACCCTGGGAAATAGTGGTCGAATGTTGGAATGGCATACCTTGTTGATTTCGTTACAAAATATCCAACAAAGTGTCATTTACAGAAAAAAAATTATTTTAAAAATTTTTTCCAAAAATAACCATGACCCCGACCCTTATGACAAGGCTAAAATCCAAAGAAAATCACCTCGATTATTAATGTTTTTAATCAAAACCCTGCGAAATCGTGGTCGGATGTTGGACTGGCATACCTAGTTTAATTCGTTACAAAATTTCCAAAAAAGTGTCATTTACAGAACAAAAAAAATGATTTAAAAAATTTTTTCGATAAGAAACCATGTCCCCCACCCCATTATGACAAGGCCCAGAACCGGATAATATCAGCTCGATTTTTCGAAATTTTAATCAAAATCCTGGGAAATAGTTGTACCTCGTTGAATTCATTACAAAATTTGGAATGGCATCAAAACCCTGGGAAATAGTGGTCGAATGTTGGAATGGCATACCTCGTTGAATTCAATATTAAATTTCCAACAAAGTGTCATTTACATAAAACAAAAATCATTTGAAAAATTTTTTCCAAAAAAAACCATGACCCCCACGCTTATGACAAGGCACAAATCCAAAGAAAATCACCTCGATTTTTCATGTACTTAAAAAAAACCCTGGGAAATAGTGGTCGGATGTTGGAATGGCATACCGAGTTGAATTCGTTACAAAATTTCGAACAAAGTGTCATTTACAGAAAAACAAATCATTTGAAAAATTTTTTCGAAAAAAAACCATGATCCAATCCCTTATGACAAGGCTCAAATCCAAAGAAAATCAGCTCGATTTTTCATGTTTTTAATCAAAACCCTGGGAAATAGTGGTCGGATGTTGGAATGGCAAACCTAGTTTAATTCGTTGCAGAATTTCCAACAGTCTCACTTACAGACAAAAAAAAACATTTTAAAAATTTTTTCGAAAAAAAAACATGACACCCACTCTTATGACAAAGCCAAAATCCGAAGAAAAACACATCGATTTTTCGGTTTTTTAATCAAAACCCTGGGAAATAGTGGTCGAATGTTGGAATGGCATTCCTTTTTGAATTCGTTACCAAATTTCCAACAAGGTGTCATTTACAGAAAAAAAAAAATCATTTGAAAAATTTTTTCCAAAAAAAACCATGACCCCCACGCTCATGACAAGGCACAAATCCAAAGAAAATCACCTCTATTTTTCATGTATTTAAAAAAAACCCTGGGAAATAGTGGTCGGATGTTGGAATGGCATACCTAGTTGAATTCGTTACAAAATTTCGAACAAAGTGTCATTTACAGAAAAAATCATTTGAAAAATTTTTTCGAAAAAACCATGATCCAACCCTTATGACAAGGCTCAAATCCAAAGAAAATCACCTCGATTTTTCGGTTTTTTAATCAAAACCCTGGGAAATAGTGGTCGAATGTTGGAATGGCATACCTCGTTGAATTCGTTACAAAATTTCCAACAAAGTGTCATTTACTAAAAATAAAATCATTTGAAAAATTTTTTCGATAAAAAAAAAATGACCCCCACCCCATTATGACAGGGCCCAGATCCTCGATTTTTCGGTTTTTTAATCAAAACCCTGGGAAATAGTGGTCGAATGTTGAAATGGCATACCCTAGTTTAATTCGTTAAAAAATTTCCAACAAAGTGTCATTTACAGAAAAAAAAATGATTTGAAAAATTTTTTCGATAAAAAAAAATTGACCCCCCCATTATGACAAGGCCCAGATCCGGATAATATCAGCTCGATTTTTCGGTTTTTTAATCAAAACCCTGGGAAATGGTGGTCGAATGTTGGAAGTGCAATCCCAGTTGAATTCGTTACAAAATTTTCAACAAAGTGTCATTTAAAGGAAAAAAAATTATTTGAATAATTTTTTCGATAAAAAAAACATGACCCCCACCCTTATGACTAGGCTCAAATCCACAGAAAATCACCTCGATTTTTCGGGTTTTTAATCAAAACCCTGGGAAATAGTTGCCGAGTGTTAGAATGGCGTACCTAGTTGAATTCGTTACAAAATTTCCAAAAAGTGTCATTTACAGAAAAAAAAATCATTTGAAAAATTTTCTCAAAAAAAACCATGACCCCCACCCTTATGACAAGGCTCAAATCCAAAGAAAATCACCTCGATTTTTCATGTTTTTAATCAAAAGCATGGGAAATAGTGGTCGGATGTTGGAATGGCATACCTAGTTGAATTCGTTACAAAATTTCGAACAAAGTGTCATTTACAGAAAAAAATCATTTCAAAAAATTTTTCGAAAAAATACCAGATCCCCACCCTTATGACAAGGCTCACCTCGATTTTTCGGTTTTTTAATCAAAACCCTGGGAAATAGTGGTCGAATGTTGGAATGGCATACCTTGTTGAATTCGTTACAAAATTTCCAACAAAGTGTCATTTACAGAAAAAAATATGATTTGAAAAATTTTTTCGATAAAAAAAATTGAGCCCCACCCCATTATCACAAGGCCCAGATCCGGATAATATCAGCTCGATTTTTTCGGTTTTTAATCAAAACCCAGGGAAATAATGGTCAGATGTTGGAATGGCATACCTAGTTGAATTCGTTACAAAATTTCCAACAAAGTGTCATTTACAGAAAAAAAAATCATTTGAAAAATTTTCTCCAAAAAAAACCATGACCCCCACCCTTATGACAAGTCTCAAATCCAAAGAAAATCACCTCGATTTTTCATGTTTTTAATCAAAAGCATGGGAAATAGTGGTCGGATGTTGGAATGGCATACCTAGTTGAATTCGTTACAAAATTTCGAACAAAGTGTCATTTACAGAAAAAAATCATTTGAAAAAATTTTTCGAAAAAATACCAGATCCCCACCCTTATGATAAGGCTCAAGTCCATAGAAAATCACCTCGATTTTTCGGTTTTTTAATCAAAACCCTGGGAAATAGTGTTCGAATGTTGGAATGGCATACCTTGTTGAATTCGTTACAAAATTTCCAACAAAGTGTCATTACAGAAAAAAAAAATGATTTGAAAAATTTTTTCGATAAAAAAAAATTGACCCCCACCCCATTATGACAAGGCCCAGAACCGGATAATATCAGCTTGATTTTTCGGGATTTTAATCAAAATCCTGGGAAATAGTTGTCGTGTGTTGGAATGGCATACCTCGTTGAATTCGTTACAAAATTTGGAATGGCATCAAAACCCTGGGAAATAGTGGTCGAATGTTGGAATGGCATACCTCGTTGAATTCAATACAAAATTTCCAACAAAGTGTCATTTACAGAAAAAAAAATCATTAGAAAAATTTTTTCCAATAAAACCATGACCCCACCCTTATGACAAGGCTCATTTCCAATGAAAGTCACCTCGATTTTTCAGTTTTTTAATCAAAACCCTGGGAAATAGTGGTCGAATGTTGGAATGGCATACCTAGTTTAATTTTAATTTTTTTTTTTTTAATTTTTTTAAAACCATGATCCAATCTCTTATGACAAGGCTCAAATCCTAAGAAAATCACCTCGATTTTTCGGTTTGGTCGAATGTTGGAATGGCATACCTTGTTGAATTCGTTACAAAATATCCAAAACAGTGACATTTACAGAAAATAAAATCATTTGAAAATTTTTTTTCAAAAATAACCATGACCCCCACCTTTATGACAAGGCTCAAATTCAAAGAAAATCAACTGGATTTTTCATGTTTTTAATCAAAACCCTTGGAAATAGTGGTCGGATGTTGGAATGGAATACCTAGTTTAATTCATTACAAAATTTTGAACAAAGTGTCATTTACAGAAAAAAAAATGATTTGAAAAATTTTTTCGACAAGAAATCATGTCCCCCACCCCTTTATGACAAGGCCGAAATCTGGATATCAGCTCTATTTTTCGGTTTTTTAATCAAAACCCTGGGAAATAGTTGTCGAATGTTGGAATGGCATACCTCGTTGAATTCGTTACAACATTTCCAACAAAGTGTGATTTACAGAAAAAAAATCATTTGAAATATTTTTTCGAAAAAAACCATGATCCAATCCCTTATGACAAGGCTCAAATCCAAAGAAAATCACCTCGATTTATCGGTTTTTTAATCAAAACCCTGGGAAATAGTGGTAGGATGTTGGAATGGCATACCTAGTTAAATTCGTTACAAAATTTCGAACAAAGTGTCATTTACAGAAAAAAAATCAGTTGAAAATTTTTTTCGAAAAAAAACCATGATCCAATCCCTTATGACAAGGCTCAAATCCTCAGAAAATCACCTCGATTTTTCGGTTTTTTAATCAAAACCCTGGGAAATAGTGGTCGAATGTTGGAATGGCATACCTTGTTGAATTCGTTACAAAATATCCAACACAGTGACATTTACAGAAAATAAAATCATTTGAAATTTTTTTTTCAAAAATAACCATGACCCCCACCTTTATGACAAGGCTCAAATTCAAAGAAAATCAACTGGATTTGTCATGTTTTTAATCAAAACCCTTGGAAATAGTGGTCGGATGTTGGAATGGAATACCTAGTTTAATTCATTACAAAATTTCGAACAAAGTGTCATTTACAGAAAAAAAAATGATTTGAAAAATTTTTCGACAAGAAATCATGTCCCCACCCCTTTATGACAAGGCCGAAATCCGGATATCAGCTCTATTTTTCGGTTTTTTAATCAAAACCCTGGGAAATAGTGGTTGAATGTTGGAATGGCATACCTCGTTGAATTCATTACAAAATTTCCAACAAAGTTTCATTTACAGAAAAAAAAATCATTTGAAACATTTTTTCGAAAAAAAAACATGACCCTTACTCTTATGACAAGGCTCAAATCTGAAGAAAATCTCCTCTATTTTTCGGTTTTTTAATCAAAACCCTGGGAAATAGTGGTCAGATGTTGGAATGGCATACCTAGTTGAATTCGTTACAAAATTTCCAACAAAGTGTTATTTACAGAAAAAAAATCATTTGAAAAATTTTTTCGAAAAAAACCATGATCCAATCCCTTATGACAAGGCTCAAATCCAAAGAAAATCACCCCCATTTTTCGGTTTTTTAATCAAAACCCTGGGAAATAGTGGTCGAATGTTGGAATGGCATACCTTGTTGAATTCGTTACAAAATATCCAACACAGTGACATTTACAGAAAATAAAATCATTTGAATTTTTTTTCAAAAATAACCATGACCCCCACCTTTATGACAGGGCTCAAATTCAAAGAAAATACTCTGGATCTTTCATGTTTTTAATCAAAACCCTTGGAAATAGTGGTCGGATGTTGGAATGGAATACCTAGTTTAATTCATTACAAAATTTCGAACAAAGTGTCATTTACAGAAAAAAAAATGATTTGAAATATTTTTTCGACAAGAAACCATGTACCCCACCCTTTATGACAAGGCCGAAATCCGGATATTAGCTCTATTTTTCGGTTTTTTAATCAAAACCCTGGGAAATAGTGGTTGAATGTTGGAATGGCATACCTCGTTGAATTCATTACAAAATTTCCAACAAAGTTTCATTTACAGAAAAAAAATCATTTGAAAAATTTTTTCCAAAAATAACCATGACCCCCACCTTTATGACAAGGCTCAAATTCAAAGAAAATCAACTGGATTTGTCATGTTTTTAATCAAAACCCTTGGAAATAGTGGTCGGATGTTGGAATGGAATACCTAGTTTAATTCATTACAAAATTTCAAACAAAGTGTCATTTACAGAAAAAAAAATGATTTGAAAAATTTTTTCGACAAGAAATCATGTCCCCCACCCCTTTATGACAAGGCCGAAATCCGGATATCAGCTCTATTTTTCGGTTTTTTAATCAAAACCCTGGGAAATAGTGGTTGAATGTTGGAATGGCATACCTCGTTGAATTCATTACAAAATTTCCAACAAAGTTTCATTTACAGAAAAAAATCATTTGAAACATTTTTTCGAAAAAAAAACATGACCCTTACTCTTATGACAAGGCTCAAATCTGAAGAAAATCTCCTCTATTTTTCTGTTTTTTAATCAAAACCCTGGGAAATAGTGGTCAGATGTTGGAATGGCATACCTAGTTGAATTCGTTACAAAATTTCCAACAAAGTGTCATTTACAGAAAAAAAATCATTTGAAAAATTTTTTCGAAATAAAACCATGATCCAATCTCTTATGACAAGGCTCAAATCCAAAGAAAATCACCCCGATTTTTCGGTTTTTTAATCAAAACCCTGGGAAATAGTGGTCGAATGTTGGAATGGCATATTTTGTTGAATTCGTTAAATATCCAACACAGTGACATTTACAGAAAATAAAATCATTTGAATTTTTTTTTCAAAAATAACCATGACCCCCACCTTTATGACAGGGCTCAAATTCAAAGAAAATCAACTGGATCTTTCATGTTTTTAATCAAAACCCTGGGAAATAGTGGTCGAATGTTGGAATGGCATACCTTGTTGAATTCGTTACAAAATTTCCAACAAAATGTCATTTACAGAAAAAAAATGATTTGAAAAATTTTTTCGACAAGAAATCATGTCCCCCACCCCATTATGACAAGGCCCAAAACCGGATAATATCAGCTCGATTTTTCGGGATTTTAATCAAAACCCTGGGAAATAGTGGTTGAATGTTGGAATGGCATACCTCGTTGAATTCGTTACAAAATTTCCAACAAAGTTTCATTTACAAAAAAAAAAAACTTTTGAAAAATTTGTTCCAAAAAAAACCATGACCCCCACCCTTATAACAAGGCACAAATCCAAAGAAAATCACCTCGATTTTTCATGTTTTTAATCAAAACCCTGGGAAATAGTGGTCGGATGTTGGAATTGCATACCTAGTTGAATTCGTTACAAAATTTCGAACAAAGTATCATTTACAGAAAAAAATCATTTGAAAATTTTTTTCCAAAAATAACCATGACCCCGAATTTTATGACAATGCTAAAATCCAAAGAAAATCACCTCGATTTTTCATGTTTTTAATCAAAACACTGGCAATTGTGGTCGGATGTTGGAATGGCATACCTAGTTTAATGCGTTACAAAATTTCCAACAAAGTGTCATTTACAGAAAAAAAAATGATTTGAAAAATTTTTTCGATAAGAAACCATGTCCCCCACCCCATTATGACAAGGCCCAAAACCGGATAATATCAGCTCGATTTTTCGGGATTTTAATCAAAACCCTGGGAAATAGTTGTCGCGTGTTGGAATGGCATACCTCGTTGAATTCGTTACCAAATTTCCAACAAAGTGGCATTTCCAAAAAAAATAAAAATTGAAAAATTTTTTCAAAAAAATGATGACAAGGCTCAAATCTAAAGAAAATCACCTCGATTTTTCATGTTTTTAATCAAAACCCTGGGAAATAGTGGTCGGATAATGGAATGGCATACCTTGTTTAATTCGTTACAAAATTTCCAACAAAGTGTCATTTACAGAAAAAAAAAATGATTTGAAACATTTTTTCGACAAGAAATCATTTTTCCCGCCCCTTTATGACAAGGCCGAAATCCGGATATCAGCTCTATTTTTCGGTTTTTTAATCAAAACCCTGGGAAATAGTTGTCGAATGTTGGAATGGCATACTTCGTTGAATTCGTTACAAAATTTCCAACAAGGTGTCATTTACAGAAAAAAAAATCATTTGAAAAATTTTTTCCAAAAAAAAACCATGACCCCCACGCTCATGACAAGGCACAAATCCAAAGAAAATCACCTCTATTTTTCATGTATTTAAAAAAAACCCTGGGAAATAGTGGTCGGATGTTGGAATGGCATACCTAGTTGAATTCGTTACAAAATTTCGAACAAAGTGTCATTTACAGAAAAAAATCATTTGAAAAATTTTTTCGAAAAAAAACCATGATCCAATCCTTTATAACAAGGCTCAAATCCAAAGAAAATCACCTCGATTTTTCGGTTTTTTTAATCAAAACCCTGGGAAATAGTGGTCGAATGTTGGTATGGCATACCTTGTTGAATTCGTTAAAAAATATCCAACAAAGTGTCATTTACAGAAAAAAAAATCATTTGATAAATTTTTTCCAAAAATAACCATGACCCCCACCCTTATGACAAGGCTAAAATCCAAAAAAAACCCTGGGAAATAGTTGCCGAGTGTTGGAATGGCATACCTAGTTGAATTCGTTACAAAATTTCCAAAAAGTGTCATTTACAGAAACAAAAATCATTTGAAAAATTTTCTCCAAAAAAAACCATGACCCCACCCTTATGACAAGGCTCAAATCCAAAGAAAATCACCTCGATTTTTCGGTTTTTTAATCAAAACCCAGGGAAATAATGGTCAGATGTTGGAATGGCATACCTAGTTGAATTCGTTACAAAATTTCCAACAAAGTGTCATTTAAAGAAAAAAAAAATTATTTGAATAATTTTTTCGATAAAAAAAAATGACCCCCACCCTTATGACTAGGCTCAAATCCACAGAAAATCACCTCGATTTTTCGGGTTTTTAATCAAAACCCTGGGAAATAGTTGCCGAGTGTTAGAATGGTTGAATTCGTTACAAAATTTCCAAAAAGTGTCATTTACAGAAAAAAAAATCATTTGAAAAATTTTTTCCAAAAAAAACCATGACCCCCACGCTCATGACAAGGCACAAATCCAAAGAAAATCACCTCTATTTTTCATGTATTTAAAAAAAACCCTGGGAAATAGTGGTCGGATGTTGGAATGGCATACCTAGTTGAATTCGTTACAAAATTTCGAACAAAGTGTCATTTACAGAAAAAAAATCATTTGAAAAATTTTTTCGAAAAAAAACCATGATCCAATCCCTTATGACAAGGCTCAAATCCAAAGAAAATCACCTCGATTTTTCGGTTTTTTAATCAAAACCCTGGGAAATAGTGGTCGAATGTTGGAATGGCATACCTCGTTGAATTCGTTACAAAATTTCCAACAAAGTGTCATTTACTAAAAATAAAATCATTTGAAAATTTTTTTCGATAAAAAAAAATTGACCCCACCCCATTATGACAGGGCCCAGATCCTCGATTTTTCGGTTTTTTAATCAAAACCCTGGGAAATAGTGGTCGAATGTTGAAATGGCATACCTAGTTTAATTCGTTAAAAAATTTCCAACAAAGTGTCATTTACAGAAAAAAAATGATTTGAAAAATTTTTCGATAAAAAAAAATTGACCCCCCCCATTATGACAAGGCCCAGATCCGGATAATATCAGCTCGATTTTTCGGTTTTTTAATCAAAACCCTGGGAAATGGTGGTCGAATGTTGGAAGTGCATTCCCAGTTGAATTCGTTACAAAATTTTCAACAAAGTGTCATTTAAAGAAAAAAAAAATTATTTGAATAATTTTTTCGATAAAAAAACCATGACCCCCACCCTTATGACAAGGCTCAAATCCACAGAAAATCACCTCGATTTTTCGGGTTTTTAATCAAAACCCTGGGAAATAGTTGCCGAGTGTTAGAATGGCGTACCTAGTTGAATTCGTTACAAAATTTCCAAAAAGTGTCATTTACAGAAAAAAAAATCATTTGAAAAATTTTCTCAAAAAAAAACCATGACCCCCACCCTTATGACAAGGCTCAAATCCAAAGAAAATCACCTCGATTTTTCGGTTTTTTAATCAAAAGCATGGGAAATAGTGGTCGGATGTTGGAATGGCATACCTAGTTGAATTCGTTACAAAATTTCGAACAAAGTGTCATTTACAGAAAAAAATCATTTGAAAAATTTTTCGAAAAAATACCAGATCCCCACCCTTATGATAAGGCTCAAGTCCATAGAAAATCACCTCGATTTTTCGGTTTTTTAATCAAAACCCTGGGAAATAGTGCTCGAATGTTGGAATGGCATACCTTGTTGAATTCGTTACAAAATTTCCAACAAAGTGTCATTACAGAAAAAAAAAATGATTTGAAAAATTTTTTCGATAAAAAAAATTGACCCCCACCCCATTATGACAACCCCCAGAACCGGATAATATCAGCTTGATTTTTCGGGATTTTAATCAAAATCCTGGGAAATAGTTGTCGTGTGTTGGAATGGCATACCTCGTTGAATTCGTTACAAAATTTGGAATGGCATCAAAACCCTGGGAAATAGTGGTCGAATGTTGGAATGGCATACCTCGTTGAATTCAATACAAAATTTCCAACAAAGTGTCATTTACAGAAAAAAAAATCATTAGAAAAATTTTTTCCAATAAAACCATGACCCCACCCTTATGACAAGGCTCATTTCCAATGAAAGTCACCTCGATTTTTCAGTTTTTTAATCAAAACCCTGGGAAATAGTGGTCGAATGTTGGAATGGCATACCTAGTTTAATTTTAAATTTTTTTTTTTTAATTTTTTTTAAAACCATGATCCAATCTCTTATGACAAGGCTCAAATCCTAAGAAAATCACCTCGATTTTTCGGTTTGGTCGAATGTTGGAATGGCATACCTTGTTGAATTCGTTACAAAATATCCAAAACAGTGACATTTACAGAAAATAAAATCATTTGAAATTTTTTTTCAAAAATAACCATGACCCCCACCTTTATGACAAGGCTCAAATTCAAAGAAAATCAACTGGATTTTTCATGTTATTAATCAAAACCCTTGGAAATAGTGGTCGGATGTTGGAATGGAATACCTAGTTTAATTCATTACAAAATTTTGAACAAAGTGTCATTTACAGAAAAAAAAAATGATTTGAAAAATTTTTTCGACAAGAAATCATGTCCCCCACCCCTTTATGACAAGGCCGAAATCTGGATATCAGCTCTATTTTTCGGTTTTTTAATCTAAACCCTGGGAAATAGTTGTCGAATGTTGGAATGGCATACCTCGTTGAATTCGTTACAACATTTCCAACAAAGTGTGATTTACAGAAAAAAAATCATTTGAAATATTTTTTCGAAAAAAACCATGATCCAATCCCTTATGACAAGGCTCAAATCCAAAGAAAATCACCTCGATTTATCGGTTTTTTAATCAAAACCCTGGGAAATAGTGGTAGGATGTTGGAATGGCATACCTAGTTAAATTCGTTACAAAATTTCGAACAAAGTGTCATTTACAGAAAAAAAATCAGTTGAAAATTTTTTCGAAAAAAAACCATGATCCAATCCCTTATGACAAGGCTCAAATCCAAAGAAAATCACCTCGATTTTTCGGTTTTTTAATCAAAACCCTGGGAAATAGTGGTCGAATGTTGGAATGGCATACCTTGTTGAATTCGTTACAAAATATCCAACACAGTGACATCTACAGAAAATAAAATCATTTGAAATTTTTTTTTTCAAAAATAACCATGACCCCCACCTTTATGACAAGGCTCAAATTCAAAGAAAATCAACTGGATTTGTCATGTTTTTAATCAAAACCCTTGGAAATAGTGGTCGGATGTTGGAATGGAATACCTAGTTTAATTCATTACAAAATTTCGAACAAAGTGTCATTTACAGAAAAAAAATGATTTGAAAAATTTTTTCGACAAGAAATCATGTCCCCCACCCCTTTATGACAAGGCCGAAATCCGGATATCAGCTCTATTTTTCGGTTTTTTAATCAAAACCCTGGGAAATAGTGGTTGAATGTTGGAATGGCATACCTCGTTGAATTCATTACAAAATTTCCAACAAAGTTTCATTTACAGAAAAAAAAATCATTTGAAACATTTTTTCGAAAAAAAACATGACCCTTACTCTTATGACAAGGCTCAAATCTGAAGAAAATCTCCTCTATTTTTCGGTTTTTTAATCAAAACCCTGGGAAATAGTGGTCAGATGTTGGAATGGCATACCTAGTTGAATTCGTTACAAAATTTCCAACAAAGTGTTATTTACAGAAAAAAAATCATTTGAAAAATTTTTTCGAAAAAAAACCATGATCCAATCCCTTATGACAAGGCTCAAATCCAAAGAAAATCACCCCCATTTTTCGGTTTTTTAATCAAAACCCTGGGAAATAGTGGTCGAATGTTGGAATGGCATACCTTGTTGAATTCGTTACAAAATATCCAACACAGTGACATTTACAGAAAATAAAATCATTTGAATTTTTTTTTCAAAAATAACCATGACCCCCACCTTTATGACAGGGCTCAAATTCAAAGAAAATACTCTGGATCTTTCATGTTTTTAATCAAAACCCTTGGAAATAGTGGTCGGATGTTGGAATGGAATACCTAGTTTAATTCATTACAAAATTTCAAACAAAGTGTCATTTACAGAAAAAAAAATGATTTGAAATATTTTTTCGACAAGAAATCATGTCCCCCACCCCTTTATGACAAGGCCGAAATCCGGATATCAGCTCTATTTTTCGGTTTTTTAATCAAAACCCTGGGAAATAGTGGTTGAATGTTAGAATGGCATACCTCGTTGAATTCATTACAAAATTTCCAACAAAGTTTCATTTACAGAAAAAAAAATCATTTGAAACATTTTTTCGAAAAAAAAACATGACCCTTACTCTTATGACAAGGCTCAAATCTGAAGAAAATCTCCTCTATTTTTCGGTTTTTTAATCAAAACCCTGGGAAATAGTGGTCAGATGTTGGAATGGCATACCTAGTTGAATTCGTTACAAAATTTCCAACAAAGTGTCATGCCATGATCCAATCCCTTATGACAGGGCTCAAATCTAAAGAAAATCACCTCGATTTTTCGGTTTTTTAATCAAAACCCTGGGAAATAGTGGTAGGATGTTGGAATGGCATACCTAGTTAAATTCGTTACAAAATTTCGAACAAAGTGTCATTTACAGAAAAAAATCAGTTGAAAAATTTTTCCCTTATGACAAGGCTCAAATCCTAAGAAAATCACCTCGATTTTTCGGTTTTTTAATCAAAACCCTGGGAAATAGTGGTCGAATGTTGGAATGGCATACCTTGTTGAATTCGTTACAAAATATCCAACACAGTGACATTTACAGAAAATAAAATCATTTGAAATTTTTTTTCAAAAATAACCATGACCCCCACCTTTATGACAAGGCTCAAATTCAAAGAAAATCAACTGGATTTGTCATGTTTTTAATCAAAACCCTTGGAAATAGTGATCGGATGTTGGAATGGAATACCTAGTTTAATTCATTACAAAATTTCGAACAAAGTGTCATTTACAGAAAAAAAAATCATTTGAAAAATTTTTTCGACAAGAAATCATGTCCCCCACCCCTTTATGACAAGGCCGAAATCCGGATATTAGCTCTATTTTTCGGTTTTTTAATCAAAACCCTGGAAAATAGTGGTTGAATGTTGGAATGGCATACCTCGTTGAATTCATTACAAAATTTCCAACAAAGTTTCATTTACAGAAAAAAAATCATTTGAAAAATTTTTTCGAAAAAAAAACATGACCCTCACTCTTATGACAAGGCTCAAATCTGAAGAAAATCACCTCGGTTTTTCAGTTTTTTAATCAAAACCCTGGGAAATAGTGGTCAGATGTTGGAATGGCATACCTAGTTGAATTCGTTACAAAATTTCCAACAAAGTGTTATTTACAGAAAAAAATCATTTGAAAAATTTTTTCGAAAAAAAACCATGATCCAATCCCTTATGACAAGGCTCAAATCCAAAGAAAATCACCCCGATTTTTCGGTTTTTTAATCAAAACCCTGGGAAATAGTGGTCGAATGTTGGAATGGCATACCTTGTTGAATTCGTTACAAAATATCCAACACAGTGACATTTACAGAAAATAAAATCATTTGAATTTTTTTTCAAAAATAACCATGACCCCCACCTTTATGACAGGGCTCAAATTCAAAGAAAATACTCTGGATCTTTCATGTTTTTAATCAAAACCCTTGGAAATAGTGGTCGGATGTTGGAATGGAATACCTAGTTTAATTCATTACAAAATTTCAAACAAAGTGTCATTTACAGAAAAAAAAATGATTTGAAAATATTTTTCGACAAGAAATCATGTCCCCCACCCCTTTATGACAAGGCCGAAATCCGGATATCAGCTCTATTTTTCGGTTTTTTAATCAAAACCCTGGGAAATAGTGGTTGAATGTTAGAATGGCATACCTCGTTGAATTCATTACAAAATTTCCAACAAAGTTTCATTTACAGAAAAAAAAATCATTTGAAAAATTTTTTCGAAAAAAAAACATGACCCTTACTCTTATGACAAGGCTCAAATCTGAAGAAAATCTCCTCTATTTTTCGGTTTTTTAATCAAAACCCTGGGAAATAGTGGTCAGATGTTGGAATGGCATACCTAGTTGAATTCGTTACAAAATTTCCAACAAAGTGTCATTTACAGAAAAAAATCATTTGAAAAATTTTTTCGAAAAAAAACCATGATCCAATCTCTTATGACAAGGCTCAAATCCAAAGAAAATCACCCCGATTTTTCGGTTTTTTAATCAAAACCCTGGGAAATAGTGGTCGAATGTTGGAATGGCATATTTTGTTGAATTCGTTAAAATATCCAACACAGTGACATTTACAGAAAATAAAATCATTTGAATTTTTTTTTCAAAAATAACCATGACCCCCACCTTTATGACAGGGCTCAAATTCAAAGAAAATCAACTGGATCTTTCATGTTTTTAATCAAAACCCTTGGAAATAGTGGTCGAATGTTGGAATGGCATACCTTGTTGAATTCGTTACAAAATTTCGAACAAAGTGTCATTTACAGAAAAAAAAATGATTTGAAAAATTTTTTCGACAAGAAATCATGTCCCCCACCCCATTATGACAAGGCCCAAAACCGGATAATATCAGCTCGATTTTTCGGGATTTTAATCAAAACCCTGGGAAATAGTGGTTGAATGTTGGAATGGCATACCTCGTTGAATTCGTTACAAGATTTCCAACAAAGTTTCATTTACAAAAAAAAAAAACTTTTGAAAAATTTGTTCCAAAAAAAACCATGACCCCCACCCTTATAACAAGGCACAAATCCAAAGAAAATCACCTCGATTTTTCATGTTTTTAATCAAAACCCTGGGAAATAGTGGTCGGATGTTGGAATTGCATACCTAGTTGAATTCGTTACAAAATTTCGAACAAAGTATCATTTACAGAAAAAAAATCATTTGAAAATTTTTTTCCAAAAATAACCATGACCCCGAATTTTATGACAATGCTAAAATCCAAAGAAAATCACCTCGATTTTTCATGTTTTTAATCAAAACACTGGCAATTGTGGTCGGATGTTGGAATGGCATACCTAGTTTAATGCGTTACAAAATTTCCAACAAAGTGTCATTTACAGAAAAAAAAAATGATTTGAAAAATTTTTTCGATAAGAAACCATGTCCCCCACCCCATTATGACAAGGCCCAAAACCGGATAATATCAGCTCGATTTTTCGGGATTTTAATCAAAACCCTGGGAAATAGTTGTCGCGTGTTGGAATGGCATACCTCGTTGAATTCGTTACCAAATTTCCAACAAAGTGGCATTTCCAAAAAAAAATAAAAATTGAAAAATTTTTTCGAAAAAAAATGATGACAAGGCTCAAATCTAAAGAAAATCACCTCGATTTTTCATGTTTTTAATCAAAACCCTGGGAAATAGTGGTCGGATAATGGAATGGCATACCTTGTTTAATTCGTTACAAAATTTCCAACAAAGTGTCATTTACAGAAAAAAAAATGATTTGAAACATTTTTTCGACAAGAAATCATTTTTCCCGCCCCTTTATGACAAGGCCGAAATCCGGATATCAGCTCTATTTTTCGGTTTTTTAATCAAAACCCTGGGAAATAGTTGTCGAATGTTGGAATGGCATACTTCGTTGAATTCGTTACAAAATTTCCAACAAGGTGTCATTTACAGAAAAAAAAAATCATTTGAAAAATTTTTTCCAAAAAAAACCATGACCCCCACGCTCATGACAAGGCACAAATCCAAAGAAAATCACCTCTATTTTTCATGTATTTAAAAAAAACCCTGGGAAATAGTGGTCGGATGTTGGAATGGCATACCTGGTTGAATTCGTTACAAAATTTCGAACAAAGTGTCATTTACAGAAAAAAATCATTTGAAAAATTTTTTCGAAAAAAAACCATGATCCAATCCCTTATGACAAGGCTCAAATCCAAAGAAAATCACCTCGATTTTTCGGTTTTTTAATCAAAACCCTGGGAAATAGTGGTCGAATGTTGAAATGGCATACCTAGTTTAATTCGTTAAAAAATTTCCAACAAAGTGTCATTTACAGAAAAAAAAATGATTTGAAAAATTTTTTCGATAAAAAAAAATTGACCCCCCCCATTATGACAAGGCCCAGATCCGGATAATATCAGCTCGATTTTTCGGTTTTTTAATCAAAACCCAGGGAAATAATGGTCAGATGTTGGAATGGCATACCTAGTTGAATTCGTTACAAAATTTCCAACAAAGTGTCATTTACAGAAAAAAAAATCATTTGAAAAATTTTTTCCAAAAAAAAACCATGACCCCCACCCTTATGACAAGGCTCAAATCCAAAGAAAATCACCTCGATTTTTCATGTTTTTAATCAAAAGCATGGGAAATAGTGGTCGGATGTTGGAATGGCATACCTAGTTGAATTCGTTACAAAATTTCGAACAAAGTGTCATTTACAGAAAAAAATCATTTGAAAAAATTTTTCGAAAAAAATACCAGATCCCCACCCTTATGACAAGGCTCACCTCGATTTTTCGGTTTTTTAATCAAAACCCTGGGAAATAGTGGTCGAATGTTGGAATGGCATACCTTGTTGAATTCGTTACAAAATTTCCAACAAAGTGTCATTTACAGAAAAAAAATATGATTTGAAAAATTTTTTCGATAAAAAAAAATTGACCCCCACCCCATTATCACAAGGCCCAGATCCGGATAATATCAGCTCGATTTTTCGGTTTTTTAATCAAAACCCAGGGAAATAATGGTCAGATGTTGGAATGGCATACCTAGTTGAATTCGTTACAAAATTTCCAACTAAGTGTCATTTACAGAAAAAAAAATCATTTGAAAAATTTTCTCCAAAAAAAACCATGACCCCCACCCTTATGACAAGGCTCAAATCCAAAGAAAATCACCTCGATTTTTCATGTTTTTAATCAAAAGCATGGGAAATAGTGGTCGGATGTTGGAATGGCATACCTAGTTGAATTCGTTACAAAATTTCGAACAAAGTGTCATTTACAGAAAAAAATCATTTGAAAAAATTTTTCGAAAAAATACCAGATCCCCACCCTTATGATAAGGCTCAAGTCCATAGAAAATCACCTCGATTTTTCGGTTTTTTAATCAAAACCCTGGGAAATAGTGGTCGAATGTTGGAATGGCATACCTTGTTGAATTCGTTACAAAATATCCAAAACAGTGACATTTACAGAAAATAAAATCATTTGAAAATTTTTTTCAAAAATAACCATGACCCCCACCTTTATGACAAGGCTCAAATTCAAAGAAAATCAACTGGATTTTTCATGTTTTTAATCAAAACCCTTGGAAATAGGGTCGGATGTTGGAATGGAATACCTAGTTTAATTCATTACAAAATTTCGAACAAAGTGTCATTTACAGAAAAAAAAATGGTTTGAAAAATTTTTTCGACAAGAAATCATGTCCCCCACCCCTTTATGACAAGGCCGAAATCTGGATATCAGCTCTATTTTTCGGTTTTTAATCAAAACCCTGGGAAATAGTGGTCGAATGTTGGAATGGCATACCTCGTTGAATTCGTTACAACATTTCCAACAAAGTGTCATTTACAGAAAAAAAATCATTTGAAATATTTTTTCGAAAAAAACCATGATCCAATCCCTTATGACAAGGCTCAAATCCAAAGAAAATCACCACGATTTATCGGTTTTTTAATCAAAACCCTGGGAAATAGTGGTAGGATGTTGGAATGGCATACCTAGTTAAATTCGTTACAAAATTTCGAACAAAGTGTCATTTACAGAAAAAAAATCAGTTGAAAAATTTTTTCGAAAAAAAACCATGATCCAATCCCTTATGACAAGGCTCAAATCCTAAGAAAATCACCTCGATTTTTCGGTTTTTTAATCAAAACCCTGGGAAATAGTGGTTTTTTAATCAAAACCCTGGGAAATAGTTGTCGAATGTTGGAATGGCATACTTCGTTGAATTCGTTACAAAATTTCCAACAAGGTGTCATTTACAGAAAAAAAAATCATTTGAAAAATTTTTTTCAAAAAAACCATGACCCCCACGCTCATGACAAGGCACAAATCCAAAGAAAATCACCTCTATTTTTCATGTATTTAAAAAAAACCCTGGGAAATAGTGGTCGGATGTTGGAATGGCATACCTAGTTGAATTCGTTACAAAATTTCGAACAAAGTGTCATTTACAGAAAAAAATCATTTGAAAATTTTTTTCGAAAAAAAACCATGATCCAATCCCTTATAACAAGGCTCAAATCCAAAGAAAATCACCTCGATTTTTCGGTTTTTTTAATCAAAACCCTGGGAAATAGTGGTCGAATGTTTGTATGGCATACCTTGTTGAATTCGTTAAAAAATATCCAACAAAGTGTCATTTACAGAAAAAAAAATCATTTGATAAATTTTTTCCAAAAATAACCATGACCCCCACCCTTATGACAAGGCTAAAATCCTTTTTAAAAAAAACCCTGGGAAATAGTTGACGAGTGGCATTGGAATGGCATACCTAGTTGAATTCGTTACAAAATTTCCAAAAAGTGTCATTTACAGAAACAAAAATCATTTGAAAAATTTTCTCCAAAAAAAACCATGACCCCCACCCTTATGACAAGGCTCAAATCCAAAGAAAATCACCTCGATTTTTCGGTTTTTTAATCAAAACCCAGGGAAATAATGGTCAGATGTTGGAATGGCATACCTAGTTGAATTCGTTACAAAATTTCCAACAAAGTGTCATTTAAAGAAAAAAAAAATTATTTGAATAATTTTTTCGATAAAAAAAAATGACCCCCACCCTTATGACTAGGCTCAAATCCACAGAAAATCACCTCGATTTTTCGGGTTTTAATCAAAACCCTGGGAAATAGTTGCCGAGTGTTAGAATGGCGTACCTAGTTGAATTCGTTACAAAATTTCCAAAAAGTGTCATTTACAGAAAAAAAATCAATTGAAAAATTTTTTCCAAAAAAAACCATGACCCCCACGCTCATGACAAGGCACAAATCCAAAGAAAATCACCTCTATTTTTCATGTATTTAAAAAAAACCCTGGGAAACAGTGGTCGGATGTTGGAATGGCATACCTAGTTGAATTCGTTACAAAATTTCGAACAAAGTGTCATTTACAGAAAAAAAATCATTTGAAAAATTTTTTCGAAAAAAAACCATGACCCCAATCCCTTATGACAAGGCTCAAATCCAAAGAAAATCACCTCGATTTTTCGGTTTTTTAATCAAAACCCTGGGAAATAGTGGTCGAATGTTGGAATGGCATACCTCGTTGAATTCGTTACAAAATTTCCAACAAAGTGTCATTTACTAAAAATAAAATCATTTGAAAAATTTTTTCGATAAAAAAAAATTGACCCCCACCCCATTATGACAGGGCCCAGATCCTCGATTTTTCGGTTTTTTAATCAAAACCCTGGGAAATAGTGGTCGAATGTTGAAATGGCATACCTAGTTTAATTCGTTAAAAAATTTCCAACAAAGTGTCATTTACAGAAAAAAAAATGATTTGAAAAATTTTTTCGATAAAAAAAATTGCCCCCCCATTATGACAAGGCCCAGATCCGGATAATATCAGCTCGATTTTTCGGTTTTTTAATCAAAACCCTGGGAAATGGTGGTCGAATGTTGGAAGTGCAATCCCAGTTGAATTCGTTACAAAATTTTCAACAAAGTGTCATTTAAAGAAAAAAAATTATTTGAATAATTTTTTTCGATAAAAAAACCATGACCCCCACCCTTATGTCAAGGCTCAAATCCACAGAAAATCACCTCGATTTTTCGGGTTTTTAATCAAAACCCTGGGAAATAGTTGCCGAGTGTTAGAATGGCGTACCTAGTTGAATTCGTTACAAAATTTCCAAAAAGTGTCATTTACAGAAAAAAAAATCATTTGAAAAATTTTCTCAAAAAAAACCATGACCCCCACCCTTATGACAAGGCTCAAATCCAAAGAAAATCACCTCGATTTTTCATGTTTTTAATCAAAAGCATGGGAAATAGTGGTCGGATGTTGGAATGGCATACCTAGTTGAATTCGTTACAAAATTTCGAACAAAGTGTCATTTACAGAAAAAAATCATTTCAAAAAATTTTTCGAAAAAATACCAGATCCCCACCCTTATGACAAGGCTCAATCACCTCGATTTTTCGGTTTTTTAATCAAAACCCTGGGAAATAGTGGTCGAATGTTGGAATGGCATACCTTGTTGAATTCGTTACAAAATTTCCAACAAAGTGTCATTTACAGAAAAAAAAATGATTTGAAAAATTTTTTCGATAAAAAAAAATTGACCCCCACCCCATTATGACAAGGCCCAGAACCGGATAATATCAGCTTGATTTTTCGGTTTTTTAATCAAAACCCTGGGAAATAGTTGTCGTGATGTTGGAATGGCATACCTTGTTGAATTCGTTACAAAATTTCCAACAAAGTGTCATTTACAGAAAATAAAATCATTTGAAAATTTTTTTTCAAAAAATAACCATGACCCCCACCTTTATGACAAGGCTCAAATTCAAAGAAAATCAACTGGATTTTTCATGTTTTTAATCAAAACCCTGGGAAATAGTGGTCGGATGTTGGAATGGAATACCTAGTTTAATTCATTACAAAATTTCGAACAAAGTGTCATTTACAGAAAAAAAAATGATTTGAAAAATTTTTTCGACAAGAAATCATGTCCCCCACCCCTTTATGACAAGGCCGAAATCTGGATATCAGCTCTATTTTTCGGTTTTTTAATCAAAACCCTGGGAAATAGTGGTCGAATGTTGGAATGGCATACCTCGTTGAATTCGCTACAAAATTTCCAACAAAGTGTCATTTACAGAAAAAAAATCATTTGAAAAATTTTTTCGAAAAAAAACCATGATCCAATCCCTTATGACAAGGCTCAAATCCAAAGAAAATCACCTCGATTTATCGGTTTTTTAATCCAAACCCTGGGAAATAGTGGTCGGATGTTGGAATGGCATACCTAGTTAAATTCGTTACAAAATTTCGAACAAAGTGTCATTTACAGAAAAAAAAATCATTTGAAAAATTTTTTTCGAAAAAAAACCTTGACCCCAACCCCTTATGACAAGGCTCAAATCCTAAGAAAATCACCTCGTTTTTTCGGTTTTTTAATCAAAATCCTGGGAAATAGTTGTCGTGTGTTGGAATGGCATACCTTGTTGAATTCGTTACAAAATATCCAAAACAGTGACATTTACAGAAAATAAAATCATTTGAAAATTTTTTTTCAAAAATAACCATGACCCCCACCTTTATGACAAGGCTCAAATTCAAAGAAAATCAACTGGATTTTTCATGTTTTTAATCAAAACCCTTGGAAATAGTGGTCGGATGTTGGAATGGAATACCTAGTTTAATTCATTACAAAATTTCGAACAAAGTGTCATTTACAGAAAAAAAAATGATTTGAAAAATTTTTTCGACAAGAAATCATGTCCCCCACCCCTTTATGACAAGGCCGAAATCCGGATATCAGCTCTATTTTTCGGTTTTTTAATCAAAACCCTGGGAAATAGTGGTTGAATGTTGGAATGGCATACCTCGTTGAATTCATTACAAAATTTCCAACAAAGTTTCATTTACAGAAAAAAAATCATTTGAAACATTTTTTCGAAAAAAAAACATGACCCTTACTCTTATGACAAGGCTCAAATCTGAAGAAAATCTCCTCTATTTTTCGGTTTTTTAATCAAAACCCTGGGAAATAGTGGTCAGATGTTGGAATGGCATACCTATTTGAATTCGTTACAAAATTTCCAACAAAGTGTTATTTACAGAAAAAAAATCATTTGAAAAATTTTTTCGAAAAAAAACCATGATCCAATCCCTTATGACAAGGCTCAAATCCAAAGAAAATCACCCCCATTTTTCGGTTTTTTAATCAAAACCCTGGGAAATAGTGGTCGAATGTTGGAATGGCATACCTTGTTGAATTCGTTACAAAATATCCAACACAGTGACATTTACAGAAAATAAAATCATTTGAATTTTTTTTTCAAAAATAACCATGACCCCCACCTTTATGACAGGGCTCAAATTCAAAGAAAATACTCTGGATCTTTCATGTTTTTAATCAAAACCCTTGGAAATAGTGGTCGGATGTTGGAATGGAATACCTAGTTTAATTCATTACAAAATTTCGAACAAAGTGTCATTTACAGAAAAAAAATGATTTGAAATATTTTTTCGACAAGAAACCATGTACCCCACCCTTTATGACAAGGCCGAAATCCGGATATTAGCTCTATTTTTCGGTTTTTTAATCAAAACCCTGGGAAATAGTGGTTGAATGTTGGAATGGCATACCTCGTTGAATTCATTACAAAATTTCCAACAAAGTTTCATTTACAGAAAAAAAATCATTTGAAAAATTTTTTCCAAAAATAACCATGACCCCCACCTTTATGACAAGGCTCAAATTCAAAGAAAATCAACTGGATTTGTCATGTTTTTAATCAAAACCCTTGGAAATAGTGGTCGGATGTTGGAATGGAATACCTAGTTTAATTCATTACAAAATTTCAAACAAAGTGTCATTTACAGAAAAAAAAATGATTTGAAAAATTTTTTCGAAAAGAAATCATGTCCCCCACCCCTTTATGACAAGGCCGAAATCCGGATATCAGCTCTATTTTTCGGTTTTTTAATCAAAACCCTGGGAAATAGTGGTTGAATGTTAGAATGGCATACCTCGTTGAATTCATTACAAAATTTTCAACAAAGTTTCATTTACAGAAAAAAAAATCATTTGAAACATTTTTTCGAAAAAAAACATGACCCTTACTCTTATGACAAGGCTCAAATCTGAAGAAAATCTCCTCTATTTTTCGGTTTTTTAATCAAAACCCTGGGAAATAGTGGTCAGATGTTGGAATGGCATACCTAGTTGAATTCGTTACAAAATTTCCAACAAAGTGTCATTTACAGAAAAAAATCATTTGAAAAATTTTTTCGAAAAAAAACCATGATCCAATCCCTTATGACAAGGCTCAAATCCAAAGAAAATCACCCCGATTTTTCGGTTTTTTAATCAAAACTCTGGGAAATAGTGGTCGAATGTTGGAATGGCATATTTTGTTGAATTCGTTAAATATCCAACACAGTGACATTTACAGAAAATAAAATCATTTGAATATTTTTTTCAAAAATAACCATGACCCCCACCTTTATGACAGGGCTCAAATTCAAAGAAAATCAACTGGATCTTTCATGTTTTTAATCAAAACCCTTGGAAATAGTGGTCGAATGTTGGAATGGCATACCTTGTTGAATTCGTTACAAAATTTCGAACAAAGTGTCATTTACAGAAAAAAAAATGATTTGAAAAATTTTTTCGACAAGAAATTATGTCCCCCACCCCATTATGACAAGGCCCAAAACCGGATAATATCAGCTCGATTTTTCGGGATTTTAATCAAAACCCTGGGAAATAGTGGTTGAATGTTGGAATGGCATACCTCGTTGAATTCATTACAAAATTTCCAACAAAGTTTAATTTACAAAAAAAAAATCTTTTGAAAAATTTTTTCTCCAAAAAACCTTGACCCCCACCCTTATAACAAGGCTCAAATCCAAAGAAAATCACCTCGATTTTTCATGTTTTTAATCAAGACCCTGGGAAATAGTGGTCGGATGTTGGAATGGCATACCTAGTTTAATTCGTTACAAAATTTCCAACAAAGTGTCATTTACAGAAAAAAAATCATTTGAAAAATTTTTTTCCAAAAATAACCATGACCCCGAATCCTATGACAAGGCTAAAATCCAAAGAAAATCACCTCGATTTTTCATGTTTTTAATCAAGACCCTGGGAAATAGTGGTCGGATGTTGGAATGGCATACCTAGTTTAATTCGTTACAAAATTTCCAACAAAGTGTCACTTACAGAAAAAATATTTCACAAATTTTTTCGAAAAAAAAACATGTTCCCCAACTTATTATGACAAGGCCCAAATCCGGATAAAATCACCTCGATTTTTCGGGTTTTTAATCAAAACCCTGGGAAATAGTTGTCGCGTGTTGGAATGGCATACCTCGTTGAATTCGTTACCAAATTTCCAACAAAGTGGCATTTCCAGAGAAAAATATCAATTGAAAAATTTTTTCGAAAAAAAATGATGACAAGGCTCAAATCTAAAGAAAATCACCTCGATTTTTCATGTTTTTAATCAAAACACTGGCAATTGTGGTCGGATGTTGGAATGGCATACCTAGTTTAATGCGTTACAAAATTTCCAACAAAGTGTCATTTACAGAAAAAAAAAATGATTTGAAAAATTTTTTCGATAAGAAACCATGTCCCCCA
The DNA here is from genome assembly GCF_018152115.1 of Drosophila rhopaloa. Classification (NCBI taxonomy): domain Eukaryota; kingdom Metazoa; phylum Arthropoda; class Insecta; order Diptera; family Drosophilidae; genus Drosophila; species Drosophila rhopaloa. Next base: position 495,336 of record NW_025335048.1, read on the forward strand.
CCCCATTATGACAAGGCCCAAAACCGGATAATATCAGCTCGATTTTTCGGGATTTTAATCAAAACCCTGAGAAATAGTTGTCGCGTGTTGGAATGGCATACCTCGTTGAATTCGTTACCAAATTTCCAACAAAGTGGCATTTCCAGAGAAAAATATCATTTGAAAAATTTTTTTGAAAAAAAATGATGACAAGGCTCAAATCTAAAGAAAATCACCTCGATTTTTCATGTTTTTAATCAAAACCCTGGGAAATAGTGGTCGGATGTTGGAATGGCATACCTTGTTTAATTCGTTACAAAATTTCCAACAAAGTGTCATTTACAGAAAAAAAAAATGATTTGAAACATTTTTTCGACAAGAAATCATTTTCCCCCCCCTTTATGACAAGGCCGAAATCCGGATATCAGCTCTATTTTTCGGTTTTTTAATCAAAACCCTGGGAAATAGTTGTCGAATGTTGGAATGGCATACCTCGTTGAATTCGTTACCAAATTTCCAACAAAGTGGCATTTACAGAAAAAAATCAATTGAAAAATTTTTTCGAAAAAAAAAAATGATGACAAGGCTCAAATCTAAAGAAAATCACCTCGATTTTTCATGTTTTTAATCAAAACCCTGGGAAATAGTGGTCGGATGTTGGAATGGCATACCTAGTTGAATTCGTTACAAAATTTCGAACAAAGTGTCATTTACAGAAAAAAATCATTTGAACAATTTTTTCGAAAAAAAACCATGATCCAATCCCTTATAACAAGGCTCAAATCCAAAGAAAATCACCTCGATTTTTCGGTTTTTTTAATCAAAACCCTGGGAAATAGTGGTCGAATGTTGGTATGGCATACCTTGTTGAATTCGTTAAAAAATATCCAACAAAGTGTCATTTACAGAAAAAAAATCATTTGATAAATTTTTTCCAAAAATAACCATGACCCCCACCCTTATGACAAATTTCCAACAAAGTGGCATTTCAGAAAAATATCAATTGAAAAATTTTTTCGAAAAAAATGATGACAACTTATGCAAGGCTCAAATAAAGAAAATCACCTCGATTTTTCATGTTTTTAATCAAAACCCTGGGAAATAGTGGTCGGATGTTGGAATGGCATACCTTGTTTAATTCGTTACAAAATTTCCAACAAAGTGTCATTTACAGAAAAAAAAAATGATTTGAAACATTTTTTCGACAAGAAATCATTTTTCCCGCCCCTTTATGACAAGGCCGAAATCCGGATATCAGCTCTATTTTTCGGTTTTTTAATCAAAACCCTGGGAAATAGTTGTCGAATGTTGGAATGGCATACCTCGTTGAATTCGTTACCAAATTTCCAACAAAGTGGCATTTCCAGAGAAAAAAATCAATTGAAAAATTTTTTCGAAAAAAAATGATGACAAGGCTCAAATCTAAAGAAAATCACCTCTATTTTTCATGTATTTAAAAAAAACCCTGGGAAATAGTGGTCGGATGTTGGAATGGCATACCTAGTTGAATTCGTTACAAAATTTCGAACAAAGTGTCATTTACAGAAAAAAATCATTTGAAAAATTTTTTCGAAAAAAAACCATGATCCAATCCCTTATAACAAGGCTCAAATCCAAAGAAAATCACCTCGATTTTTCGGTTTTTTAATCAAAACCCTGGGAAATAGTGGTCGAATGTTGGAATGGCATACCTTGTTGAATTCGTTAAAAAATATCCAACAAAGTGTCATTTACAGAAAAAAAAATCATTTGATAATTTTTTTCCAAAAATAACCATGACCCCCACCCTTATGACAAGGCTCAAAAAAATCATTTCGTTTTTAATAAAAACCCTGGGCCGAGTGTTGGAATGGCATACCTAGTTGAATTCGTTACAAAATTTCCAACAAAGTGTCATTTACTGAAACAAAAATCATTTGAAAAATTTTTTCCAAAAAAAACCATGACCCCACCCTTATGACAAGGCTCAAATCCAAAGAAAATCACCTCGATTTTTCGGTTTTTTAATCAAAACCCTGGGAAATAGTGGTCAGATGTTGGAATGGCATACCTAGTTGAATTCGTTACAAAATTTCCAACAAAGTGTCATTTAAAAAAAAAAAATTATTTGAAAAATTTTTTCGATAAAAAAAAAATGACCCCCACCCTTATGACAAGGCTCAAATCCACAGAAAATCACCTCGATTTTTCGGGTTTTTAATCAAAACCCTGGGAAATAGTTGCCGATGTTGGAATGGCATACCTAGTTGAATTCGTTACAAAATTTCCAACAAAGTGTCATTTACAGAAAAAAAATCATTTGAAAAATTTTTTCAAAAAAACCATGACCCCCACCCTTATGACAAGGCTCAAATCCAAAGAAAATCACCTCGATTTTTCATGTTTTTAATCAAAACCCTGGGAAATAGTGGTCGGATGTTGGAATGGCATACCTAGTTGAATTCGTTACAAAATTTCGAACAAAGTGTCATTTACAGAAAAAAAAATCATTTGAAAAATTTTTTCGAAAAAATACCAGATCCCCACCCTTATGATAAGGCTCAAGTCCATAGAAAATCACCTCGATTTTTCGGTTTTTTAATCAAAACCCTGGGAAATAGTGGTCGTATGTTGGAATGGCATACGTCGTTGAATTCGTTACAAAATTTCCAACAAAGTGTCATTTACAGAAAAAAAATGATTTGAAAAATATTTTCGATAAGAAACCATGTCCCCCACCCCATTATGACAAGGCCCAAAACCGGATAATATCAGCTCGATTTTTCGGGATTTTAATCAAAATCCTGGGAAATAGTTGTCGGTGTTGGAATGCATACCTTTTTCGTTCAAAATTTGGAATGATCAAAACCCTGGGAAATAGTGGTCGAATGTTGGAATGGCATACCTCGTTGAATTCGTTACAAAATTTCCAACAAAGTGTCATTTACAGAAAAAAAAATCATTTGAAAAATTTTTTCGACAAGAAATCATGTCCCTCACCCCTTTATGACAAGGCCGAAATCGAAGAATATCACCTCTATTTTTCGGTTTTTTAATCAAAACCCTGGGAAATAGTGGTCGAATGTTGGAATGGCATACCTCGTTGAATTCGTTACAAAATTTCCAACAAAGTGTCATTTACAGAAAAAAAAATGATTTGAAAAATTTTTTCGAAAAAAAACCACTCTTATGACAAGGCTCAAATCCAAAGATAATCACCTCTATTTTTCATGTTTTTAATCAAAACCCTGGGAAATAGTGGTCGAATGTTGGAATGGCATACCTCGTTGAATTCGTTACAAAATTTCCAACAAAGTGTCATTTACAGAAAAAAAATCATTTGAAAATTTTTTTCGAAAAAAAAATGTAACCCTTATGACCCATCTTCACCACTTATGACAAGGCTCAAATCCAAAGATAATCACCTCGATTTTTCATGTTTTTAATCAAAACCCTGGGAAATAGTGGTCGGATGTTGGAATGGCATACCTAGTTTAATTCGTTACAAAATTTCCAACAAAGTGTCATTTACAGAAAAAAAATCATTTGAAAAATTTTTTCGAAAAAAAACCATGACCCCCACCCTTATGACAAGGCTCAAATCCAAGAAAATCACCTCGATTTTTCGGTTTTTTAATCAAAACCCTGGGAAATAGTGGTCGAATGTTGGAATGGCATACCTCGTTGAATTCGTTACAAAATTTCCAACAAAGTGTCATTTACAGAAAAAAAAATATTTGAAAATTTTTCATTTATTTCAGATCAAAAATCATTTGAAAAAATTTTTCGAAAAAAAAAAAACCATGACCCCCACCCTTATGACAAGGCTCAAATCCAAAGAAAATCACCTCTATTTTTCATGTTTTTAATCAAAACCCTGGGAAATAGTGGTCGGATGTTGGAATGGCATACCTAGTTGAATTCGTTACAAAATTTCCAACAAAGTGTCATTTACAGAAAAAAAATCATTTGAAAAATTTTTTCGAAAAAAAACCATGATCCAATCCCTTATGACAAGGCTCAAATCCTAAGAAAAGCACCTCGATTTTTCGGTTTTTTAATCAAAACCCTGGGAAATAGTGGTCGAATGTTGGAATGGCATACCTTGTTGAATTCGTTACAAAATATCCAACACAGTGACATTTACAGAAAATAAAATCATTTGAAATTTTTTTTCAAAAAATAACCATGACCCCCACCTTTATGACAAGGCTCAAATTCAAAGAAAATCAACTGGATTTGTCATGTTTTTAATCAAAACCCTTGGAAATAGTGGTCGGATGTTGGAATGGAATACCTAGTTTAATTCATTACAAAATTTCGAACAAAGTGTCATTTACAGAAAAAAATCATTTGAAAAATTTTTCGAAAAGAAATCATGCCCCCAACCCTTTATGACAAGGCCGAAATCCGAATATCAGCTCTATTTTTCGGTTTTTTAATCAAAACCCTGGAAAATAGTGGTTGAATGTTGGAATGGCATACCTCGTTGAATTCATTACAAAATTTCCAACAAAGTTTCATTTACAGAAAAAAAATCATTTGAAATTATTTTATTTTTTTAAAAAAACCATGACCCTCACCTTATGACAAGGCTCAAATCGAAGAAAATCACTATTTTTCGTTTTTAATCAAAACCCTGGGAAATAGTGGTCGGATGTTGGAATGGCATACCTAGTTGAATTCATTACAAAATTTCCAACAAAAATTCATTTACAGAAAAAAAATCATTTTAAAAATTTTTTCGAAAAAAAAAAAAAATGAACCTTACTCTTATGACAAGGCTCAAATGTGAAGAAAATCGCCTCGATTTTTCAGGTTTTTAATCAAAACCCAGGGAAATAGTGGTCAGATGTAGGAATGGCATACCTAGTTGAATTCGTTACAAAATTTCCAACAAAGTGTCATTTGAAGAAAAAAAAAATTGTTTGAAAAATTTTTTCGATAAAAAAAACATGACCCCCACCCTTGTGACAAGGCTCAAATCCACAGAAAATCACCTCGATTTTTCAGGTTTTTAATCAAAACCCTGGGAAATAGTTGTCGAATGTTGGAATGGCATACCTAGTTGAATTCGTTACAAAATTTGGAATGGCATACCTCGTTGAATTCGTTACAAAATTTCCAAAAAGTGTCATTTACAGAAAAAAAAATCATTTGAACATTTTTTTCCAAAAAAAAAACCATGACCCCCACCCTTATGACAAGGCTCAAATCCAAAGAAAATCACCTCGATTTTTCATGTTTTTAATCCAAAGCATGGGAAATAGTGGTCGGATGTTGGAATGGCATACCCAGTTGAATTCGTTACAAAATTTCGAACAAAGTGTCATTTACAGAAAAAAATCATTTGAAAAAATTTTTCGAAAAAATACCATGATCCCCACACTTATGACAAGGCTCAAATCCATAAAAAATCACCTCGATTTTTCGCTTTTTTAATCAAAACCCTGGGAAATAATGGTCGAATGTTGGAATGGCATACCCTGTTGAATTCTTTACAAAATATCCAACACAGTGACATTTACAGAAAATAAAATCATTTGAAATTATTTTTTCAAAAATAACCATGAACCCCACCTTTATGACAAGGCTACATCCAAAGAAAATCAACTGGGTTTTTCATGTTTTTAATCAAAACCCTTGGAAATAGTGGTCGGATGTTGGAAAGGAATACCTAGTTTAATTCATTACAAAATTTCGAACAACGTGTCATTTACACAAAAAAAATCATTTGAAAAATTTTTTCGAAAAAAATCATGACTCCCACCCATATGACAAAGCCAAAATCCGAATTCGGTTTTTTAATCAAAACCGTGGGAAATGGTGGTCGAATGTTGAAATGACATACCTCGTTGGATTCGTTACAAAATTTTCAACAAAGTGTCATTTACAGAAAAAAAAATAATTTAAAAAATATTTTCGAAATGAAATCATGCCCCCCCATTATGACAAGGCCAAAATCCGGATAATATCAGCTCGATTTTTCGGTTTTTTAATCAAATCCCTGGGAAATAGTGGTCGAATGTTGGAATGGCATACCTCGTTGAATTCATTACAAAATTTCCAACAAAGTGCCATTTACAGAAAAAAAAATCATTTGAAAAATTGTTTCGAAAAAAAACATGACCCTCAGTTTTATGAAAAGGCTCAAATCCGAAGAAAATCACCTCGGTTTTTCAGGTTTTTAATCAAAACCCTGGGAAATAGTGGTCAGATGTTGGAATGGCATACCTAGTTGAATTTGTTACAAAATTTCCAACAAAGTGTCATTTAAAGAAAAAAAAATAATTTGTAAAATTTGTTCGATAAAAAAACATGACCCCCACCCTTATGACAAGGCCCAGATCCGGATAATAAAATCACCTCGATTTTTCGGTTTTTTAATCAAAACCCTGGGAAATAGTGGTCGAATGTTGGAATGGCATACCTAGTTGAATTCGTTACAAAATTTCCAACAAAGTGTCATTTACAGAAAAAAAATCATTTGAAAAATTTTTTCGATAAGAAATACCATGATCCCCCACCCCATTATGACAAGGCCCAAATCCGTAGAAAATCACCTCGATTTTTCGGATTTTTAATCAAAACCCTGGGAAATAGGGTTCGAATGTTGGAATGGCATACCTCGTTGAATTCGTTACAAAATTTCGAATGGCAAATTGTTTCGTTAAAATTTCCAAAATGAGTCATTTACAGCAAAAAAAAAACATTTGAAAAATTTATTCGAAAAAAAACCATGATCCCCACCCTTATGACAAGGCTCAAATCCATAGAAAATCACCTCGATTTTTAGGTTTTTTAATCAAAACCCTGGGAAATAGTGGTCGAATGTTGGAATGGCATACCTAGTTGAATTCGTTACAAAATTTGGAATGGCATACCTCGTTGAATTCGTTACAAAATTTCCAAAAAGTGTCATTTACAGAAAAAAATCATTTGAAAAAATTTTTCGAAAAAAATCATGACTCCCACCCATATGACAAAGCCAAAATCCGAAGAAAAACACCTCGATTTTTCGGTTTTTAATCAAAACCGTGGGAAATAGTGGTCAGATGTTGGAATGGCATACCTAGTTGAATTCGTTACGAAATTACAAAAAAAAATCATTAGCAAAAAAAAAATCATTTGAAAAATTTTTCGAAAAAATACCATGATCCCCACCCTTATGACAAGGCTCAAATCCATAGAAAATCACCTCGATTTTTCGCTTTTTTAATCAAAACCCTGGGAAATAATGGTCGAATGTTGGAATGGCATACCTTGTTGAATTCGTTACAAAATATCCAACACAGTGACATTTACAGAAAATAAAATCATTTGAAATTATTTTTTCAAAAATAACCATGACCCCCACCTTTATGACAAGGCTACAATCCAAGGAAAATCAACTGGGTTTTTCATGTTTTTAATCAAAACCCTTGGAAATAGTGGTCGGATGTTGGAATGGAATACCTAGTTTAATTCATTACAAAATTTCGAACAACGTGTCATTTACAGAAAAAAAATCATTTGAAAAATTTTTTCGAAAAAAATCATGACTCCCACCCATATGACAAAGCCAAACTCCGAAGAAAAACACCTCGATTTTTCGGTTTTTAATCAAAACCGTGGGAAATATTGGTCGAATGTTGGAATGACATACCTCGTTGGATTCGTTACAACATTTTCAACAAAGTGTCATTTACAGAAAAAAAATAATTTAAAAAATATTTTCGAAATGAAATCATGTCCCCCCCCCCATTATGACAAGGCCAAAATCCGGATAATATCAGCTCGATTTTTCGGTTTTTTAATCAAAACCCTGGCAAATAGTGGTCGAATGTTGGAATGGCATACCTCGTTGAATTCATTACAAAATTTCCAACAAAGTGTCATTTACAGAAAAAACAAGAAAGGAAAGCTAACTTCGGGCGGAGCCGAAGTTGATATACCCTTGCAGAATACTCTGTAAATTATATTCTACAAAATTATTCATATGATGCATTCTTAATACTCATAAAAAATCCCAACTTAAAAATCCCTAACTTTAAAAACACCAAATTTATAGCATTTCCATCGTTCAGTTATATGGCAGCTATAAGATATAGTCGGCCGATCCTTATAAACTTTGGTAGGTCGGATTGATTGGCCAAAAATAAAACCCATAGAAAATCCCAACTTCCTAACTTAACAAACAACAAAGTTATGGCATTTCCGATCAATCAGTTATATGGCAGCTATAAATATATTTGGTCGATCCTTATGAAATTTGGTAGGTCAAATTGATTGGCCAAATATAAAACCGATAGAAAATCCCAACTTCACAACTTTACAAACACCAAAGTTATGGCATTTCCGATCAATCAGTTATATGGCAGCTATAAGAAATAGTCGGCCGATCCTTATGAAATTTAGTAGGTCGGATTGATTGGCCAAATATAAAACCCATAGAAAATTCCAACTTCCTAACTTTACAAACACCAAAGTTATGGCATTTCCGATCAATCAGTTATATGGCAGCTATAGCATATAGTCGGCCGATCCCGGCCGTTCCGACATATATACTGCGTGCAAAGGAAAGAAGGCTGTGTGCAAAGTTTCAACTCGATAGCTTTAAAACTGAGAGACTAGTTTGCGTAGAAACAGACAGACGGACAGACGGACATGGCTATATCAACTCAGGAGGTGATCCTGATCAAGAATATATATACTTTATAGGGTCGGAGATGTCTCCTTCACTGCGTTGCACACTTTTGACCAAAATTATAATACCCTCTGCAAGGGTATAAAAATCATTTGAAAAATTTTTTCGAACAAAAAATATGACCCTCACTCTTATGACAAGGCTCAAATCCGAAGAAAATCACCTCGCTTTTTCAGGTTTTTAATCAAAACCCTGGGAAATAGTGGTCAGATGTTGGAATGGCATACCTAGTTGAATTCGTTACAAAATTTCCAACAAAGTGTCATTTAAAGAAAAAAAAATCATTTGAAAAATTTTTTCGATAAAAAAACATGACCCCCACCCTTATTGCAAGGCTCAAATCCACAGAAAATCACCTCGATTTTTCATATTTTTAATTAAAATCCGGGGAAATAGTGGTCAGATGTTGGAATGGCATACCTAGTTTAATTCGTTTCAGAATTTCCAACAGTCTCATTTACAGAAAAGAAACATTTTAAAAATGTTTTTAGGGCAAAGAAGAAAAACACCTCGATTTTTCGGCTTTTTAATCAAAACCATGGGAAATAGTGGTCGAATGTTGGAATGGCATACCTCGTTGAATTCGTTACAAAATTTCAAAAAAAATTTTTTCCAAAAGAACTTATTTCCCCCACTCCATTGTGACAAGGCCCAAATCCGGATAATATCAGCTCGATTTTTCAGTTTTTTAATCAAAACCCTGGGAAATAGTGGTCGGATGTTGGAATGGCATACCTCATTGAATTCGTTACAAAATTTCCAACGGAGTGTCATTTACAAAAAAAAAAATCATTTGTAAAATTTTTTCGAAAAAAAAACATGACCTCATCCCTAATGACAAAGCCAAAATCCGAAGAAATTCACCTCTATTTTTCAGGTTTTTAATCAAAACCCTGGGATATGGTGGTCAGATGTTGGAATGGCATACCTAGTTGAATTCGTTACAAAATTTTCGACAAAGTGTCATTTAAAGAAAAAAAAATCATTTCAAATTTTTTTCGATAAAAAAAACATGACCCCCACCCTTATGACAAGGCTCAAATTTACAGAAAATCACCTCGATTTTTCATATTTTTAATCAAAACCCGGGGAAATAGTGGTCGGATTTTGGAATGGCATACCTAGTTTAATTCGTTTCAGAATTTCCAACAGTCTCATTTACAAAAAAACAATCATTTGAAAAATTTTTTCGTAAAAAAAACATGACCCTAACCCCTATGGCAAGGCTCAAATCCGAAGAAAATCACCTCGATTTTTCAGGTTTTTAATCAAAACCCTCGGAAATAGTGGTCAGATATTGGAATTGCATACCTAGTTTAATTCGTTACAGAATTTGCAACAGACTCATTTACAGAAAAAAAAAAGATTTAAACAATTTTTTCGAAAAAAAAACATGACACCCACTCTTATGACAAATCCAAAATCCGAAGAAAAACACATCGATTTTTCGGTTTTTTAATCAAAACCCTGGGAAATAGTGGTCAGATGTTGGAATGGCATACCTAGTTTAATTCGTTACGAAATTAAAAAAAAAAATTATTTTCAAAAAAAAAATCATTTGAAAAATTTTTCCTAAAAAAAACATGACCCCCACCCTTATGACAAGGCTCAAATCAAAAAAAAACACCTCGATTTTTCTGTTTTTAAATCAAAACCCTGGGAAATAGTGGTCGAATGTTTGAATGGCATACCCGTTGAATTCGTTACCAAATTTCCAACAAAGTGCCATTTCCAGAAAAAATATCATTCGAAAAATTTTTTCGAAAAAAAATGAAGACCTCCACCCTTATGACTAGGCTCAAATCCGAAGAAAATCAACTCGATTTTTCATGTTTTTCATCAAAACCCTGGGAAATAGTGGTCAGATGTTGGAATGGCATACCTAGTTGAATTCGTTACGAAATTACAAAAAAAAATCATTAGCAAAAAAAAAATCATTTGAAAAATTTTTTCTAAAAAAAACATGACCCCCACCCTTATGACAAGGCTCAAATCCAAAGAAAACAAGAGAGAACGCTATAGTCGGGTGCCCCGACTATCAGATACCCGTTACTCAGGTAAAGGGAGTGCGAGGGAGATTGAGATAGAAACTTTGATCACGCATAACTTTTTAACGAATGGTCCGATTTGAAAAATTTCTTCTACATTTCGATAGGTATTGATAAACACAATAAAACTGCATTTTTACTTTTCCGAAATATTTAAATTTTTAAAATCGTATATCAGCAATTGTGGGCGTTAAAGGGGGCGTGGCACCATTTTGAAACAAACTTGCGCTGCGTAGGAACTCCTAGAATCTGCATGCAAAATGCCAATCTTCTAGCTTTTATAGTTTTCGAGATCTCAGCGTTCATACGGACAGACAGACAGACAGACAGACGGATAGACAGACGGACAGACGGACAGACGGACATGGCTATATCGACTCGGCTAGTGACCCTGATCAAGAATATATATACTTTATAGGGTCGGAAACGCTTCCTTCTAGCTGTTACATACTTTTGCACGAATACAATATACCCTTTTACTCTACGAGTAACGGGTATAATCACCTCGATTTTTCAGGTTTTTAACAAAACCCTGGGAAATAGTGGTCGACAAAAAAATAATGTCCCCCACCCCATTATGACAAGATCCAGAGCCGGATAATGTCTTTTTTTTGGTTTTTTAATCAAAACCCTGGGAAATACTGGTCGAATGTTGGAATGGCATACCTCGTTGAATTCATTACAAAATTTCCAACAAAGTGTCATTTACAGAAAAAAAATCATTTGAAAAATTTTTTCGAAAAAAAAACTTGACCCTCACCCTTATGACAAGGCTCAAATCCGAAGAAAATCACCTCGATTTTTCAGGTTTTTAATCAAAACCCTCGAAAATAGTGGTCAGATGTTGGAATTGCATACCTAGTTTAATTCGTTACAGAATTTGCAACAGACTCATTTACAGAAAAAAAAAAGATTTAAACAATTTTTTCGAAAAAAAAACATGACACCCACTCTTATGACAAATCCAAAATCCGAAGAAAAACACATCGATTTTTCGGTTTTTTAATCAAAACCCTGGGAAATAGTGGTCAGATGTTGGAATGGCATACCTAGTTGAATTCGTTACGAAATTACAAAAAAAAATTATTTTCAAAAAACAAATCATTTGAAAATTTTTTTCTAATAAAAAACATGACCCCCACCCTTATGACAAGGCTCAAATCCAAAAAAAACACCTCGATTTTTCGGTTTTTAAATCAAAACCCTGGGAAATAGTGGTCGAATGTTTGAATGGCATACCCGTTGAATTCGTTACCAAATTTCCAACAAAGTGCCATTTCCAGAAAAAAAATCATTCGAAAAATTTTTTCGAAAAAAAATGATGACCTGCACCCTTATGACAAGGCTCAAATCCGAAGAAAATCAACTCGATTTTTCATGTTTTTAATCAAAACCCTGGGAAATAGTGGTCAGATGTTGGAATGGCATACCTAGTTGAATTCGTTACGAAATTACAAAAAAAAATCATTAGCAAAAAAAAAAATCATTTGAAAAATTTTTTCTAAAAAAACATGACCCCCACCCTTATGACAAGGCTCAAATCCAAAGAAAATCACCTCGATTTTTCAGGTTTTTAAAAAAACCCTGGGAAATAGTGGTCGACAAAAAATCCATGACCCCCACCTTATGACAAGGCTCAAATCCAAAGAAAATCACCACGATTTTTAAGGTTTTTTTGTCAAAACCCTGGGAAATAGTGGTCAGATGTTGGAATGGCATACCTTATTGAATTCGTTACAAAATTACGAACAAAGTGTCATTTTGGAAAAAAAAATCATTTAAAAAATTTTTCGAAAAAAAAACATGACCCCCAACCTTTTGACAAGGCTCAAATCCAAAGAAAATCACCTCGATTTCTCAGGTTTTTAACAAAACCCTGGGAAATAGTGGTCGACAAAAAAATAATGTCCCCCACCCCATTATGACAAGGTCCAGAGCCGGATAAGGTCTTTTTTTTGGTTTTTTAATCAAAACCCTGGGAAATACTGGTCGAATGTTGGAATGGCATACCTCGTTGAATTCATTACAAAATTTCCAACAAAGTGTCATTTACAGAGAGAAAAAATCATTTGTAAAATTTTTTCAAAAAAAAAAATGACCCCATCCCTTATGACAAAGCCAAAATCCGAGGAAAATCACCTCGATTTTTCGGTTTTTTAATCAAAACCCTGGGAAATAGTGGTCGCATGTTGGAATGGCATACCTAGTTGAATTCGTTACAAAATTTCCAACAAAGTGTCATTTACGAAAAAAAAAATCATTTGAAAATTTTTATCGATAAAAAAACATGACTCCCACCCTTATGACAAGGCTCAATTCCAAACAAAATCACCTCAATTTTTCATGTTTTTAATCAAAACCCTCTAAAATAGTGGTCGAATGTTGGAATGGCATACCTAGTTGAATTCGTTACAAAATTTCCCTTATGACAAGGCTCAATTCCAAACAAAATCACATCAATTTTTCAGGTTTTAAATCAAAACCCTGGAAAATAGTGGTCGGATGTTGGAATGGCATACCTATTTAAATGCGTTACAAAATTTTAAACAAAGTGTCATTTACAGAAAAAAAAAATTCGTTACAAAATTTACAACAAAGTGTCTATTACAGAAAAAAAATCATTTGAAAATTTTTTTCCAAAAATAACCATGACCCCCAACCTTATGACAAGGCTCAAATCCAAAGAAAATCACCTCGATTTTTCATGTTTTGAATGAAAACCCTGGGAAATAGTGGTCGGATGTTGGAATGGCATATTTCATTGAATTCGTTACCAAATTTTCAACAGATTGTCATTTACTGAAAAAAAATTATTTGTAAGATTTTTTCGAAAAAAAAAATGACCCCATCCCTTATAACAAAGCAAAAATCCGAGGAAAATCACCTAGATTTTTCGGTTTTTTAATCAAAACCCTGGGAAATAGTGGTCGGATGTTGGAATGGCATACCTATTTAAATTCGTTACAAAATTTCCAATAAAGTGTCATTTATAGAAAAAAATCATTTGAAAAATTTTTTCGATAAAAAAAACATGACCCCCACCTATATGACAAAGCTAACATCCAAAGAAAATCACATCGATTTTTCAGGTTTTTAATCAAAACCCTCTAAAATAGTGGTCGGATGTTGGAATGGCATACCTTGTTGAATTCGTTACCAAATGTCCAACAAAGTGTCATTTACAGAAAAAAAAATCATTTGAAAAATTTTTTTCGATAAAAAAACACCCTTATGACAAGGTTCAATTCCAAAGAAAATCACCTCAATATTTCAGGTTTTTAATCAAAACCATGGAAAATAGTGGTCAAATGTTGGAATGGCATACCTATTTAAATTGGTTACAAAATTTATGACAAGGCTCAAATCCAAAGAAAATCATCACGATTTTTCAGGTTTTTAATCAAAACCCTGGGATATAGTGGTCAGATGTTGGAATGGCATACCTAGTTGAATTCGTTACAAAATTACGAACAAAGTGTCATTTACGAAAAATAAATCATTTGAAAAATTTTTTCGAAAAAAAAACATGACCCCCAACCTAATGACAAGGCTCAAATCCAAAGAAAATCACCTCAATTTTTCAGGTTTTTAACAAAACCCTGGGAAATAGTGGTCGACAAAAAAATAATGTCCCCACCCCATTATGACAAGGTTCAGAGCCGGGAATTGCATACCTAGTTGAATTCGTTACGGAATTTCCAACAGAGTGTCATTTACGAAAAAAAAAGATTTAAAACAATTTTTTTGCGAAAAACATGACGACCACCCCTATGACAGAGGCACAAAATCCAAAGCTAAACAAGAGAAAACGGTAGAGTCCCCTGCCCCCCACTTTCCATTACTCAGCTAAATAACTTAATATAAATATGCCGTCTTGTATGTTTTTCGCCGCTCGAATTAGCTCCCGATTTTTATGTTAAAATCGGTAACCAGGGAACACCACGTGGAGGCCGTTGATTTGCAACGGGGTCTTTCAAACCAAAATAAAATTTGGGGACCTACGAGTCGACTTGAGTTGCCAAACTTTATTCAAGTTTGGAATCTCCATGTTCCCCAAAATTTTGTTTATCCGTAACATACGGAAGGCATACTTATGTACTTACTACTAATACTACTAATACTTATTTGACCTTACTAATTATATTTTCTTTTTTTGGGGTTTTTTTTAATAAAAAAAAATTTAGTTTAATTTAAGTATATACATACTATAAAAAAATTTTGCATGCAACTATTTTTTTTTTTTTAGGGTTTAATTTAGTTACTATAAATAAAATTTAGCATGCAACTATTTAATTTTTTTGTTTTTTGATTTTTTGTTTATATTAAATATATATATACATACTATAAAAAAAATTGTGCATGCAACTATTTAATTTTTTTGGGTTTTTTGTTTTTTGGTTAATTTAAATATATACATACTATAAAAAAAATTGTCCATGCAACTATTTAATTTTTTTGGGTTTTTGTTTTTTGTTTAACTTAAATATATACATACTATAAATATAATATATACAATTTTCCCTACCTATTCAGCCTCCCTAACGCTAACTAATATACCACTGTGGTAGCTATATGTAGTCTCAAATGTGCGCGCAGTGGCCCTATTATCGAAAATATTTGAAAACGCCCAATCAATATGCGTATTGCAATTGGTTGTCGACGAGTCCAAATCTAGCAACGAAATAAACCCTTTTACATCTGCTAGAAAATCAAAAACTCTCCTACAGCAGCCAGAGATGGAGTGAAGGCATAAATTGAAATCTCCTAACACTAAACTATTACTATTTAAAAATGTGTGCCGCTGAAATAACTCCTTAAACTCTGTTTCAAACTTAAACAACGGATAGGTCGGACTTTTATAAATAATATCTACAATCCCTAAAGACCGGTACCTAAAGATGGCAAACTTGAACACTGGAGAGGCTATATTTGAGGAATTAGCCAGAAAGCGACCACTTGAACAAAGACTGACATTCTCAAAGAGTTCGTTTCGAACGAACACGAGAATGCCTCTTTTTGGTCGAGCTCCGTTAGCTACTGACTGGCAATCTAGTCGCACTGCTGTGGCGAAGCCAGGAATTTCGTATGATTCATTTGAGTATGTGGAAGCCTCAACGAAGCACAGAATGGAAGACTTAAGCATTAGCTGATCGGAACACACATCGCTAATGTGGCAGTGCAAGCTTTCCGTATTATGGAAAAAGACATGAAGGTTCGGACTATTGAGTAAACAATCGAAATGGGTACTCAGTAACTTAGTGGAACGCAGTTCTCGGAGCTCTTCCTCGGAAGCCGATCCCTGGGCGGATCTTGGGGGACGAAAGGTCCAATAATATAGAGACCTGCTGCACTTGTGGCTCTGCTACAGGCTACGTACAGCGCAGCTCTCTGCATGCTAGGACTAGTGTGAACCACCACTTTGCTATACGTAGCGCCTTGACTTTTGTGAATAGTTATTGCTTCTGCAGGTACCACTGGAAACTGCTTTCGGTCAATGGTTGTGGCCTGGTTAGAATTAATCTGAAAGCTTTTTATGATCTTAACTACTGGGGTCCATGAAGCCTCTTGGCGATGACTGCACTTTGATCGTGCAGCTACTCCTATACTGTCATCTAAAAATTGTATCCAAAGAATGTTTGGAGAGTTGGACGTGTTGAAACCTATCTCCCTAAGGACACCAGTGGCTCCGTTTACGAGACCATCTGATGTGTCTACATTGACCGTCATCATGTATTTAGCAGTGGTTTTTAAAATGAGCGAGGTACACAAACCTTGTGTCTCAGATGTTTTTAATGCCCCAGCTTGTTCCAGACATCTGTTCCCCTGCTCTGAGCTAATATGTGCAGATTTTACAGAGTCAATGGCTTCCGAAATGAACTGATCAGTGGGAATCGAGTTGAGCTTCTCCCTATTGTATCGGTCTGTGTCCTGATTGCTTGAAAAAGGTGAATGGCGTCATTTGGAATCTGACTTTCTAAGGAAGTACGGCCTCTAAGTAGGACAATATCTTCAGACGACATTTGGCCGGACGCCATGTTGTTGAGTGCTATTGCAAACGGCTGGTCATCTCGCTGTCGCATTATCTCTGTGAGCTCGAAAAACCTAAAAGGACTCCAGAGGTGGGAAAGTCCAACGATCACAAACTGGCCGCAATTGCCTAAGATCGCCGAACACGATGACCGAAATGCCTCCGAAGGGAGTATCAACGTTGGAGAAAATTTGCTTAAGGCGAGAGTCCAGATGGGAAAACATGGTTGCGCCGACCATAGAAATTTCGTCTATTATAAGAACTTTAAGATCAATAAATCTTGAACGCAGGGTATTTAACAGATCAGGGCTTAAACTCCTAAATGCAGACCCAGCCTGATTTACAGGGAGAGAGAACATGGAATGGAGAGTGGAGCCTCCGATTCCAAAAGCAGCTTTGCCTGTGGGAGCACACAGCAGTATTTTAACAGGTGGATATAAGTCTACTCTTGCCGACACCTGCTCCGCCTCCTACGAACTCATGGAAACTAGCATTTATCCTTGCATTGTGCAAGACATGCGTAATGAAAGTTTTTTGCTTTAAATTAAGAGACCTAACTAAGGTGGATAAATTTTCAGGGGAAATAATTGGCGGAAGCTTTATTATGCGGATATTGCTATCCGGATCTACTTCCTGAACACGGTCGTCTAAGTTTAAAACATTTATTTGAGAAGATATTTCTGGAAAAGCTAAGGCCCTAAACTCCTCATTAACTGCGGCCTCCTCATCTACATTTTCCTCGCTACTTTCCTCAGCCTCCATGGCCCTTCTGAGCGCGTCTTCTAAGCTGTCTATGGCATTATACCTATCAAAGTTCGCTTTAATAGCCTCCTCGTGCTCATGATAAAACTCCTCACAATTTCTCTGAAACAATTCTACCTGTTCATCTCTCCATGGAGAATATAGCATAACTAATGCTCTAAAATAATTGGGCCTATCAGAATTAATATTAAAGGGGCTATACCTAATAATACTCGGCTGGTTTCTTTCCCTAATAAATCCACTACCATCGCGAAGTGCGAAAAAAACTGTTCCTAAGACCTCATTTTCTTCTTCAGCCTCATTGTTACTATTTTCCCCTTGGCGAGCTCTACCACGGGTTTTAGAATACTCGTAATTTGCAGCAAAATCGGCTAAACACAGGATGTTTGTAACATCCAAAGTTACAAACTGATCAATGAAGGCTACTACACTAGCAATAGATTCTTCACTGTTGAAATCCACTTCCGGGGCGTCTTTCAGCCAAAACATGCCGTGAATGTGAAGTTTCTCTGTTGAAACTCAACTCGCCAATAATAGGTAGTAACAAAGTTACTTCCAAAGATTCCCCCCGGCTTCTTCATGAGCTTTAGAACTTCCCTATACCTATAATCGAAATACCTAGCACACGTCACTGGGTCAGTTCTGATCAGCCGCGCCTTTTCTCTAAACTGTAAGTTCAAAGCTTCCTCCTCACTAATTTCAATCCTATCTACATTGCGCTTGAGCAGTACTAGCAGCTCTGGCCACCTAGTTTCTGCGGCCGACAGAGTTATGAAGAAAGTTGGCAAACCAAATTGGCGAATCATAGCCATGACTTTCTTCTTCTCATCTTCCCAGTGAGCAGGAGACGTGCGAATGTCCTTAAGAATTCGATATCCGTCATCATGGGAAATTAAGTTTCCCATGAAAGCTTCATCGAGTACGTTGGCGGCAGTTATCGCGCTAGAAGCGCTCCGCTTACGTAGGCAAGTTGAAATATTTTTTCGAATTTTCAACAATTCCAACTTCTTATAATTGTCAGTTCTACAACCTCTTCTATCTACGTTCCTAAGCTCTGATCTAACTATGGTTGTATAACTTTCCGAAGATGGTCTCTTGACGCCAGCATAAATGCTTGGGAACGCCAATTCTTCGGAGTCGACATCGAGAATCACGTCGAGAGGCTTTTGGCCCTCACCTGGAGCCATTGTGATTCTCGGAATTCCTACATTGTGTGCCTGGTTATTCTCAAGCAGAGTTTCCTGTCCTCCAGGATTTAGCTCTTCGGCTTCTTCATTCTCTTCGGAATTTCCCGCCTCCAAGTTTACATCCTCCTGTTGGATGGCTAGTTGTCCCTCTACAAAGACTAAGTCCGCTTGAGAAGCTACGAATGGAACAGTTTCGGATGTGAAAACAGAGATCCACTGCTTGTTCACTGACACATTGTGCTTTCTGTAAAGCTCTGTACTAACTAAGTACCTGATGGCGTCAGCAATTTTGGAAGGCCTAATGGTCTCTGCCATGAAATCATGTCCGTACTCCATTCTTCGCTTGAGGTGGAGCTGTACAACCTCTGTCTCGTGGAAAGCTCGTGGAAGGGACGTCACGATGTTGCTAACCGGAATGGGGACATTTACAACAGCTCCTTTTATTGCACTCTGACGCTCATGACCTATCGACTTAATTATCATAAATGGAAGGCGAGGTGAAATCAGTCGCTCCTCCAAGGGAGTAAGCCCCCTCAAGGAATGAGGAATTTCTGGGAAGTCTAAGCCGTTGGAAATGGCACCTTTGGGCTTTCTTCCGGCTTTTATATTGCCGTGGCATGTGCCACAGAACTTAAAGGATTCCCCAGTGAAAGCAAGCTGGCTTGCATTCTGGTAAATCTCTTCCTTAAACTCGCAATTTTCTTCCAAATAGGCTCTAGAAAGCTTACGTATTTGCTTGGGAAACCACAATCCCTTGCAGCAGAAGCAAATCTGATCGGTGCAAGTTTTACTAACCTATTGAATTTGGCTATGTGAGCATCCAATCCAATAGGTATATTTTAGGAGTCCTATTTCCTGGGATAAATCAAGTCGAATCTCCTGACTTCGGTTTGCGTTCCAAGGTTTTCTGCATCCCTATTGCCACTGAGGCTTCTATACTGACTAACTCTCTGACTAATATTTCGAATAGCATCGATAGTTGCTTGTCGAGCAGCTATACGAGCACTTCGTCGAGCCAGTGTATTTCTCGCCTGCTCGACGGCCCTACGTTCCCTAAAACTCCTAGCCGTAGCTCTCCTAAACCTATCCTGCGCTCTCTGCATAAGCGATCCTGAGTTGATCTTGCCTGCGCTTGTTGCAGGGTATTTGCTTCTTGCTCACCCGCACGATACGTAGCATCCAACCGCCTCAGAGAACGCCGCCGAGCATCGGCTGCTTGTTCACCCGCACGGAAATCAGGATCCAAGCGCCTTTCCGAACGGTCAGCAGTATTTTGGACCTGCTCTGTAGTTCTCTAACTTGTCGCCTTACAGCGCGACGCCGAGTATCGGCTGCCTGCTCACTCGCACGGAAAGCGGGATCCAAGCGCCTTAACCGATGGTCAGCGGTATTACCAACTTGCTCGATAGCTCGGACTTCTCTTAATTGTCGCCTTATAGCGCGACGCCGAGCATCGGCTGCTTGCTGACTCGCACGGAAAGCGGGATCCAAGCGCCTTAACCGATGGTCAGCGGTATTACCAACTTGCTCGATAGCTCGGACTTCTCTTAATTGTCGCCTTATAGCGCGACGCCGAGTATCGGCTGCTCGTTCATCCGCACGAAGAACGGGGTTCGAGCGAGTTTCCCTACGTCTTTCAGCATCTGCTTCTTGTTCACCCGCACGAAAAACGGGATCCAAGCGCCTTAACCGATGGTCAGCGGTATTAACAACCTGCTCTGTAGCTCTTTCATCGGTGTTTCTTCGCCTAATAAAGCGACGCCGAGTGTCGGCTGCTTGCTTTCCGGCATGAAGAACTGGATCCAATCGAATTTCCCTACGTCTTGCAGTATCTGCTTCTTGCTCACCCGCCCGAAGAACGGGGTTCGAGCGAATATTCCTACGTCTTGCAGTATCTGCTTCTTGCTCACCCGCCCGAAGAACGGGGTTCGAGCGAATATTCCTACGTCTTGCAGTATCTGCTTCTTGCTCACCCGCCCGAAGAACGGGGTTCGAGCGAATATTCCTACGTCTTGCAGTATCTGCTTCTTGCTCACCAGCCCGAAGAACGGGGTTCGGGAATATTCCTACGTCTTGCAGTATCTGCTTCTTGCTCACCCGCCCGAAGAACGGGGTTCGAGCGAATATTCCTACGTCTTGCAGTATCTGCTTCTTGCTCACCCGCCCGAAGAACGGGGTTCGAGCGAATATTCCTACGTCTTGCAGTATCTGCTCCCTGATCACCCACACGAGTGTGCGGATTCAAGCGTCTTGACCTACGAGACGCTGTATTTACACCCTGCTCTGAATTCCTGGCTACTGCATTTTCCCTTCTCCTACGCTGAGATTCAGAATTTTCTACCCTCTCCATCTCTGCATACTCTGGATTTTCCCTATTGGCCCTATTTCTCAACAATTGGTTCCTAGCCCGCTGAGATGCAGTGGGTCTATTCAAACGAGGCATTTTTAAAAATCTTAAATTTATATGACTACTACGATTATTAATAGAAATATAAGAATAAGGCTTTAAAAAAGCTAAATTCTTATATTTATATAATATAAATTTTATAATATAATATAGTTAATATAAATTATATAAATAATATAAATATAAGTGTAAGTCTTAAAAAAGACTTAGACTTATAGTACTATTACTAAGATAAATACGTAAATGTATAGAAATATAAGAATATAAGCCTTAAAAAAGGCTGAATTCTTTTATTTATATACGGCTAAAGGGGCAGAGCGATTGAAAATGAATTACGTTAATAATTTGCTAAAATTAAATATATGAATAATAATAATCTAAGAGCAAGTCTTGAAAAAGACTTAATCTTATACTATTATTAACAAATCTACGTTAAAAGGGTCAGAGCGGCAAAAAATAAATTACGTTAAAATTTGCAAATGTAAAAAATATGAATAATAATAATTTAAGAGTAAGTCTTGAAAAAGACTTAATCTTATATTATTATTAACAAATCTACGTTAAAAGGGGCGGAGCGGCAAAAAATGAATTACGTTAAAAATTTGCAAATGTGAAAAATATGAATAATAATAATTTAAGAGTAAGTCTTGAAAAAGACTTAATCTTATATTATTATTAAAAAGGGGTACTTAGCAGCGAGCGCAGCAACTATCCCAGCAGCAAACAACGGCAGCGACGTCGGCAGCAAATCGGCAGAGGCAGCAACAACTCGCGACCGCGTAACAATTTGTTTACAAAATTTACGTTAGTTTTAAGCACAGAAAAATGAGTTTAAAGAGTTTAAAAAATGCAAGTAAAAATGGATAGTTTACGTTAATGGAGATTTGTTTAAAGATAGGCAAAACTGACAAAAATCGCAATCGCAGACGAGCAGAGAGATCACATACGATGGTTAGTCGTAGACTAAAGCGAGAGCAGAATAGTTTGCAGCTCTGCAAAGTTCATAACCGCCAATTTACTTGCACGGATTCCCGCCCTTTTTGCTAACAGCGAACAGTGCCTTCTAGAACTTTGCATTCTGCCTAGAACATCTTCCGTCTCTCTCTAGCGCAGGTTAATGCACTTGTGCTGGCAGCTTTACAGCACGAGCATCAGCACCAGCGCTGCTTTAGCGCAGGCAGCTGTTGTCCTGCACCAGCAGCTGTTTTTATGTTTATGTTTTTGAGTGCAATAAATTGACTAGAAATATTAAACATACATACTTAAATTGGCTAAACACATACATTCTTAAATAGTATTATGTATATTAAAGTCTAAATGTTTGCACAACACGAGTAACGGGTATAGCGAATAGCTTTCTTTGAAAGGAGTTATCTTTGCCGGGCAATTGCAACTGTGTACAATGTAAATACATACATATGTATATGCTTACATACATACACACATACGCCATTGTTTGACTCCGACCTCCAATTTGGCCAACTTGATTTGATTTGCATAGTTCTTGGGATATATGTAGTTCGGTATTGACAAATGAAAACCATCGCAATTTCCTTTAATAGAAATCCTTATCGAGAATTAACGTTGACTCTGTTGAGCACCTAGGCCAGCTGTTCCAAAGTCATCCGTTAGATGGCGCCATGAAAGGCGGAAATGTAGGCGCTAGCCAGGCTTAAGTGTTTAATGGGTTTTTGGGCGTTAGAGTGGGCGTGGCAAACTTTTATTAGGCCAATCGATAGGTATTGACGAAACAAATACATATCAATTAAAATTTTCATAATAGCATCAAAACTGTGAACACAGCTTGTGGCTTGTGGGCGTCAGAGGGGGCGTGGCACCATTTTAAAACAAACTTGCGCTGCGTAGGAACTCCTAAAATTTACATCCAAAATGTCAATCTTC